>NC_092797.1:42066353-42370551 GCF_918797505.1 Bemisia tabaci | reverse complement strand
ATTAAACCACATTATGAGACCACATAAGAATACAAACGATATGATCAGTTGTAACCATTATACATTTGCATTAAAAGAAGAGAGTTGTTCGGTAGATGAAAAAGAAGGAAACAAATAGAGAATAAAAAATAGCTAAAAATAAAATGCAGGAACCAACGAACCCAGAAGTGGATAATTTCGAAAGATACAAAAAATTCACAACTCTCTCTATCAATTTATGTAATGCTCCAAAATCAACAACAGAAAAAGGTAGAGACTTCTGTTCATTTGGCTGAACTCTAAGGATTTAGGCAGCATGGAATTACACTATAGGAAAGGATTCGTTGAAAATGGTGAAATTATTGAGAGTAACCATGGTAAGGATTTTATGTGGCTGAACATGTGATTGGGAAGCCTCTGAGGTTTTTTGACAGGAAATTGTTGCCTCTTTCACTCGGCTGTTCTTTTCCACAGCTTTGAGGAAGTGGTGATTGAGCAAAGGAAAGTACCTGAACTTGTGTTGCTTGGACACCTTCTTGACTTTATCGTAAGATTTAAAATAGGAAAATTCAGTGAGTACAGAGGAGTATTAAAACACTTTATTGACATTTGAAAACGCCTGCGTCATCATTAAATAAGAGACATGGTTTATCTGGTTGCTAAATAGGTTATAGACGTAACAGAGGTAACAGATAAGACGCAGATAGGATTTTTATCCATTGTAAAGACATAACTGGTAACAAATTAAAAAAATTTCACTGAAATAACTATGAACAAGCGGTAGGCAAGATAAATAGATGCATGTCTTATTCCTTGGTTTGTACTTATACTCAGTAAAAGAATTTAGAATGAGGATACCATTCCCTGACTAATGGAATGTTCAAACAGAACTTACAAGGTCTTAAAATACGACTAATCTAACATCCAAGAATTAGAATGAGGATACCATTCCCTGACTAATGGAATGTTCAAACAGAACTTACAAGGTCTTAAAATACGACTAATCTAACATCCTGCATTGGTGGCTAGGTTACTAGCAAGAGATATTTTGAAAAAAAAAAATTGCAAGAGATGAAACTCATGCTATCACAATTCAGAAGGAGAGAAATGGTAAAGTTTTGAAAAATAATACTGGTTGGAAATGCTACAGAAACAAATAGATAAGGGGAACAAGGTTATTCCTAACAAAATGAAAAAATTTAGTAGTTTTCTGAGGCCTGAGATCATCAAGATGAGAAATGTGACTGCAAATATGAATCAAATGGAGGTACACATATCAAATTATTAATATTTTAAAATTGATCCTCCAAAACCATTAATATTGAATAATTATTTAAAAGATAAAAATTAGACATGTAAACAATTTGTACTTGGATGCAAATAACAGAGAAAAGTTTTATTTGATTAATGCTTCAATGTAGGGGTTTTTCTTAGACAACAAATCCTGTTTCAGTTCTTCAAACTTTTTCTCAATATCCTCTTCTGATGATTCAGACGTTTTCAGCCTCATCACCTTACTGTAAAAATCTTCTATTAGTTGTTCTCCTTCCTGAAATAATATAAAATACATTAGAATAGCTCAAAGTATACAGAATAGACTTTAAAATAATCTCGGCAATAATTTTCAAGCCTTTGAAACTTCTACCCTTAATGTTTTACCTGTTTAAACCTTCAGTCCTTTACTAGCTGTGAAGGTGATGAGATGATGCATAAAACAATGAGAACAAATAGTTGATAAAATCCCACTAAAAATGCTTGGGGTACAGCAAAATAGCAGGCTCTTAGCCTCTTTACGTACATATTTGAAGTAAAAAGCTCCTGAAACGATCCTGTACGGTTCCTAGCTGGCACAGTTTTTCTCTCTTTTTTTTTTCGTTTTCTTCAGGGAAAATAAGATTGATTTGAAAGGGAAAAAACAGGCTGTGCAGCAGAAATGCATTGTTATGCAAACCTTCGAGTTTATGATATCTAAATTTGAAATGGTCAAGGCTGATTTATGACCTTGATTTGATAGGTTGTCAAGATCGTACATCCTTCGTATGACCTTTTTTTAATGCGTAGCGTTTTTCATTCTTTGGTGTTGGCAGTGGTCATGAGGAACGGATGCACCGTTACAACATAGAGTAATTATTCTGATGCCATTTGGGTAGGAATTTGAAATTGAAATGGAATAACAGGAAGACACTCAGAAACCCTGCCAAGTCGAAATGAACTCAGGATTCAAATGCACTCCGACATAACAAGCTTTGACTGTGACGTGATGGAACATAAATTTTCTACTATCAAGAACAATGTAGGTAGATGTGTTTTTAAAGCCGGTTATGGAGTCTATAATAAATTAAATTATTCACCTGTATGTGTCTTTTTCGGTCATTTTCAGGCAAAGAAGCAGCTGCAGCTTGAAAATCCTCCAACTCCTGTAATTCTTGCTCAGATTCCTGTAAAAGAAAGCGATATATAATGTATCCAATTCTACATAAATTAGAAATTAGTAGAGATTAACATTTTCAAAAATTGCGATTTAGAAAAGGGGATTTTATTTATTTGATTGGGCGCACAATAATGCTGACTAAACTGATTGCTAGCTGATGCTGTACCATGAACATACATATAGAAGGAGAAAAGAGAGAAGAGATGAAACATAAATAAGTGAAGAACGTTATCAGCATGCTATGCAAAGGTTCGGCGAGTACAAAAAAAGGAGAAGAGTTTCAGAATAATAATAATAACAAAACAATATGAACAAAATTAAATGAAATACCTGGCTGATTCTAATTGCGTGAGAACAAGGTTGGAAGTTGGATAGAATGATTTTCTCCATGAACTTAATTCACCTAAGTTTTCTTACGGCAACAGTTGATGGAATAAGGTACTAAAAGCACTTAACGCTTTAAATGCTCACCATTAAATGTTACTTTATTGCGGCATACTCACCAATTCTTAGACTGCAGTGCCATAATGTATAATTCAAAACCATCAATCACAAATCAATACATATGATTAGGAAAATAAACGTCGATAATCATGGACAGAGAGTTTATGGGTAAAATAAAATGCTGAGAGAAACGCCAAATTTAGTTCCTTCTTATTCTACATTTTTGTTTGGTAATATTTAAAGCACATTTCACCTAGAACATTATAGAGGTTAACTCTGGTTTAGCGATCAGTTATTTATAAATTTCATTTCATGTGAACAAATATGGTTTCTGGAGCTACCGAAGAACAAACAGGTAGTACGCATGAATGGAGTATTTTATATGAGTTGGATGATTAATTTTAAAACATTTACCTCTACAACACGATCTGGAAATTTGGCCATTTTCGCTATGTGAATCCCAAAACTTCGATTACAGACGCCTGGTTTGACTTGATACAATAATAACAGTTTGTCTTCCAAAGTGAGAGCTGTGACATGGAAATTGTGAATTGTCTCTATTTCATCTGCCAAACGGGTCAGTTCGTGGAAATGAGTTGCAAATAGTGAGGGACATTTGATTTCTTTTGCTAGATGCCTGAGAAAATGTGAATAGAACTGGATTAATACAAGACATACGAGCGTATAATATTAAATGAAAATGAGCAAAGGTATTCTCCTGAAAGATCTGCCACTGGAAATGACAGCTGTAAACAAAATATGGAAAGCTCTTGTTTTTAAATACAAGTGTCCGACATAAATAGATTACAGTAAGACCTTGATCAGATCACCGTTTAACGGATTCCGCAATTTAACGGGTCCATTCAGTCAAGGTTGCCTTTTGAATGATATTTTGAATTAATTTGAACAAAACACATTTGAAATTTTGAAGAATTGACAGTGTGTATTTTAGCTTTTACTTTGTATAGGAATATTTAAAAAAAAAGAAAAAAATCATAAAAACTTGAGGACCTCTGGAGCAAAGCATAATTCATCGACTATCAATATATTCCCATTTGAAGCTAAGGTACAATCAACTATCAAGGTGATTGCTACAAAGTGCGAACACAATTATAATCCAACCATTTCCATACGTTTAAATCATAGATAAATCGATTCACCGCCCTCTACTGGAGGATGTGTTTCCTATGATACATAATTTCTGTATGACTGTTTTATGAAATGAACACTAATTTAAAAATATGTGCTTCTGAGGGCAAATTCTTTAATTAACATGCTCAACAGAGCATTGTGCAAGAAGGAGGAAAATTACCTTGAAACTCACCAACAGCACACCATTATTTCTGTGATGCAAATTTGCCCAACACCAAAAGAGCCCCGCACAGAGCATGGGGTCAGCGGCTCTCTATGAAAGTTGATGAAACTTTAATAGATTCATATAAAGTTCATAATTAAGGGAAAGCTAAAAAATTAGCTCACTTTTGCGAGTAGAAGCCAAGATATTTGCGATTGAACCCGGACTATTTCCTGTGCGGCGGAGGTAAATTCTCCGTGTCGCCTTACCTTGCTTGAGCACTTCGGCCAGCAAACCCCTCTCCCCACCAGGTAACTACGATGTCGCATTGTTTACACTCACTCCTTTCATTAGGGCGCTCCATGCGGGCAGTGCGATATGGAGTTCCCTGCTTCTCGCACCTCTCCCGTGCCGGCGCCGCCGGCCGGTTTAATCTGAAATGTAGTTGCTGAAACAGAATTGACAGATGCGGGGAGAGGGAGGGAGTACAGCATTCGCACCGGCCGAGCGCATAAGCACCTATCTTCACGTGAGTGACATGAGGTCTGATCGAGAACACCAAACAACGAGAGGAGAGGGGACTCGGAATTCGTCCGCCATGATAGAAAATAGTCCAGATTCAATTGCGAATATCTCCGCTTCTACTTGCAAAAGAGAGCTAATTTTTTGGCTTTCCCTTAATTATGAACTTTATATCAATCTATTAAAGTTTCATCTACTTTCATAGAGAGCCGCTGACCCCATGCTCTGTACAGGATTCTTTCTCAAAAAAGCCACGAAGAAACAAAATGACCGATGAAAAAAAAACTTACTCGACAATGGCCCATGCTATTCCGCAGCCCTCATAGGTTGAAGTCCCGCGGCCTAGTTCATCAATTATCACAAGAGAATCGGCAGTGGCTTTCTATTCAAAACATGAAACATAGAATTGAATAAATTTTACAATGTTTAAGGGAAATTTGACATTTCATTAATGTGATAAAAACTGAAGCGCCGGGTGCAGAGAGGATATTTGTCAGTTGCAGTGTATCAAAAATTCAAAAGCTCTGCTAAAATTTCATCCATTATAATGGAAGCAAATGTATGTGATTTTCTGTGACTTTTACTGGATATTCTTTGTGATTTAAAGTGCTGAAAACTTAAAATTTCAGAAAATTTAACTCGTGGTTTCTTCTCTAAAATAAAAATTAGTACTGGAAATTCTGAAACACTGCAACCAAGAAATGCCTTTTCTGCACCCAACGCCTCGATTATTATCAAGATGAAAGAGGGGATACTTTCAAGGAAAAACTCACCCCCTGAGATGAAAAAATAAGAAGGAATTACAGAAAAACTTTGATATAGCGAATTTCTGGGGAGTGGCGAAAAATTCGTTAAATTGAAAATTTGTTAAATCGAAAACCGCGGAAAACCCGATATTAGGCCACAAATTATTTTGAAATGTTCGATTTTTTTCAGTTTCGTGTACACCCCCCCTCCTCTAAAAACTATGCCGAGATTTTACGGAAAATCGGCGGGAAACACCCGGTTAGCATTTGATCAGTAAAACTGCGCAGTGTTAGTGATGAGCACCCAGCAGGGGTTGAAATCGTACTGATGACACTGTTCGTATAGCTCCTTAATCACCCCGTTTACTCGAGGAAACATGTGCGCCTCGGAAATCCCCAATCCCGCCATATCGGAAAATGACCTTTGCACCGACAACGACGTACAATACGCGGGTGAAGACAAGCATGCTTTCTCCCCAAAAGTGTTGCCGGGCGCGCGGAAATTCCCGTGTATTCGTTAAATCAAGTTCGATTTGCAAGGTAAAGTTTGTACTCGGACCGAAGATTTCCTTCGTAAAAGCGAATATTCGTTATACTAAAATTCATTAAATAGAATTTGTTTTACATTAAAAAGATGGGGATTTTTTCGGGACCGCGAAAAAGAGTCGTTAATTCGAAGAATTCATTATATTGAAGTTTTACTGAAATACAGTAAAACTTCAAAATTCTAATAATAATAATAATATAATTTAAATAATCATGATTTAGCTCAAGATAAAAATTTACTGACCCGTAAGATAGAGGAAGTCTCAACCATTTCGACCATGAACGTTGACATGCCTTTCAGCTGGGAGTCATGAGCTCCCATCCTGGCTAAGATTGCGTCCAGAATACTGATTTCAGCGGAATCACACGGTACAAAACAACCTATGTGGGCCAAGAGAGCAGTAACTCCAATGCTCCTGATGTATGTACTCTTACCACCCATGTTAGGACCCGTGATGATGATGAAGGTTGACTTTCCTGAAACAAGCGGTGAAAATAGTTACTGATGAAAGTAAATTTAGGAATTTCCAAACATGGCTTACTAAAGTTTAAATTATGAAGAAATTTTATTCACACTGCTAAAACTTCCGTATACTGCAATGTTAACAGCACTTAGCTGATAGTGTACTTGCGCAAATTCGGATGAAAAGGCAGTAAAATCAAGACAAGTTAAATTAGTTACAAGAATCCTATTTTGTTTGAGACGTTTCCTGTGCTTTAGATGCACGGTTCAGCACAAATAACAAATAAAATTCAATCGAGCCGTTAGATCGATTGTATATTCTACTCGCAACTTGACAACAATGCCCTGATCCTGACTGATATTTCATTAATAACACAACTTGTGGAACATGGTGGTTCCCACACTGGCACATGAAACAGGTTGCGGAGAAACTGATTGCCTCGGTTCATGACAGCGGCTTGGCGTGCTTTGCGATATATCCATTGATTTGCCATTTAAACCTATGGAAAAGGACTGATAAACGGGGTGTTCAGGACAAACACCTTAGTAATCGATTCTCTATGTTTGCAACATCTAAAGGAGAAAGATCTGGACTGCTGAGGTAGCATTAATGACACCAGCACTGGACACTTCAAGACTATATTTGGGATGATGCGTATGATATAAAATGTAAGTTGGAGCACTCTGACTGACACATATTTCTTGGAGAATAAGAGTCTCAGAGTATACAGAAGTACTAGTTTAAAGATTTGTGCGAATGTAGAATTCTTTCTAAACACTGAATTACAATTTCAATAGAGAAAAAGTGAATTTCCAAAATGTTCCGTTTTCCTTACTACCTATATCTTCCTTTACAGTTTGTTTTATTGAATTTAATTACCTTGTTCAAAATGAACATCATTGGGAACATAGGAAATCCCATCCTCTAATTCTAAACATGGATGTCTGCATTGTTTAAGAGATAAAATTCCAGTTCCTTTTGGATGCATTTTTGGACGAACGAAAGGTTTAGGTGCTGATTCGGCGACCATAGCAAAACTGCAGAGAACGTCTAGTTGAGCCAAAGTAAAACTTAGAAATTGTAATGTGTTGGTGTATCCCGCTGAAACAGAAATAAAGACAAAAGTTGGTTGCAGTTCACTACACGGGATACTGATGAGGAGGAAGAATGATTGAAGCACTATAATATAAGTAAAAAATATGAGGAGCATTCTGGGACTTGCTCTTATTAGATTAACAAAAAGAACACACACTTCAATCTTCGCTCTGAAAAAAAAAGGGGGTGGGGAATGCATTTCATTAAGGTTCCTAATGGAATATTTTGCTTATTTGCTTCAGGAAAACTGCCAAGCTGAGAGAGAATACTGTATGAACGTTCCAGAGTTGCCAAATTTCCTCCAATAGAATATTTATTTATAAGAAGAGATATGAATATTTTCTCTATAAGTTTCAGATAATTTAAATCTAATTGCAACTTTATTTTCTAAAAAAATTTGGGGGTAAAACAATCACAGATTTACCTGGAAATCTGTATTATATCCAAGGAAATTTGACAGCGTATGAAGGCTCATACAGCGTTCTTCTTTAGCATGGCAGAAAAAACAGGAATACATACAGACATTTGAGCCATGATAACCAATGACTCTCTTTCACCAAACTCAGATTGAATACTTCTCAACCAGTTCTACGCTAGAGCTAAAAGCAATCACTATGACCATTGTAACTGATTTTAATCCAAGGAGTGGAAAAGATTGATTAACCGTACAAATAGACCAACCTGCAATGGACACCACTTCATTTACTATCGATTCTTGATGTTTTGTGTAGTTTTCTCTTATTTGTAAATATTCTTCATTTAAAGAATCCAATTTTTTTGTCCTAAATCGTGCACCTCCTTTATTTGTATCCAACACTTCATAAGACTTGTTCCGAGTGATTGCCTTGGCATCCTGAAAAAGAACACAAAATTGAGCAATGTTATTAACGGAGGGATTTGATGATGCGGGAGCATGACACAAAACAATTTCCGGTACTTGCCACCGTAAAAAATTAAGATAAAAGTAATTTACTAAGTTTTCTTAATGGGGAGGGCAACCTTAAAATCGAAAATGAGATAGCATTAAAAATTGAAGCGGGAAGGTATAAGAAGCAAGATGGTTCTGTCCCGAATGGAAAATTCGCAAAATCAGCAGAGATATGAAAGATTGAAAGTCTGACTGGTGACGTCATGCGCTCCCGGTGCGACTGCGGTTCACACTGAGATGGTAAATTATTCATTAAGTTAAAAAAACACAAGAAGTGGTAATAGTCACATCTGAGCAAACAAAAAAGAGCCGGCTAGGAATGAGCGAGATCGGGGCGAACTAATAACTTGTCGCGATCACGCATCGGCCACTTGACACCACAGACAAGATGCAGAGTGTAAACTGCGAAATGCCAGACAGAGCTCATGACATGATGCGCTCAGCTGTTTTTTCGCAATAGCAGCTCAACGAATGAAGATATTCGCAAACGGATTTCGGTATCGTTCATTGCACTCTTTTCTTCATCGATTTAGCCAAACTTGTTTTTAAGGTTGCCGTCTCCATCAAGTAGCAGAATAGCATAAATTAAGACTGATAGTTTCAGAGGAGCAATATATTTTTAGAGCTGGATGATTTAACTCGAGTTTAATTCTTGTAATGAATACCTATGTTTTGGCTCTTTTAAAAGTGATTTTCTTCTCTTACAAAATTTTTTCTGAAGCTCTATCATGATATGTACCTAATAATTGACTAAATATGCACTCCAGGGTAATTTCAATGGCAGGAGATAGTCTATGCCATCAGTTTGCTGCAATACAAAGATTGGTTTGCTTCTTCATTGACTAAAAGGCTTTTTTTTCTGCGACACTTTTTACTTCCCATGATGATTTTGCTTGCGATCAAATTTCTTTAAAATCTGTTTATTTCGATAAATTTTAAATAAATCATTCCAATAAACTTTTGTTTAAGCAAACATTAAATGAAGAGATTAGATAAATTTTAGTTTACGATTTGGATAAATTAAAATCAAGTACTTCACATTATTTGAGCCTTAAAACTTACACTCTACCCCGCAATTCGGTCCCTGCCTCTGAACCTGTAACCTTGATCAAATTAATAAAATACTTACTTTGAGTGTAACTCTGAAGAAAAACCCATGCATGGAATTTGATTCTAATTTGATTTGTTTGTGCGCTTGATAATCCAAATCAGATGCAACAGATGTTAAGTGTTTTTTCATTTGTTCTTCAAGTTTCTCCATCTTTTCTCTGTAGTCTGGAAACGAATATAAAACAAAATGATGAGATTCATGATTTACTTTCTTTGCACACACACAGATGTAGTTCCAACAACATTCTTTGGTACTTTGTGACATTAGAATACCACAAAAGTCACGAAAGTTGACTTAAAATGATGTCAGTTGCATATTTAAGCATGGTTTGACGAAAAAACGATCTCGATTAAACAACATTTTTTGCTAGTCTACTGAAACTTAGTGTAACAAGGTTTTACTGTATTATTAGAGAAAAGGCTTTTAGTCAATTGTAAAGAAAACTAGACTTGAATAATTTTAAAACTTTATAAAACTTTGATGATCAACGTTTTGCGAAAAAAATATGAGTGTATTCATGACATCAACAGGCTTGAATGTTGAATTGGCAATAGGGCAATATGGAGCATTTATGGAGGTGAAAGGCTGCTTTAAGTCCTTATCAGAAATTAACCGGGGTGAGTCTTATCAGACTTGCATCGTAAAAACTTTTGTTACCTATCATAAAAAGACCCTCGAATTTAACTGTTCAACAAGATGCCTGCAGACTTGACGAGCCAAAATTCTTTGAATTTTCGATATTCCCTGACCAATATATTGAAGATTCTCTGACTTTTCACAACGAACATATGCACACAGAGATCTAAAGATAAAACATTTTCAGCATTAATCTGCAAATGACAGTGACACGTAAACCTTCTTTCTTCAGGTATAAATCAAAAAGAAACTAATTATTTCATTTAAATGCAGTGAAAAAGAAAAGTTACCTTGTAAATCTTGATCAAATTCAGACTTTATTAAATATTCTCCTTTATCGACTGAATCCAAGTCAATCGTAGATTGAACCATTTCTTGATATTTGTCCAGCTCTGTGATCTGTTCCTTGAGAGGAGTGATAAAACAAGATGAAAGCGTCGGCTGAGGATTATCTTGATAACTTGTCTCCAGACTATTTAACAGATCTGGCAATTTTGAGACAGCCTGATAAATTCTGTAAAAAAACCCAGCAAAAGTAATGTGAAAAATATAAAATACATAGGTACGCGGGGTTTCAAAACATAAGGATATGATGTTAAAAATGTTGAAGATTGAAGATTAACAAACACTAGTAAAAGATCAAAGACATTGAATCAGGTAGACCATACGTCCGTCTCGGTTTAGTACAAGCGGAGCATGACAAGTTTCTCAGAGCCCCATGATGGGCGAGAGGGGAAGGAAAGAGAGCATGTGTCCCAAGCACTCAAAAAGACTGCAGAGAAGCAATGGAGAATTTCTTTGCGCGTTCAGTTTTTCACGAATATCTCGTTTAGAGTATATTTTCAGACAAAATTCTTAAGAGAAAAAGTTCTAGAACATAAAATTTTACAACGGAATAGCAATATTTTATTTTTGCAAATTAATTATTAACCAAGAAAAAAAGCCTTACAATTCGACAAAAATTCACTGGAGCCGCTACTAGATTCTACAAGATTCAATGTTTTTGAGTAAGACACATAATAAAGTCAATTGAAAGTGTCATTTACCGGTAACAATCTTGCAAATTAGCTTTTTTGCGATGTACTTTCTTTGAGAGTGCTTGCAGGTCAGGAATACGACGTAAATGATCATCGTGTAAACTTGCTCTTAAGGTAATATCCATTGCAAGAGCTTCAACAATATCATGTCTTTCTTGAATCGCATTGATGTCACACAATGGTTGTTTAATCCACTGGGCCAGGAGCCTATAAAATAGTAAATGCATTTGAGACTGGACACAGTGCAGGATGTACAGGGGAGAAAACATAATATTTTTAAATTTTTCAAAATTACAGAGGAAAAAAGAGCTGGTACCATTTCTGCATTTTGTAAAAAGAGGCACACACAGATGCGATAATATTATTTTACTGTGGGACGATTTATCAGTTATCTAAATTAGTAGGGAATAACCCCAGATGTAGAGAAAATGCTCATTTTGCAATGTACAAATCACAGAAACCGCAGAGTTGCTACAGAGTTTAGAACACGAATTTCCCTGATTTGCCAGACACATTTCGGTTAATTCCCTGACAATTGAAGATAAACCAAATGGTTGAAAAGACAACATTTCAAGAAGTTTACCCACAAAATTTGTTATTCAAAACGTTTAACTCATTCTCGGAAGCAAATAAAGGCAACTTGACAATTTTTCCCTGACACTTTTGTCATTTTTCCTGACATTTACCAGTCATCCTTGACTTTTTTTAGAGTCCCTGACATTTCACGGTATTTCCCGACAGTGACAACCCCGAAAACATGAAGTTGTGCAAGGAATTTACAGAAATTTTCAAGAAGTTACAACCTATTTTCTGGAAATTTGATCATTTTTACATAAATGATGAGAGACTAAAATAAATTATGCAAAGGGCGTGAACACTGGCGATCATACTTACTGTCTAAAGAATTAAAAAAAATAAAATAAAAAAAAAAACAGAGAACAGAGAAAAATTAGCAAGCTTTTGTATTCCAAGAGTTGTAACACTGTAAAAGTTTACCTGTGCCCATGAGAAGTTCTGCATTTGTCTAATAGCCCTATAATGGAATGATGTTTGTTAAAAATCGTAGATTGAGATTGAGGAGTAATATTGAGAGCTTGAACTGCTGATGCGTCTAAATGTACAAATTTGGAAAGTTCGAAGGTTGATATCGAGTACTGAGAATAATTTTCTTGGTTGGACAACAGCTAGAACAAACATTGAGGTATTCATTCATTAGGTATAAGACATACAGCAAAGCTTAACATGATTTCATGACAACAATTTTAAAACATTTTGAACCGTAAACCTTTTCAAAGGCTTGTAGATTCAAGAATTAGTTTAAATACTTCTTGTAAAGGAAGAAGATGAAGAAGAAAAAGTAAATAAATAGATCAAAGACATTCGATGAAGTTGCAAAGGATGTCAAAACCAATGGTATTTACAAAACCATAAATTTAAAGTTGAACTTATTTTTATCGGGCTGCATTATGTTGATGAAATTACCTTTCTCCCGATCACTTTTATCTGGTTTTTAGACGGTAGCTATTTCGATGTTAATCATCATCATCAGGTCACTTCAACTTCGATTCAGTAAACACTAAGAGTCACATCTTATATTGTTAAAATTTACTATAAAACACTTTTAAAAAACTCGTGGGTGCACCCGTCGCGAACGCGTTCTTATCACCGGTGTTCCGGCCGTTGCGTCATCGAGTTGCCCGTTCGTTGTTGGTGCGTTCGCATATCTCTGAATCGAAGTCGAAGTGACCTGATGATGATGATTAACATCGAAATAGCTATCGTCTGAAAACCGGATAAAAGTGATCGGGAGAAAGGTAATTTCATCAGAAACCATAAATGTTAAGAAAAGAAAACCGATCTCCTCCTAGTGGGTCATAAAAAAATAAAAAATGACTAGATTCCATTTACTTTGAGGATTTACATGCGAGTAAAGTTTGACAATTTCCCAGTATTTACAGATATGAGTGGGCTGGGATAAATGAGAAATTTCAAGCAAAGATACTTCTTAAAACACAACCAGAGCCTTGTTGATAAACCATGACTGTGGAAGAATGCCTAATAAAGAAATTTAGACAAAAATACAGACAAACGAGCAAATTAAAAATACCTCTAAATACTTGATGATTGCGTGTAAAGCACCAGCGGCTATTTTGAGGTTCATCTCTGGTAAGGCAGCAGCTTTTTCTAACTGACCGTCTTGAAACAGGAGAAGTTTATTTAACTCTTGTACCAGGCCATCATCAGAGAATTCGGCATTTTTCCGGCTGCTGACTAAAATTCCTCCTCGTGAAACTACCTAATAACAGAGTAAAAAAAAGATAATTTAGAATAAAACAGAATAATTTGAGAAGAGGAATCACTAGTGTATAAGGAAAATCGTTGGACTTAGAGTTAGTATTGAAAATCTTCTCAAAAGATTAAGAGATACTTACAACTCATCAGCGATTACTTTAAGTGCAATCTGCTAATCCAAGTGGGTAAACAAGGCGTTTTTCTCTGTTGCTCATACCAAATTTTACAGGGAGAATAAGGGTAAAGGGGTTATGTGAACAACAACATAAATTAAAATATTTTTTTTTAGCTGAAAACTGGCTATGTTGAAATTATCCTCCCAGAAAGTGAAGACTATACCAAATGAAAACTAGAAATGCATTTGGGAATTCTTCTTTTCAAGTAATAGTATACCTAATTCAAAAATGGTAGAGTAAGATAATTTTGCGTATGCAAGTTGAAATCAGAGCATCTGGGTATAACAAACTATTCGTCAATTTCAAACGACAAATGTATCTAACTATCTCTACTGGTCGAAGGGTATTACCTTTTTGGCATTCTCACAACATCCATCTGGCACTAAGCATTCTTTTGGACCATGCTGAGTAATAAAAGCTCCCAGATTTGTGAAATACTCATCATCGACAAATTCACAGACATTAAACTTGTGGTCAACAGCGTCTACCATTGCCACACCAACGACCTGCAGGGCACAAAAAACAAAGCAATTATAATAAATTAAATAAGGATTTAACCCTTTCCGGTCCAATGTCGGATATATTCGCCGTGAAAAATAACGCGTTTAGGTCCGATGTCGGATATAGTCGCCCAAAAGATTGAACTTCTGTGCAGGCCCGATATCGGGTATATTCGACTGCTCCAGCAAGTGGCGGCCTCTGGTGGAGCCTTTGGAAACCACTGTCTTTGTTGACAACATCGCTGCTACCTTAACCTCACTTAACGACGGCCGTGGAAAACTGCCGCGGACCGGAAAGGGTTAAAAAAGTAAATAGTTACACTATGGTGAAATTTTGGGGATTCATGAAGTATTATAATTAAATAGTCGATGTTGTAAAATACGTGGGTATGTGAACTTTATCCATGGATACAAAGTTACAGGAAAAGGTGATAAGGAAGATATTGGCATCATTGATTTATTGTATACTAAAGATTTGCATTGAAGATATTCCCTCTTACTACATGATTTAATATGAATAAAGCATCAGTGTAAATATTTGAAATTTTCGTTTATTTTCTCTGTGTAAAAAATATTTGATAGAAATGTTTAGGAAAGAGTACGGTTTGTTCCCTGCCAAAAAGTAGAAAAGGAGCAGAAATTGTAAAATGCTGCCATTGAGACAAATTTTCCAGCATGAAACGTCGATTGGTCGATTAAGTGATGTAAGACATGGGCTGCGAGAGAACTGTCCCATTTGAGAATCTTGGTGTCTTAAACATATACATACAATTTTCAGAAATTTTCTAAGAATAATCAGAGACTTCATGAGAGCAACTATCTTGAGCAAGAAAATCAATGATGCAAACAAAAAAACAAAACAAAAAGTCAATATAACAGCTTACCTTGTCTTTATTTTTAGTTCCAATTTTGATAGCTGCCACGCAGTTCCATTCAACTTGATCCACACTGTCAAATAAGAGGTCTTCAAACTGCGACAAATTCCCTGGCGAACCCTAAAAAATTAATACAGTTTAGCTGATAGTTTGAGTCAACTATATGTCAATGCATGTGGAATTTTCTATTCACTATTTTACAGAATGTGGCAAACAACACAGCCCAAAAAAAACAAGAGACATGTAATTGAGAGCAATAAATCCTTCTAACAGCTCCTTGAGTAAGTTTTCATGGTCCGTAGCTCTTGAGAGAGCTTTCAATTGGTCAAAAATGTATTTTCTTTAGAAACAACTTCATTGATCAGAATTTGGAGCAGAGAGATGCAAAAAAGTTTTTCGGATACCTCTTTGCGTGGATGGAAACATTCGATTTTCATCTTTTGTGAAGCTAAAAAAACCT
Source organism: Bemisia tabaci (assembly GCF_918797505.1). Classification (NCBI taxonomy): domain Eukaryota; kingdom Metazoa; phylum Arthropoda; class Insecta; order Hemiptera; family Aleyrodidae; genus Bemisia; species Bemisia tabaci. Next base: position 42,355,015 of record NC_092797.1, on the reverse strand, counting down.
AACTGCATCCATTTGATCTCAGATGAGGTTGGAATGTAATCTCTAAAATTCATCTAACTCCCGAATCCCGCATGTTAGGAACAACAAAGAGGAACTTTCTAAATAATCCATAAAACATGTACCTGAATAGGGAAATTGATGGTACACATATTGTTTCTAAAATTGGACAAGAGTCTTTTTTCCTAATTTTAAAGCATACAATAACTGTTACAAGAACTGTATGTCTTTACATGAATTGAATTTACGAAGGTATTACAAAGCGAAATAAGATTAGATTATACAGCTTATGTAGAAGACCAGGAATTTTAGAGTTCTCTGTCTTTTCTTATCAGAAATGATGGTAGTTCCCTAAGGTAAAAATGCAGTTTGATTAATCACAACAAGTTAAAATATAAACGTAGGTAACTTTCAGACTTCCGTTAATTACAATGATTAGTTGGTAACTCAAGATCATCATACAAAAAATATGCCTCTGGAATAGAGGTTGTGTTACATGAAAGTTTGGAGCAGACTGAAATTGTTTTAAAGCTTACCTTGAATTCTAGAACCCAACTGGCTGATCCTTTGGCTGTAGGTTTATTGCAGTAGACTTCAACACGGTAGGATTTCACTAAGAGCAGATCCCTCAAAAAAGACTCGAAGTTGTTCTTATTCAAAATGATTGATTCCAGTTTGTCATTTTCTGGTGGTAAATAACAGGAGATGCATGTAAAAATCACTCTAGGAATCATGAAAAATATAGAAACTAGAAGACCTATTTTCGCCTCTTTTCTTGGATGGAGAGCAGCTCTTGTTCAAACGAAACTTGAAACCTTCCCTGTTTAGCGTGCTTCTAATGGCTTAGCTAGCTGTTTTTTTCTTTTGACATTGGCTAGTTCCCGCCCTTACAACTTACAGTTTTTACTTGTAATCAGTCTTTGTCTTGTAATTAAAGCAAATCGACGACACAATTTGGCTTTCTTTTTTCTAGTTGAAAATGAAGTTGCAATTATTTTGAAACATTCTGGGTTTTTTTTAGGTATCTGATATTGCATATGCTGCAGCATCCTTTGCCCGGATTAATTGGTTATTTTACTATGTTTTAAGGCTAATTAAGTTCACAGTATCTAAATTTTTTTTTCCTCCATTCCCAGACAATCCCCAGATTTTTCGGGAAAAATTCCCTAATGATAATTCAGAATTTCCACTAGTTTTTCATTAGATTTTCTAGGAAGGGGGGGAGGGATTTACAAAGTCTGTGAAAAAAGATGAACTAATTCATTTTTTGTTTGGTTCTTTGAAGTATATTCGACACAAATCACAAATATTAAGAATAATTTAATCCCAGAGGGGAGAAAGAAGAAATGTCCGGTTTATGTATTTGTTTCCTAGCAAATTCTTTGACATTTCTGGACATGTTTTGTTTCCTGGTGAATACTGGGAATTCTTGGTTTCTCCAGATCCTAGACACCATGATTAAATTGTTCTTTGCCCCACAAAATTTTTAAAGTGGCAACTGATAGTCATACCTGAACCGATCATCTTCAGAAAAGATGTTGTTTTGTAGACTTCCTTGGCAGCAAAAACAGCATCTGATCCATGAAGAGTGTAAAAATCAGTTCGATTAAAAAATCTGATGGTAGTAGCTGGTTTCTGCAAAATGAAATGATTAATACATTTTAAAATAATACCTCAATTTAGGTGCAGCTCTCTTCACTGACTCGCTGAAAGTTCAGGAGATTCATTTTTCAAAAGAGTAATCTACTTATGACTAGATCTTTGGAAAGGACCCTATCATCCGGGCAAAAACTTTCCTTAACTTTTCAGGAGGAAAATGTGAAAGTTTCGGCTTAAATTTGATCCTGAAAGCTCAAACATAGAAGGAAATATGAGTCCTGAAGTTTTAAGACAACATTTTTGGATGGTAGCAAAATGTGGTTTAAGTTTTTGCAAAAATTCAACAAAAAATTTCTCCTAGAAAATAAGGCCCCTCTTTACTGATCCAGTTAAAATTCATCATTCAACAATTCTTCAGAATAAACAGTAGGGATGTCTATTTTCTCAAGACTGGACTGTATAAAGTCTTGGGCTATTGGATAGGGGCAGCACAGCCTTTGAAAAGGAAAAATAAACAACTGCCAAATTACCTGACAAAAATTCTAAATGATGTTTTTAAAATTTTAGGCAAAACTAGGTATGGATATATGTGTTTCCTGTTTAAAAAAGTAAAGAACTGAAAACTAGCCTTCTGCACTGGTGCAAGGGAAGCTCTGTATTTTGCCGGTAAAAGCATATGCTAGAAAGTTTTCTGTACTCTTATCTCCCCACTTCTTCAAATGCTGTTTATTACTGTTTTAAAATTTTGATTTGGATCAAATCTAAGCCAACGCCTGAGACAATGTTAAGAAGATAATAAATTACCTGTGGCAAACTTTTAAAAAATGCAATGAACCGCTGTTGCTGCTTTGGATCTGAAACAAAGGTCGAGACAAAGGATGAATAATCATGTACTGGAAGGTAACTAATGGCAACATGACGTCTTTAAAAATGAAAATATTCTTAACTCATACTTTTGTCATCTATTGCCTTGATGAAGGGGAGAATGTAGCTAGTACAGAACACACAATCCGACATGGCAGAAGCCTCCATCCCATAGGAAAATCTTCCGATCTTCTAGTAGGTCTTCAACAAAAACGCCAGCTAGATCACTTTGATCTGAAATGAACTGACTTTGAATATGACTTAAATCCTAAATTTAAGGACTTCAAAATTCATAAAAATTTGAACACTTTCTCATTTTCAAGTCTTTTCAAGGCATTTTGAGCTCTGCATGGTCTCCAGAACATCTGGAAGTCACACTTAACAAACATCAAGGTCCTCACGTGGCCGAAAATGGACTGTCAGCTCATTTTGTTTGTTCAAAATCGTGATATTAGAATGGACGATGCAATTTTTGTCATTTTGATTTCCTTTAAATTATTTATTTCTGAGGTTCTATTGATTTTATTAGGTAGCATTTAGGTTCTCTGATCTTCAGATTTGGAAAGTTTCAGAACTAGTACATTTGGCAGGTTTTTAAGAAATTTACCTCAAAAATGTCTCCAATGCTTGCCAACATATTTTCACTTTCTTCAGATCATTTGATCTCATCAAGGAACGAACTATCAAGCCCTAACAGTGCTTTGAGCAGCAATCTCAGAATATATTTTGTGGATAGTCCTTCATGGATTACTTAATTGATCGATTTTCTCAACAGGAATGCAAGTAGCTACTTTAATTCTGGGTTACCTTAGTCACACCAAGGGCAGTGACATGACACCAGCCGAAAATTGAGAGGACTCTCCATGAAGTAGGAAGCGATAAGAGCAAGTCACTAGAGCCTGCATTTCATGATAAAGTTCCTTTTGAAGCATTGAATAAGATCATGGACTGGTGCAAGTAAAGAGCAAGCTCACTTGTTGACCAAATATCGATAATAGACATATCTTTGCCAGACAAGACAAGACAAAGCTGGAATGATTACGCGACCAGCAACCGCATATGACAGCTCTTCTCAGGCCAAATGATTACCTGAATAGAGGTACCTCCTCGCTGGTGGAGGCAGACAACCAGTCGCTAAATTGACTTAAGGCTCACAAAGCAGTTGCTTGTCATACAATCAATATAGCTAGTCCGTCACATGGCGCAGTCTAATTCGATCATAGTCTAATACATGATCCCGATGATTAGCCTGCTGAAATGTGCTCTGGTTTTTAATGGTCTGCTTGCGGCGTACAGGACCAGGGGGTGAAACAATTTTCCCAGTGCTACAATAATACGCATGAAGTGTGCAAATACGTAAGACTACACTTCGTGTGACAAATTATACAGAATTGAATGAAGCAGCATTACCTAAGTTCAGTTTGGTCGCTGGTTCGACCATGATCGCAGGTATTCTAGGACAAAGCAGAGTGGACAGAACTTGAGTGACAAAACAGACCCCAGGTCCTCAGGAGAGTTTCTGGTCCAATTCTGGTAGGATGGGCAGGACGATGATTGTACGACAATGAAATGTGTTGGTCGGATTGATATTGTCACAGAACAAGATATTGTTGCTCAAGAGAACTCCGCAATCCGCAACCGCATGTACTTACTTCTTACTTTTCATACAATAACACAATCACGCAATTTTCGCGGGAGGAGGACAAGTGACCCCGCATCGGTGATGATTATTCATCAATCATCGGAACGACGAATTTCAACAATAATAATAATCATGGCGGACCGTCCGAAAAGTAGTGATAACGAGCGCGGCGGAAGTGAAATTAATTCTAATAATGATAGTAATTATGAAAATACTGAAGATGTGGATCCGGCAATGAACAACTCTGCTTCAGGAACTCACACTGGGCGAAATTCATCACATTCAAATCATTCAAATTCATCACCGCATAACTCAGGTTAGGTCCTGGCATTATCAGTGAACTTTTCCCTTGATTCACTAAACAAAGAATTTTTGATTTTTATACTGCTTGTCCATCTTTTACATTACCATCAATCCCCTCATTATCGCCTTTGCGGGCCTCTGTACTTAACCGAACTTAAGTGAGGAAAAGGCTCTTCCAGTCAACCGCTCTTGAAATTGTTGAAGACCCGCAACGCATAATATCATGGTAGGGGATGCGAGAGCTTCCTAACGTTGATAGTATTTAGGAACTCAAGTATGTTCACTATACCCCCTGCTGTTAAAATCTTTGTTCATTCTTTCATACGAAATCTCCACCAACATGCAAGCGCCTCGTCCTTCTTCCGCTCATGCTTGCTAATTCTTCCGTTTCACTCCATGAAGTCTCAATGAAGAATCTAGTCCAAAAGAAATTTTTATCCCTTCAGCAGCCTATGTCTGTCCTTAAGATTCCCAACAAAGTGTGAAACATTCTGAAATATAGGAACAAATGCACGTATTTCTACCAAACAGACCTATGTGGAGGTGAGATATACGGGGTGTGCTCGTTGAAGCTGCATAAGAAGCAATGTAAAAGTGGGCGTGATTCCATTTGAAGAATTGGAAAAGTGGGATATTACATTCTATCAAACAGACCTCTGTGCCAACTGAATGTGGCAGTCATGAGCCGCGGGCATGGCAAGAGAGCGTTGTGGACAGGGCTCATAAGTTTAAGCGCCCCGACGACCATCTCTCCCTTGCGCCCCGGCTCGCAACGGCTCCATCATTGCCGCTGACATCACTGGCGCTTTATTATTCTCATTAACTCGCCTTAGCCAGAGAACTAACCAGCACACCCCATATTTCTCACTTGCACATAGGTCTGTTTGGCAGAAATACGTCCTAATGTCTTCAATGTTGTTTTCTGATGCCATCAGACACTCATTTTATCAAATCAAGTATCTTCATTGCTTTATGATTGAGAGGAAAATTAAAAACTGTTTTTACCCCAATGAATACGCAAGTGTAGAATGACCCTAGTGCCGTTTGTGATGACTTTTTGTCACCATGTCTGATAACAGGGTAAGAATTCCTTCAAATTCTGATAAAAAATTTTGTATTTTCAGGTACAAGTTCAGGAGCATCCAGTAAACGCAAAGAAAACAACCCTTATTCCTTCAAACACTTCTTAACCGGAGGTAAGCAAAACGTTGGAACTTCCCACCCACACCACACTGTCAGTCGCAGTAACGAGTCTGACGAGAATAACACCATGGATCCCTCCATCGCCTCATCTTGCTCAAGAACAAATCGAAACTTAATTTTAAACAATCCAGATCTTGCCTCAGGACTTCCAGATTTTGTCCAAGATCATCTTATAATGGAGCAATGCTTTTTGGAGTCGAGCTCTAATAATGCGTCAAACCCATCCTTCAACTTAGAAAATAGTCACATATATCACATAGAGAATGCCATTTTAAATTCCTCTTGTGAAGAATCACCAAATACACTTAGGTCAGCTAATGCTAATGACATTCCGTTTGATTTGACAAGCACAATGCCTAGTGAAAAACAAGAAGAATCCCCAATACCTACGCCTTTAGACTTGCCCACCTATCATGCATCAAATTCAAGGTCTGGTAGACCGCGAGACCCACCTTTAGATTTGCCTTCATCCAGCATGGCTGGCTCAGGCAGTGCAAACTCCTCTGAAGTTGGAGCCTCAAAGAGCCTACCAGATTTTCTGTCAGATGGCCCCATTCACCAAAGGAGAACTGATGATTCAGCGGACAGCGATCGATCTACTTTACCCTACTCACCACGTGAATCATCCGTTGAAATCCAAGTGGTAAGAACCTTTAATCATCTTCTGTTATTGTCCTATGCTAATAATTGCATTGTGAATTCGATGTTTAGGTTGGATGAATTGGTTTAGTTTTCAGCTGCAATGAAATCATTCATCATGTAGAAGTGAATTGTCATGAAAAGTGGCTGAAACTGCTTTGGCACCATTTTCAATCATAACGTTCACTAGCACAAGAACTACTATGACTTTATGGAAGTATACAACTTCAAAACAATCATTGGAAATCCTTGTTCAATACCTAACATACTCACCACCATTTCAATGTCATTTTTATACCCCAATACCATCCTGCTAAGAAGTAGAACAATCCATAAGGGAAAAATAGGTACTTACCAAATTTCATTTTATTTTAAAATCTAATGTCGCTCCATTGAGGGAACACAATCAAGCAAAAATAACGACAATAATTGGAATATTAGCTTTTAAGATACGAAGGTAAGCATGAGACCCTAAGATGCTGCTTAATTAGTTAAACCAACGCTATAATCAGTTTTTTCTACAAGCGTGTTCTTCATTGATACCGTACTCCTCTAGGCAAGGCAGGATGGTTATCAAAATCAGGGACCCCCGCAGTTTCATTCATTGCATCTCTGATAGACTAAATTCCGAGTTTATGCATGCACTACTTCCTCACAATCCAATCAGCGAGTTTTTTATATCTCATAGAAGTATAAATTCTCTGATCTCATGTCATTTTTTTGCAGTTGCAAACAGAAAATTTGCGGCTTCGGAGGGAAGTGGAATGGCTTTCTTCAGTAATCAAAGAATCAAATGATAGGTAAGAAAGAGCAATATTTTTTTTTCCATTCCCTATTATTTATCTGTTTTGTTATCTCCATCCTACACCTAGACTGATCTATTTGCTGAGCTTTGAAAGAGAGAATTTATCAGTGATTTTAAGGTGGACAGTAGCGAACGGCGCTTTGTGCAGAGGTGTAAATTCGCTGCCTGCGCCTACAAATCGAAAGTAAACAAATGTCAACTTATCTGATGACACCTCTAAAGAAATGCATGTTCAAGATGAACTGGAAGTTTAAGTATCATTTTGCATCAATCGAGTAGTTTCTTCAAACCCTTTGAATTTTATTATATGTCTCATAGATGAATTTGCTGCACATGGCACCTAAAAAAATTATCCTAGTACATTTATCCAGAAATTTATGCTCCAAAGCATCATCTTTTCTAAAGCTTGATTTTTACCCAAAGCTAGACCAGAATTTTTTCCATTAACCAGTTTATTTTTGTTGCCTGAGAATTCATCATATTTTGTTCAATGTTTGCAGGTTAGAAAGGAGAGAAAGAAGGCATCAAGTAACCACTAATAATCTAGAAAAAGAATTAGATTCCACCCGAGAGAATTTAAGGAGGACAATGGTAAATATGTTGAATGTTTCTTTATTTTGTTACAGGTCAACAGTGCCACACTCTTTGTCGAAAAAGGTTGAAACACAATTGAGGTGCAAAAAGAAGAACTTTTTAATTGTAATCTCAGTTGCTGAAATGCCCTCTTTACATGCAACATCTCATTTAACTGTCAAGTCATTCAGCTCAAATGATTTTTACAGTTCTAGTTCCTTTTGACAATCTGCAAGCAGTATTCCTTTACTTTTACTTTTGAAATTATAAAGATTTTTTCATAATACCTTATTCTCTGAATCAGTAAACTTGATTGACCACTGAATATGCAACAAGCAAAGAATTAAAGTTGAATTTCATTGAAATGGAAAATGGGGACCACCTACACCAATGAACAACTTTTTAGTCGGATACAGTATTACAAAAAAAGTCCTCGATTACAGTTGTCAAATTTTTGACGCGGAAAGTCCGACATACTTTATTTGGCATATTTTTTGTCAGAGTTTTATCTCTAGAGCATGAATTATGGTGCTTTCCTTTTCAGTCAGAAGATAAAAGAAACAGAAAACCAGAATAAAGCATTTTGTGCACAAAGGATATTGTTTCGAATCCATAGTGCTGTTCGGGGGTTCAGTGTCCCAAAAGCAATCCATTCTGTAGACTATGCTTTCTTCTCAGGATATTACTAACAGACCCAAAGTTCCTTTACGATTATATTTTTTTCCAAAAGTCAGGATTGTTCTTGGTTATTGTTTTTAACTCCCAAATTTAAATTTGCTGCGGTTTTTGCCATGGAGACCAAATCTTTAGCATCAATTTTGCAGCCTGTAGCCTCGACAACCTAAGATCAGTTAAGATTGTTTGGTGGTCACTTTTAAGGGACTTACATCAAGTATGAATATTGCTCCTTATGCCCTGACAGGGGAAGAGTCTCCTCTTTTCATCCTGATTAGTTTTAAACCAAAAAAATTCTCTAATAGCATGTCGAACATTTTCTTTTTTTTTCTTTGGTATATATCTCTTAATTAAGACTGAATCTCTTTATTTTCCTCCAGGAAAGAGCAATTGCTGCTGAGGCAACAGTTTGTCAATTACAACAGGAGGTGAAATCCTCAAAGGTGAGACACTTAAAATTTACCTGTTAAAAATGTGCAGCCTTGCTTGGAACCAGTGTCAATCATGATCTCTTAGTCATATCGCCAGTTTCAAATATAGTACCCCCATTGAGTAAGCATGTTGAAAGCAGCCAAAGTAGATTCTCAGATTCAGGGATGCAGAATTGCTTAGCGTTCCCATTTTTTGACTTGGCTTCCCCCTTTTGAAAACCTTTTTTTTTCCCTTTAAATTTTCATAGAAGGTAAGTAGAAACCTGTTTCTTCTATTTCTGAAAAATTGCCGCAATTCCGAGAGATGCTATGTTCCTATTAATGTGACTTGACCATTTTTTATGAGCTCATTCGTTTCTGTTTCACCATCATCACTTTGCATGTCCGATTCATATTCACAATCCAATGTATTTTCTTTGATATCACCTTTGCCATTACTTTCACTGGTATCGATGAAAATGAATCAGCTTTGTAATTTTTGGCATTTTTCAAGGCCTCAGAACAGGTGCTTGTGTCGAGTGAACTCCTCTAATTCGCTTCATTATCGAGTAATCACTAATTTAAAAAAGCGAAGAGAATGACGCCTTTTCATCATGTTTTTTTTTATTTTTCAGGTACATAAACTGCAGCGGGCGGAAGAAAATAGTTCTAACTGTAGTAATGTTGGTGATGGAAACAGAAATGTCCAAACTCCACAGCATGATAGCAGGCAAAGGCTTGGACTTGAAATTCAAAACATCACAGATTCTGCAGAAACATCCATCCGGTACTTACTCTCTTTGAATTAAACTTCCCAAATTAAAATTAAACTACTTTTTGTCAGAAACCGACGCAAGTGTTGCCTCAGAACGAAATACTTTTCAAGTGCACAACTTTCCTCTCATTGTCAGTACTGTCTATACCCTGTTCCCAGAGGTATGATATCTGTGTGGAAGAATTTCCCTGCCCAGGGTTGTTTGTTTTGAACTATTCTATTATAAATGAGCTCAGATAAAAGCTGAGAGAGTGAAATTTCCTAGCACGAATATTGTTTAAGGTCCACCCAAAGTATTTTTACGTCAAGAAAAGCTTGATTGCTCTGAAGATTTTCTTTTGACTGGGATTGTCCCATTACAAAAAGGCTTTTTCAAAAAAACAACCTTTTTTTGCTTATGAAGTCATATCATATCATTCTCTGTCAACTTTTTTCTTCCAGGCAATTGCTAAACAACGTAGAAACTCTTAGACTTATCGCATCCAGCCTGGAAAAAGCAACCGGAGAGTCCTCCCATCACGGAGAAAAAGTAGACGAATCAAAAGAGGATCCAAAGAAGACGTAATTGATGGCCTAATTTCTTGAAGTTGCATCATTATACAAGGAAAATTGCTGCTGCGTAATGTTCATCACTGTTGAGTGTCCATCTTTTCATGCCTTTTTCTGATTTTGATACGCAACTCTCAGTCATTGATATCTGAGCGTTTCCCTCTCCAAGGGCTTGTATCAGAGGTAAAATCAAGCAGAGAAGTTCAAGTCTAAGTCTTGAAATTGAAATCTACTTCTTTTTTCCCAGTTTCATCATTGATATTTGTTAAGATTTTTTTTTTTTTTTTTTTTTTTTTTTTTTTTTTTTTTTTTTTTTTACTAAGTCTTGTTAGCTTCCAGAATGTTCTACAGGGTAAATTAAAAAACAAGTTCAGTAATACCTTGGTTATTCACTCCCTTATCCAATGCCACAACAAGGCACAGCCTACCTGCCAATATTTGTCTCTTAAAGAGAAATTTGGCAGCCACTACAAGGATAGTGAGCAGATGGTGATAGACAAGAGCCTCAGGAAAGTAATCACGTTTTTGGTGCGTTATCATGCATTTGTTGATACACATTTCATGTAAATTTCACACATTTTCGTGTGGTTTTATGTATCAACAATCACTTGGCGTTTTTGGCCATCCATCTTCGGCTTCCACCCCAATTCATCTGATAATCAAGGTATTACTGCTTAATCGTAGAAAGGTTTTCAAAGATATTTAATCGCTTGAGTCTTTTCCCCACCCCTTCGGCTCTAAATATTTTTTGTGGGTTAAGCCATTGTCGTTTTGAATATTCTTCACGGGTTGAGCCATTGTCATTTTGAATATTCCTCACATTAAACCCACTCTCTAAGCCTCGGAAGCGCTAGATTTCTGCAGGATACACTATTTTGTAAAATGACGGGTGCTCAGCAAAATTCAGTGTCTGAAAGGGTATCAGAAAGTTTGAAGCACCAAATCTTCAAAGCAAAAACTCTTTCAGATCTTTAAAAAGCTGAAGAAGAAAAATTTCAAAGAAGTATGAGTTCAAATCGAAGAATTATCTCCTAATTTGTCTTAAAGTAGTATTTTCAAAATGAAATGTTTTTAAGTACTCGATTTTAGTGAAAGGTGACTTATTGTCCATTTGTATCACAATTTTTAACAGCAAAATGTTAAGTTGAAATTTCGCCGGAAGATGCCTGAGATGACTCAGAGGAACCCATATTTTCCCGTTTTTTAATGATGTCTGGGAAGCCCTCCAAAATAACAAGGGAGGCCTGTTGTTTTTGCTTGCGGAATTCAAGCAAAGCTGCTGAGAGGTTGACCTTGAGCGACAATAGACAAACATTGTCAAAACGTAAATGTACTGCTCAAAAAGTGAAGGCTATTTCATCTTAAATTTTAGGGAGGAATAAGGAAGAGATGAGTTTCCAAAAACCATTGGGGGTTTTTTTTATCTTATGACATTTCCTCAGGATTTTTAAGTGTAAGCTTAATAATGATTTGTTTAAAAAGTATCTGTTTTCCGAGAGCAAGTTCCATAAATCGTTACAAAAAATGTCGCAGAATCTGTAAAGATCTCCGAAGTGGGAGAAGTAAGCAAATAAAATTAGCCATTGAAAAACAGTTTGAAGTTATTCATAGTATTTGACCATGCGATTATCCTGTGTGTGAGCGTTTAGCAAGGGCAGTAGGAAAGAAAGTAAGACCATGCATAAATAATAAAATGTATACACCTAACAGAGTGTCCCAGAGTGAAACTGTAGGAACAGGTTCCATGGGTAAAAATGAAGTTTTTTCTAAAATAATTTTTCCGAAAGTACATTCAGTTGCGGTCTCGCCCCATTTTTTAGGAAAGTCATCCGAGTTCCAGTCATCTGAATTTTTCCGATAGTTTTGGACCTAATCTTTAGGCTACCTCTCTAATGTTGGGTGGAACTTGAACGAATCCTTAAGGGTACAAAATCAAATGGTATATTGGCTTTCATTTCTTGAAAACTAATTATGAGCTCTGGAGGTGAAAAATGGAAGTGATGGTCTTTTATAATGATTTTGTACTCAATGAAATTGTGCTCTGAAGATAACACCTTCATTTGCCTTGAAATGGAGTTTTTTACCCTGTAAAATCCAAGACTCCCTTAAATTCCACTCTAACTTGAGATTTTTGTCTATTCAAGGCCATGGATGAATTTTACGTTAGATGGGGAGGGGGTGGGTAAACATTTTGCATAAGTTTTGATCCAAATAGTTGTCAAAATTGAGAGAAAATCATAAAATTCCCGTAAATTTGGCGGGCCGCATCCCCGACCATAGGAACTTTTTGGAATAAATTGTCAAGAATAAGTCTTATTTTGAAGCAGAAGGATATAACCACAAAGAAAATTATTTTTAAGAAAATGCTCATCTATTGAAGCACTGTAGTGGACTGTGCGTTGCTATTGCTAATTTAAGTATCCTTTGTAATCAAATCCTCTCTGCATATTAACATCAATGTACTTTGGAGCACCTCAACTCAGAGGGGAAAGCCGTCTATGGAATAATAGACATTGTCCATTCCTCCGATTACGGCTTTAAGAGGTTTCTCATTCTTGAGGGGGTGAGTGAATGTTTTTTAGTTATTTTCATCCAAGTATTTTAGGATTTTGGAGTAGATTTTTGGTTCTTCTGGGTTTATTCTATACATGAGTCCTTCTTCTTACTGGTGAATTGGTTTTCTTCCGCTACCTTGGCATGTAGGTTATCAAGCAAGTTCTTGATGTTATTGGGTTCCTCTTGGAGGAATATAGCCGGTGGCCTACCATACGATTTTTCTTCTTTATTTGGTTGCCCATCCAATATGCTACATCTATTAGCTACAGTAATTTTGCTACCTGTTTCGGGATTGAATCTAGGTTTCAGGACAGTTGATTGATGTTCTACCATGGAAACCAACATTAAAAACCCTGCAACTCAGCTTGCCATCTTTGTATTCATTGAGACCATGCACTGTTGCCAAATAGGCATGTTGGTATTACTTCATAACCTGGCACTCCTGGCCTGCTGTGCATCAAACTGACAGCATATTCCATAACCCACCAATTAGAGAAGTGTCCCCTAAGCAGGGCCGGATTTACATTTTTAGCGCCCTAGGCTAAACTTAGGGTGGCACCCCTAACAGTAGGCGCTCTCGTGGGAGGGTGGGGGTTCCCCCAGACGCTCCTCCCTTCCAGATCAGAAGGAGGATGTTAGGTGTCAGAAAAATGTTCAAATTCACTTTCGAAAAAACACGATTTTAAATAGTTTTGAGGTATGTTTACGTTTGAAAGGTGGTTTTGGAAAATGAGTAAGTAACAGGAGACTCGTTAAATTAAAAATAAAAAAAAATTATCTTATCGCACTATTTCACAGTGATTTCTTTCTTGCTTTTTGTTTGCAAAATCATCGATTACGTCTTCTTTATCAATCTGGCTTGTGATGCGCTGCTCAATGGTAAATGGACCAAGTCCTGTTAGTCTAGCCATTCTCATCATTGACTGGAGGTAATTCTTGACGCGACGCAAGGTAGAGAAGGAGCGCTCTCCAGAACAGTTGGTTACGGGTGTAGCCAGAATCATGCGGAGGGCTATGTCGACGTTTGGGTAAATTTCCAAAACATTACTGTCATAAAGAAATTTATAAAGTCCCCATAGGCTTGTTGTTTTCTTTATCAATTTATCGCCTTCCTTCTCCCACAAGGACGAGCCACACTGGATCAGGAAGACTTTAAGGTGCGATGATTCGTCAACTAATGTTGGTTCAAAATCATTAGGATATAAGGCTACAAGCTCAGCAGCTTTGTTTATAATAATAACGGAATCCTGCTGTAGGTCGATATCCTCAAAAAAGCCGAAAGTGGAGTGGTGATCATTGTACTTATCAGCCAGTTTACGTAACTCTATGCTCAAAGTGTCCAATATCACGGTGAATGTATTAACTCTGAAATCTTCACGTCCAATGAAAGACACTTCACCCTCTTAAGACTCGCCAGACGCAAGTTTTCTCTTTGGGTGTCTTATTTTGTCGTACTTATACGTGGTCACGCTTGATTTTTCCTTCGCCAAAGTTTCTAAACGGTCGAAATCTTCACGCAAATTTGACTCATAGTCGGAAAGAGCTTTGTACTGACGTTTGACCTCTCCGAGATCTATGGCTTGGCTTTGAAGTTTTTTCCTCACTTGAATGTTTCTAAAATACTTCCCCACATGGTGGCCATCAAAGCTGTTTCTAGGGAGTCCAATTTATCTTTTAGGCAAAGTGCCTCATGCCTGGTATGCCTGGTTGATGCTCATCACTGGCAATTTCGTCAAGAGGCTTAATTACTCCAGTCCAATCTTTAACGAGAGAAACATAAGCTCCATTTAGTCATGTAAAAAGAATTTTATCAAAGTCAGCTCACTGCTGACTCAAAATATTGCAGAGTGAAGAACCGGAGCCGAGATAACTTATAAGTTGGCAGTTTATGACAGAGATGGAAGGGATCCATCTCCGGTTGTGAGCCGCCGCGCCGGATCGGCTGCGCCAGGCTAGGGTGCCTGGCCAGAGAAATGCAGTGTGACGCGGCGGGCCGGAACTTGCCATCGCCAGCAGAACTGCACGAGTTTTATCAGTCCATTCTTTTCATAGCGCTTTTACCCGAGTGGTAGCTAGTAGTCCGTGCCAATGTGCTTATGACACACGAAGGAAATAGACTCGTAAACCACAACGTAGACGTTTTTTAATAAGTCACGTTTTTTAATGAAATCTCAAAAATTTTGCGCCCTAGGCTATAGCCTATGTAGCCTATTGGTAAATGCGGCCCTGCCCCTAAGAAGATTATGAGTGAGGTGCTCCCTGAGAATCCGCAGGGGCTTTAGCTTCTGTTTGCATATTCAATTTGTTCTATGTCCATTTTTTTTTAGTTTACAATGCATCTCATCTCTATAATTATTGTCCTTATGTTACCTATTTTTAAATTGTTGCTCTGTAAACTTTAATTTATTTATTTTTACTAAAATTTCTTATTTATAAACTGGTCTATTTTTTTCCATGAAAGCCTAAACCTTTGAAGTAAATGCTGCCATACTTCTTTAGATGAAGGTGGGGTTGTTTCTGATGAAACAAGCGTTTTCTTTATTTTGGGCGGAGGGGGAAAAAAGCGAGGAGAGGCGTTGAAAAAAAAAAAATTAAACGCTAGAATATCTTAGTTAATAAATTAGTTATATTGTGATTTTATGTACAAAAGTTTTTTAATTCACAAAAAATTGTTTACAGAAGTATTTTTAAACCTGACATTCTATCTCTTGTTACACATCAGGTAGGTAACATCATATTTTCTTAATAAAAAAAAGATGTTCTTTTCTTCTCAATCATGATGCAAAGACTAAAAATGAACAGTTTATATTTGAGGTGGCAGAAGATAGACTTTAGTAATCAATTCAGTACTTTGAGGATCGTACTTTGATCGTTGTGGGTGCTTTAGAACTCGGGACTCGAAAAAAATCAATGATTAACTTCAGGGGGATACAATTTTGCAATAGTTAAGAATGATTATCTAAACACAAAAACAAAGCATTACAGGCAATTAAAAGAATACGCTTTTTAAGATTAAAAGTAAAAATCAAGGGGAAAAGGAATACAAACATTTTATAAATCATGAATTCCCTACAACAAAAAGGCATTGTTTCACTGTTTCCATTTACATACTTAAATGTTTAATTTTGATTGATGGAAATGAAATTAGTCTATAGGCTTAGAGCATAGTGTTTCGATTTATTGGACCTTCTCAATCCTCAGTTCTTATTAAATTTAAGATATTCTTTAGGATACTTAAAGTATTCGATAGTGCCTCTTTTCCAATTAGTACGTAGGTAAGACTATTTTCAAAATCAACTGTTGAACTTACAAAACTTGCTTGATGTGCAAAATGTTGAGGGACACACACAAGCCGTCAGTCATAATTTTTCATTAGGACAGGGGGAGTGACTTGAAACGCAGAACTTTCGATGCTATGAAAAATCGTCATCCGAATCATCAAGAGCAGCTCTTCTGCGATCAAACTGAAAATGAAAAAGAGAAAATCAAATGCAAATTTGTGATGGAGGGAGGATACAAATCTTCAAAAAATCCCTTCTGGTCTGTCTCCATTTTGGTGAAAAGTGTCCATTAACATCTCAACTAAAATTACTAAAAAAAATTCTGATCTCACTCATGCTGATTTGAGAAAAATCTGTTAAACTGATTCGTTTCTTGGCCGTTATCAGATATTATAGTATAGATGGACGGCTCTTAAAATATTCTTTGCACTTCAAGCTGAGAAATATTCATTTATTGATTTATTTGATTATTAAGTTGTTTTCAATTTTGTTTTCATTTTTCTTCATGGAATGTACTCAACTTATTCTGGATTTTCAATTCAGAGAAAAGAGTTCACTGAAGAAAAAATGAAGGCAGGATTCTTCTCAAAAGAGGGTCACATTCGATCCGGAGGTTGGTTATTGTGTTGAAGCAACGTTTCTCCCAAAAAGAATCCTTTGTTCATTTCTCTGAATTTTGCAATTTTTGGTTGGGAATGATTCTTCAGGCTCATGCGCAAAGGCTATTGTTCATTTCTCGACTAAGAAGTCAAAATTTACTGAGATTTTTTACTTAATTGATGCAATATATTGCACACTGAGAAGTAGGGCCGGATCACCTTGATTTTGATCTTCAATATTTAAATACCTCATCATAAAAATCCAGTTATTGAGTGAATGTTGTTGCTGAAGAAATACTTAAAACTTAGAATTTTTACCTTGACAGTGGTGGCTTTAGAAAATCTGTCATTATTTGAAATTTGTTCCAGAATTCTAATTAAATCACTCTCTTCAAGCTGTTGTCCAATTTGACCGGTCTGTGCCATTTGTAAGATCATATTTTCAACCATCTTTCCACGCTCCGGCTTTCCAAGCATTAAAGTATTTACTGAAAAATAAACAAAATTTAATAGATAGTACCCTTAACAACTTATGTAAGGACTTATTTCTTGAAAAAACTTAAATTGCTCCAAGTTTAAGCATTAACAAAAGTTGCATCAGATGTTGATCCTTATTATTTTGGGGACTGTCAGTGGGGTAGTTGAAAAGCAATGACAAATGAAAGTGCTAAATAAATGCAGCTGAGAATTTTGCTTGGGAAAATGATTGAGATCTTCATCAATAAACCAGAATCTTGGACAACTTTCAGCATCGTAAAGGGAAACAATATCAAATTAGCATATTACTAGCCACTCTTAGAATTCTGACCATTCAGGTTAATGATGTAAACCTGTCCTATTTTTCATTTCATGGCATGATCAATTTACTTTAAACAAAGTCTCTTGAAGAATTTGGTAGTTTTACTCTTCTTTTTCTTCTCAATGATGAAAATTAAATATTAGCTCTTTGGAAAAACTCAGTATTGACCATGATAAGCAATTGGCTCTTTTGGGGGCAGATTTATACAATTAGTGTTCCTTGATAAATACTTGTAGAGCCATCTCAAAAAGTTCTTTTCCTGGGGGCTTTCCAGGGTAATAAACGTGGGATAAGCCAATAGGCTTGAAACTTGGTAAAAAAACGGAAAAAAAGAAGATTCTCCAAAATATGTAGAAGACACCTACATATTTTCACTTCTTGATCCTTTCTAATATTTCCTTCCTTAGCTTGATGCTTATTCACACCTTCAGCCTTAATCAATGACAAAATTTTCAATGAAACCTGCTAACAGCATCAAGTTTACGGTCAAATTAATTTTCTTGCCCTGACAGACAGCTTTGAAGCAAGTATCTTACACAGGGTGGCATGAGACATAAGAAAGAAATGAAAGATTGGAAATTTCAGTGAACTACTTCATTAAATTTTACGAGGCTGTGAAACATTTCATATTTTTCAGGAACTCGAGTATGCAACTGGCACTCAAACACACAAAAACAGAAGAAAGTCAAAATTTTTACATTTTGCGAAACATGAAAAGGAAACAGTATTTTTCAATTTCTTTCATGAATTTCTGAAATTTTATGAAATATTTCACAGGAAATTTCAAGGTTTTATTTTTCATGAAATTTTGCCACCATGATCTTACATCTAGCTCTGGCACTCTGATTTAAAACCCGTGATAAAATGGCATTCTTCATTTCTTCAGCTTGTGCTTTCCGTTCTTCCGCCGCCTCTTGATCTTGACCACCACCACTGCCGCCACCACCAACCTGGAAGATTAAACAAATAACATTAGTACAAGTATTGCAATATTTGTGAAGGTAAAAAGCTGT
Organism: Bemisia tabaci; assembly: GCF_918797505.1. Classification (NCBI taxonomy): domain Eukaryota; kingdom Metazoa; phylum Arthropoda; class Insecta; order Hemiptera; family Aleyrodidae; genus Bemisia; species Bemisia tabaci. The sequence continues at coordinate 42,336,733 of NC_092797.1, read as the reverse complement.
CAACAACCATGTAGAGGTAGCTTGATTATTTGTATACTAATAGCTTGATTATTTGTAAACTAATTGTTATATTTTCTATGAATAAAAAAAAAAAAAAAACCATGTAGAGGTACTCAAAAATGAGATACAAAATGAAATGCGAATCATAAGCTCTACTATTGGCGAGTCGATAAAAAAAATTTGAGCCTGGCATTAAATTAAGTTGCACAAACTCAGTCTGTAACATGAATTTGATAAATGCAAATTTCAAATCCAAATCTAAACACTACTTGGGTGGGAAAATTCACGGTAGCATCGTCTATTTTTTCCGGACTCGGCATCAGGAAAAAGTGACAACTTTGATAACTTACACTCAAAATTGGACCGCTTTTGAGGATAACGGCAGACCAGTACAAGGAGAGAGAAGGTGGTAGCCTTCATGAGTCTACTTTTATTGATCCGCATCATTATTCTGAAGCTTATATCACAAGGTAAATAATTCTAGAAGCTTCCAGACGATGCCTGGTAGATGCGTTGTTACTCTCATTGAACTGTCCATCATGTTGCCCAGTGGACTGTCGTTAAAGTAACGCTCGACAACCTGCTAACTGCTGAGCGTGACTTATAGTTGTCCAGCAATCCACATAGCTTCAAAGGCTGCTGAGTTATTGAATGTCTTGCTAAGTTTTTAATGATGCCACCTTTATACAGCTCACAGGTTAAAGATGGCGCCTGAATGTTTAAGCTTTAGTCATTTATGTTGCAGGATTGTGAAATTTTCTTGAAAATTGCATCTCGTTGAGATTTTCATCGGACCTGCTATCAGATAAGTTTGCCTCGACAACTTGCTTGAGCATGGTCAATGACTATTGTAAAACAGCCAAACTCATGCATCTTGACTGGGGGATTTTCAGACTTAGACACGAGATCATCCAGCCAAACTCTACAAACACTACGCCTAAAGCAGAAATATTGTTATGAGAAAAGTTTAACAGTTATAGCTCGAAGAAAATTCATCGAGTCTTTCGACCCCTGAATACTCACTTTCATTTGAGACTGCAGTTGGGCCATTCTCCTGGCTCTAATTTCTTCCAATTCGGGATCTGCCATGTTAAGTGAGGGATTTCAGTCTTAATAACAAATATTCAGAAAGTAGGGAAGCTTTACAAATAAATTAAACCAATACAGAATCAAATTTGACTGCAGGTGATAATAGCACGTTGAATACACAACAACGACAAGCAAAAACACGGCAAATTTTTGAGGTTAGCCCACCGAAAGTTCGAAAGCTCGGTTTGTTTTGTTTTGTCCGTTGCTTGAAAGTTTTTCTAACCTATTCTAGCGTGCTTGTGCCGGTGATTGTCTCTGGCCGGTGAACTCTCACGACCGTCAACTGTTTGCAATCTAGTTATCTGCATCTTTAAAAATTCTAATTTTCTCTTTATCTACTTCTTCTTAAGCTTGTTTTTTACCTCTATTAACAACATGGTTGAAGGAAATCGGATTGAGCTAACTGAGGATGAGGCTGAACTGTATGACAGGCAAATCCGTCTCTGGGGATTGGAATCTCAAAAAAGGTTTGTTATCTTCTCATTCAGCTGTCAATTTTTTTACTGAACTTTGCAATTAATATTAAAACTTCATTGCACAAAGGCGTGTATGCAATGAGATGAAGTTAGCATGATTTTTTTCTGGATCTGCTTGCAATCAAGTTCGCTTATCGCGCATAGAGATGGACGTCAATTAAGGCGGTTATAGACAGGTGGTCGCATTTCAAGTTTAGCAGCCATTTTAAAGGCTGTGATGCGCAGAGGGCGCATGCTTTGCCATGTAATCAGGATGTATGCGGAACGTACCTGATGCCGTGTGACGTCCCGAGGTTACGAAATGCAACCACCATTCTTTATCCGCCTTGGAAGTTAATCTCTGATCAACTCAAATCAAGGCCATTCATCAGAGCATTACATGCTCATGAACGGCATCATTGATGAGAGTTGATTTAATCAAGTCCTGACCTCTGTTGTACCCTAGCATGAATTTTTCCACGTGGTTAGCTTGCCATCACCTAGTGGCAAGGTTTTGCCCTCACCACCCCTCCTGAACCTTCACTGGGTCAGTTTATGGAACTCATTGACTGGAAGTACAAACGCATGACAATGTTGGAGTACTTCTCAAAGACGTGGCTCTTTTTCTGCTGCTGTGCCTGGATTTGGGTCTACAGTGTTGTCAGGTGGTTTTACTCCTGGTCATTGAGTTCCACAAACTGACCTGATGAGAACTTGGTGACAGACCAAATCTTGCAACCATGTGGTGACAAGGCAATCACAAGGAAGTATTCACGCAAGGGTGACGGACGATGAACTAGCTTTACATCTACAGTGATTAGGTAAACAATTTGAGTATACTTCGTGTATAAGCCCGCGGAATGACAAAAATCCTCATGCAAGAATCTATAGAATCATTTGAAACAAATAATATGTTCCAAAATGCAAAGAAGCAACTATAAGATTTATTTAAACTCCTCAATAATTTTTACTCTCCCTGTAATTATCTAAGAAACTCCAGGGATTATTATTGAGAATCATACTACTTAATTATTTATTCATATGATTAATGGCATTTCCAAATTGCAGGTTGCGTGCTGCCAAAGTACTTGTCATAGGCATGTCAGGATTAGGTGCTGAAGTAACAAAAAATATTGTTTTAGCTGGAGTGAAATCTCTAACAATGATGGACGGAAGTGTAGCAACGAAAGAAGACCTTTGCAGCCAGTTTTTTATTCCTCATTCCGAACTTGGAAAAAATGTGCGTTTGTATATTTACACCGATTGCTTTCAACAGTTGAATTCAATTTTTCAGCGTGGGACTCGTTTTTTCTCAGAAATTGGCCCTTTATCAATTTGTTTTCAGAAAATTACGGTTTAATGTATGAACTGAACAGAATTTTGTTTTAAAAGTCCAGTTCAAACCTTAACTTCCCATAGCTGGAGCAGGAAAATTGTACGTTGAGACATAATTCAAGTATTGTTCAGGTCACCACTCATCAGTGGTGCAGTCTGACTGCATATATTAACCTGTTGAGTTGTGCTGATTTGGAGGTAATCAGAGATTGACATTTGTCTCAACATATATCTCCGCTCTATTATCAAATGACCCAGAAACTGTTGACAAAAAGTAAATTTTGAAAAGGGGGAGAGCATGATTCATCTTCGAATTACACAAAACCTAATAAAAATGAACCCCGCCAATTTAATATTTTTCTTCTCCCAGTAATGAAATCAGGTTAGGCAAAAATTACAGAAGACAATACTCAGATTCAGATTAAAATTGATTAGCGACTCGTCCAGCATTTTTGTACCCATACACTGACTGTTAAATTGTTTCTTAATTAGTTGAGCATTTTACAAAGCAAGTTTGTCGAAATAGGTTTTTATAAGCATCACAGATATTCAAAGCATTACGCATCAATCAACATAATGTGAAACATATTCTTGCTCCCCCAAATAAATTTTACTCTGGGGGAATACAGAAAGTGCAGTTTTTACAAATGTATTGGCTCCGCTTCAAAAGTTCTGAAAAGTGTTGAAATGGAAGTAATACCATGACTGAAGCAGTGCACTATATTTTCGTACTGTTAAATGTTGAAAACACATGGTGCATAATTACGAAGAAACTTATTTTTCCCAGTTTTTGACTTATAGAATGACTAAAAAGTGTTAAACCATCATGAAATGAGCTTCATTGCACGCAGAGAAAAAATCTTAACTAAGAGTAGAATTGGTTTTATAATTCCTCTAAAACTGATGGATCGTTATATTTTTTCAGAGAGCTGAAGCCTCCGTAGAACGTGCTCAACAATTAAATCCAATGGTTGAAGTCAAAGCAGTGCCACATTACCCAGAAAAATTTGCAGATGAGCCTGATTTTTATACAAAATTTGATATAGTCTGTGCAACACGGCTTGACTTACCCACCTATTTGAAAATCAACACAATCTGCAGAAATGCTAATGTAAAATTCTTTTGTGCTGACGTTTTTGGAACTTTTGGTTACCATTTCTCAGATTTGCAGAACCACGAATATGCAGAGTAAGTTTTGATTATTGCTCTTCCATTCTATTGATCTGAAAACTCAACAATTTATCTTTTTTCAATGTACACTCAATAATAATGCCGTGATGATCGATGAATTTTAATATACTTTTTAAAGCAATTTCGAATTTTGGAGGGGAGAAGAGGTGTCAAGTTTAATATAACAGAATCATGATGATTAGAATCGAGTCTACTGCAACTTCACTAAGCATTGTAGTGGGTAGGTTATTCTATAAAAACTGTAATTTTATCTTCGCTTGCACTTGGTGAAAAACTTTTCGGTAGCAGAAACTTGAATTTAAAGAATTTGTATTGTAATAAAGTTTTTCTCATCAATTCTTTTTCTCCATTTATATTCCTTTCCACCTCATTGCTCTTTTTTAAATGTATGAATTTTAACTTTTTAGGGAAGAGACAAAACAGATTGCTAAACCTGTCTTGTCATCTCATACTCCTAACAAGCGAGCTAAAATGGAGAAAGAGGCCGTCAAAGTCACTGTGAAAAAAACTGATAAGTTTGTACCTCTTCAAGCCGTTGTAGACATGGATTGGAAGAATGAAGAAAATAAGAAAAAGTTGAATGAGATGGACTCATCCTTCATTCTCTCAATGAGTAAGTTCTTTCTGAATTCTCCTATTCTCACTCGATTTGCTGAAAGTTGTTCTTTTTCCTTGCTAAAATTTGTCAAATGAGCTTAAGTCCCTTCTAAGATCTTAAGTGTTTAAGTCAAAGTGTTGCTTTTTTGTTGACTCAGGGACACCTGTTATAAATTTGGGCCAGAAATGGACTAAACCTTATCCTTGATGTTCAAAATCCCTTATATTCAAAGAAACAATGCAGAAGTTCCAAAGCTTAATCTTTATCATCGAAGCTGTTTTTTTTTTCTTTCTTTTTTTTCTTTACAAAAGCAAGCATTCATTTGCTATCAGTTTGTTGTTAGTTGGTTGTATGTTGACGGCTGAGTGTATGTCATCAGTCAGCCTCATCACCTCAATGCACTGCCACAGGATCAACTTCGAGTCCAACAATATTAGCTGGATGTGGACGTAGAAAGTAGCATATTGATGATTAAATATTTTTACGAGGTTAGGTTTTCCTCATTGGTATTTCATCACGACCAATGATTTTTTTCATTGACATATTAGGAAAGAACTTCATCAGGATAACAAAGAAAAAATCTGACCATTTGTTATCATATTAGAGCTAACTTTTAACACTGATCATTGTGGACCTCAATTTTATATTAATTTATTTTCTTTTCTCAGTTTTACTCTCATTCCGGTCAAAGCAGAAGAGAGATCCTAGCCCTGCAACTCGTGAAGAAGATATTAAGCTTTTGCAGTCCATCCGTGATGAATTCTTGACAGACAAGTCGGTACCCTTAGAAAAAGTTCCTGATGAATGTTTTAGGTATGAGCCTAACCAATTTTTTTCTAACACAATGGATCATACTATCTTGTTTTACCTGTATTTTTACCTTTTTTAATTTTTGACTCCTTTCATTGACGTTTGGACTGTGTCCTGGGGTGCTTGTTATTCAAATGAAAGCCCTCAGTATTTGCTCAAGTGGAGAATGTCTCGGTCGTCAAGTCAGCAAGTAACTTGTGGTTATTACAACTTGTATATTGCACTTCTATGTTTATCAGTTAAAAGTAAATCTTTGGTGCTTGATTTTGTGTTACAGTATGGAATTCTTATTTTGTTGAAGGACAATTTAAGTGACTTATTCAAACAATCTAAGCTCAAAAAATCACTGGGTCAAAACGGCCAGAGCCAAAATTAACCTTCATATAGTGGGCCATGTTTATGGTCAGTCCCTTTAATGGAGACTTGATCACATTGGACTTAATGGAGACACATTAAGCCATGATTGAATCAAATTTAATCTCCTGGGGGTGTCTACACACAGTGCTCATCAGACTTACATAGTTTAGTCATGTCGAAGCCGTTTTCAAGTGCTTTGTTATGAGCAGTGAGAGAGAAAATAATTTCATCATCTAAGCGAGGGTTTTTTGAGGGGCAGAAATTGGCTTTCAGTAAATCCTACTGAAATTAAGTGAACGCCAGTTTTTTCAATTTCCTTTACAATCCAGAGCGCAATAACAAGCCCATCCTGTATAAAGTTAGAGTTGAGAGTCACCGCGCATGGTTTGATTTTGACTAGTCTTCATAGCCACATTTATCGTATGTCAAACTCAAGTGGATACAAAACACATAGAGAAAAAAAAGGAGGTGTTTGCATTTCGGGCATCTCGGAATTTTTTTGACGACGTAGGTCAGTACAGCGACGTGTATCATCGAAAATCTTGGAAATGGTGTAATTTATGGAAAAAAGTCATTCTATAAAAAGTGCTTGAAATTATATGATGAGTTGATTTAAGTAACAAAATCGAACATTATGGTCCGTTTTTCATATTTCGGATTCCGGATTTCGCTGGCCAGGTTGTACCGACCTACGTCACAGGGTAAACAAACCTCAAGATGCAAACACCTCCTTTTTTTTCTCTATGTACAAAACGCACTTCACTAACTCTATATGTTCTGTTGGCCAGTGTCAAATCAAATTGGTGTTAAATCTAGTATTGGCTAAATTCAATTGACTGAGCGCGTTTGAAGCCTTGGACTAAGTAGCTTTTCGGCTCAATCTATTCAGTCATCAGGCTACAGACTGCAATGTTTTTGATGTTCTATTACTACATTGTAGCTTATTGTCATTTCATTTCCTAAATTTCTGTTTACAGAACTGTTTTTGCTGAAGTGAGCCCCTCCTGTGCTGTAGTAGGTGGAGTCTTAGCTCAAGAAATCATCAAAGTTGTCTCTCAGAAAGGCGCTCCTCACAATAATTTATTCTTATTCAATCCCCTGAGTAGCTGTGGTACCGTGGTCAGTCTAGGCAATATCCCCTCACAGAATTCAAAGCAGGAACCGGTGGATTTAATTGATCTTGATGATGACTAAATATTTTTGTATTGTCTCCGTTCCATTCTTATTTGCAACTTGCCAAATCAAAGGTAATCATGTTTTTTTTTTCCATCCGTTACAGGATTTCTATTGTTGATAAAATGCATTTTTCACTTTACTGCACCAACTCAATTGGATCTTATCTAGGGTCATCGTGCCCACATTTCACTTCTTTAAAACACAAAGTCTTATTTATGTTAAATATCTTGAAAAATTTGACAAAATCTAATAGTATGTGAGCAATGTTAAGACTGAAAAGTGTAAAATGTCTTGTTTCATTCAACTATGAGGCAAAAATAACTGTGGTTTGTGATGTTTTAAACTTTTCCAATATAATTATGCAGCATGTAGCTCAGCTGCAAAAGTACAATTATTTTTCATTCAAAAGGCAAAAACTGTCGATTATAATCTCATTTAATTTAAGCATACATAAATGTTTCTCTGTATTTGTACTATTTATTTTTCATATTCATTCTTGTTTAATAGTGTCTCTGAATATTTCAATAAAAGAATTAGTAAAAGCCTTCACTGAAGTAAATTTTGGTTTATAAGGTTTTTATTTTCTAAATTCTGTGACAACCCCAATAAAATGATAAGACCTGACCCGCAATAATAGTACATGAGTTATTGAAAAATGAAGGGGAAATAGAAGGGGGGTTGGGACTTAATTTGTATAAGGCTCTGTATAATCAAAAGAGGACTAGAGATTTCTGCAAAAATGAGATTTCAGAAGGTCTTATCCTTACGGGCGCAGTTCATAGAATTTTTGGACGAATTAGTTCAAGGAATTGAGGCTCCATGGGATAAGTTATAGCTAAATTATAATAAGTTCCAAGAACAAGTTCGCCCAAAAGTCCCGCAAACTGCAATCAAGTGGACGAGGCCCTAAAAAATTAGGAAGGGGAAAATGGAAAAATGATTGGTTTTGCTTGACACTGTAAGAACAGATTTTATTAACAATAAATTACTATGATACAAATGAGGCAACAGATAAATAAATAAAAAAACAAAATATCTACACTTTGTTCATGAATAATTTACAGGTAATTTTTCCAAAGGCCAAGGATTTTATTTTATTTCATTAATCATTCCTCATCCATCAGCAGTAGACTCTTTGCTGTTAGAGTACTTCAACTATCACTTTAAAGCCCATGCACAGAAAACAAAGAAAGCGATCGAATTTGGTCACTGTCATATGATATTCTTTACGACCTCCTGAAATCGATGAGCTATTAACATTGATCTCTCAGAGAGTCAATTTTGAGAAAAGTAGGACTTAAAAGAGAATATATCGCCATGTTCCCACAAGTTATTTCATGGGATAGGCACTGCCGCTTTATTGAATGTGCAGATAGACCTTCATTCTCTGAAGCAGTTGAGGCAAAATTTTCCTCGTCTTCTAGGTCTACATGCTGTGAGAAGAGAGGACCTCTTTTCAATTACCAACGTCTCTAGGATGATGTACGTAAGATGCTAATATTATTCAGCTATACTTTTCTCACAATTTGCACAAAAAAAGTTTAATTTTAAGAGCTCATTGTGCTCAGGAGGTCATCAAGAAGTTCATGTAAACGTCGATAGCAGGTGAGCTCAGACTACTGCAGAACTGAAGAGAATTTGCTAGATCTGAAAAAAAAAAAAAAAAAAAAAGTGACAATATTCTGCAGGTAAAAATAAAAATAACAGAACTCAAATCCCTAAATTTTAAGAAAAAATTGATTCAGCGGAAGAAACTTGCAAAACATCCCTACGGCCCTTCACTTAGATAAATGTGAAGAGCCTAAGGAAAAACCTTTAGGGTTTTGCACTTCAATAGTAGAGGAGTGTTCCCTCAATGTGAAAACAAAGAAATGGCTTCAGTCAATGAGAAAATATGGCTACGGCAAATATGAAGTATCTTTTAAGTAGGGAAACATTTAGAGCCTCTGCATAAGAATGAAGAACACAAAAAATCATCGGCCTTCGAAAAACTCACGTACAGAGATTCTAATAAACTAAAACATTTTAACTCTATGAGCTATTTTTAACCTATGAAATTAGGATACAGGATTAAGGCGCATTCACAAGACCTGCCAAGCCGCTTTACGAGCTTCATAAAATCAGTGCAATCAGCGGCAATATGGGAAAACAATTACATGTTTGTAATGTGGCTCAGCCAGCAGCTTGACGTGTCTAAGCGCGCCTTTGGAACCTGATTTTATAAAATTATAATACAAATTTTATTAACCTATTTTTTTGGCTTGCTGCATCAAGTTGAGCTCTACAACTAGCACACTTTTAGGGCTTTAGTATACATTGAATGAACCAAGGATAATATAAAGTCACAAAAATTGATTTCATCTGCCTTTCGAAATAGAAACTTCCTGATGTAGAATTTAAGATTTAAACACCCAGAGGTAGTCATTTGGTTATAATTGCTGTCCAGAAAAGTTTTCTACTTAAAAAATTGTTGAATTTCTAGGAAAATTACCTCTAGAAATATTTCACCTAACTTAAAGTTTTCGAATAAGACACTCTACAGAGAGAAATAAAAGTGATGGTCAGCTTTAGATAGACTTTCACCATATTTTTAGACAGGACATTTTATTGCAAAATTACTGCACGGCAAGTTTACTTTAATTTTTCAAAATTCTCTGACAATTCATGGTTACGGAAAGGACTCTGGAGTTTTTTGGGAATGATAACTCAAAACACGCGTCTCAAGAACGTAAAGACCATTGGAGTAGAACCATACAGAATTGGCTGACTCTTTGATGGAAACAACTTTAGATTTAATCATACAATTCTCTCATATTACGAAGAAAGGGGAGGTTTTCTAGCATTTCCAGAAGTTATTATCTGTGGCATTCTTTCAATTAGCATCATGTGCCTATTGCACACAAAATTTTCATACGAAAGACTATCAAAAAATCGAAATCAGTTACAATGACCTCAGCAAAAGAGAACAACACAATCCAAGATTGAAAATGGAGGTATTCGTCTGCAATTGTTTCAAAGTAATGAGTCATCAATCATTAGTGAAGGTAGAGTGAAAAGATTTAAAATGGAAACGTTGGAGAGTTGCATTTTCTTATCTTCAACTGGCCATCACTAAATTTCTTTATAACAATAGCTCAAACAAAACTTCAAATTGAGAATAAATAAATGTGTCAAAACCGAAAAACATAACTAAAATACTAATACAGTACACTGAAAAGAAATATCAACATATTTACATATTAACTGGTGAATTGCACCAATGACTATTGCGCACATTTAAAAACGACTTTCAGTGCAATGTGTTTCGGTGCTAATCACTTACAGGATATTAGATCAGTTGAGCAATGAAGTAATTGATTTATTTGTTCTCTTCCACGATTGTAACTTACATCAAATAAAATATAATAAAAAGGAAAAATGATTAATGAATAACACGAAGTAGGCCTAGGATCAGGAGCACACCGATGCACTTGAATAATAATCTTAGTAGAAAGGCAGTGTGGAGGATAAAAGACAGCTTGCATTAATACTTCAAAAAAAACTGACAATGTGAAACTCTGTTACGTCTTGTTTCAAACTACCTTTAAATATTTTACTTTGCTTCTTTGATCCTTGATGTTTTCAGAAAAACTTTCGGGAGAATTCATTGAGCTTATTGAATAGTTTTATCAGGAAGAAATGTATGTTTTTTTTTGACAAAGAAAGTAGTTTTCATGATACTGTATCTATGCTATGCTTTGAGACGAAGATAAGAACTATAATTTTTTCTTCCATACCCTGGTTAAAATTAAGAGCCAAGCATGTTAAATTATGCCAAGAAAACCGTACTATGTTGCTAACAATGCGTTTCAAAACGGTCAGTATAGATAATTTTGAAACAATGCACTTGTTTACTTATGGTTAAATATATGGATTCATGAGATAATTAACATCAATATTTATAAAGGGCGAGCTGCGAATCAAAGACCTTGAACCATTTTTCCTTTTGATTATTTGAGAAAAAAAAAACAAAACATGTTAAGTAATTAATTATTGAGGTATTCATACCATACATATCCTCACAAATTTAAATTAAAGAAGCAACTTCAATTCCTTTCACATAATTTGCATACCTTTGTATCCCACTATATGGGGCTGAAATTTTTTTTGGCAATAACATTGGAATAGGTTTAATTTATTAACTGATTTGAAACAATGAATCATAATTTTAGCTAATGCTGCATGAAGAGCTGAGAATGCAAAAACTTTCTTCCAACAAGGTTTTGAGGTCAACCTTTTCAGGCAACAAGTTTGGGATAATTTTGATCGTTACAGCACGGCCACCTGAAGTATGATATTTCATAGACAGAATATTAAACAAAAATAAAAAACTTAGATTTACAAAAATACAAATAATGACTAAATATGATGACTTTGAGATGGAAGAATCGCATTCTAAGACTTATTCCAACTTGTATTCCGGCAGTATTCTTTATTATGCCTACTGCTATCGCATACTTACATTTTCATATCAAAATATACAACTTAAAAGTATGTACATGTTTACACAATTATTTTACGATGAATTATTTGTACCTTTTTTAAAGATAATTCAACTAAACTTTGGATAAACAAACATTTTGTAAGTTCAAAGCACTCTTTGATTTGAGCGAAATTCTTTACTGTGCACTCAACAGTTTGTACAAATAGGTACTTTCAACACTAAAAAGAATTACAGAAATGCACTTAAGAACCATGTTCTTTGGCCATAATTTATTTCAAATGATTAGAGCAAGATACTTGAACTATAAATTTGGCTACATATAAAGCAGACAGGAAAAAAAAATATCCTTCCAAAAATTCAGCTCTAGACTTAGGTTGCTACTGACCTTAAAACATAGTTCTTCAAATAACATCAAGAATCTGCTCATTTTTAGGTGCAACTTTTTAAAGTTGTTTTTCTAAAAATACTGAGCTACAAAGTAAAATTTAAAAAAAAAGACAATAAATTAGATAAATTTAGTAAACAACATAGATATGTAATTGAATAATGATTTTTACAAGATTAAAAATTGAATGTCAATATTATTTATCACAGATAATTTGGAGACAGTGCTGAGTTTTTATTGTCCCCACAAATAGAGCATTGGAGTTAGAAAAAAATGACTGAACAGTTGACAGTAAATAATAAACTAAAATAAATAGCAAGTCAGTCTAGTTCAAAAACTTACTCTAATATGAAAATTAACTAGATTAAGAAAATTCAGGAATGATAGTCGGGAGACGGTTCTGCAACAGGTTCTGGCGTAGTGAATAGTGGGTTAGGGAATTCTGGAGGATGAGGTAGGGGTCCCGCTAATGTTGGCCGACGACGATACGCTAGCAGCCAACAGGAAACAGCGACAGCAACTGCAACTAAAGCTAGCAGTGCAGTCACAATTAAAGCTATAATAAAACCTATGACAGAAATACAGATGTCTTCTGCACGCTGCGGCTCTGGAGCATCAGGAGGGCCTGCTACTCTTTCTTCCGAGCGTTCGAGAGTTAAGATGGCATTAGACTGGATTGTTATTTCTTCCCTCAATTGGCCAGCCAAGAGCGCTTCTGAGACATCCGTTGATGAGTTCTTACTCACATACCTGAGATCCCTTCTCCTACGTTTCCCATACGCATTGTAACCGCGACAATCAGATGGCTGACATTTTCCGAAACAAACGCGGATATTACACTGAAACCGAATATTGTCACTGCTGGGGAACTTAAATGCATTGAAAGTTGCAAGAAGTGACTGCGTGTCTGGATTGTAGTCCCAATCTCCGAATATTGATGGGTCAGTTGCGCAACCATTTTCATCAGTGACAATATACTCATTCTCAACTGAATCTTCCATTGTCTTAGCGATACAACTCCGCGCAAATCCTCCGTAAATGCTTGATGGTTGTACATCTACTTGAAGCATCAAGTTGTCTCCTATTTCAGCAGAATTTATTTCTTGTCCTGTGTGTGTGACAATTTTCATGGTACAAGTTGGAGGGGGTCCTGTGTTGGCAATGGTGCCCGCTGTCGTAAGCATTGAAACATTGAACCCTAGTGTTACATTCTGCTCTCCTGTTGAATAAACGCACTTGATGTGATAAGCTTGAGCTTTGTAAGTTACCAATTTTGGGTGTTTTTGTATTACTAAGACAAAATCTGCAAGACCGTTTTTGTAGAGGAGGCCACAACTGCCGAAGTGGACTTTAAATATTTCTGTCCTCTGGTTTGCGTATTCTTGCGGAACGGAAACTATGCGGCGGCAGCTTTCATCTTTGCTATGACCTTTCACATATAAAACACCATTGAATCCTGTCTCTGTGATATGAATTTCAACTTGAACACCATCCGATAGACAACTGACAACCATGTCTGGACGGGGGAAGTCAGTACGAAAGACTGTGTGAGTATGGTTACAGACTGAGTAGGGATCTCCGTTGTAGCCAGCAATACATAGACAAACTGCCTTATGGTTGGTGGCATTGCAGAAGGCATTCACTCCGCAACGAGTGTTTTGGCAGGCGTCTTCACAGATTTGCGTATTCAAATTGCAGAATTTCTTATTTGGACAGTTGTCATCTTTTTCACATTCGCCGACTGAAAAAAGAACAGATAGCAACGATAAATTACCCATTGTTAAGAACATCTGAGAGGGGAGGAGGGGGGGAGAGGAGTTTTTATCAAAGCTATTTCAAGTTTCAGTAGAGATTTACTGTGGCATTCATTCCTTGTAAATGAATACTACCCCAATGCTCCTTTTTTTTGATTCATGGAGTTGACTTTGAATAGAAAAAAATAAAAACTACTGAAAAAAGCACAGAAAATAAAGTGTGCATTAATTTGTTGGGGTCTTTTTTTCTTACAGCTGAGATACTTGATTCTTACTTTAAAAAAAAAAAAAATTCCAGACATCCTAACAAATTTTTTAAGTCGATAATTTCTAGAAATTAAAAAGAAAACTGTGATGAATTCTGTTTTGAGGAGATTGTTTGCAATTCTTGAAAAAACCCACTTTCACAGGTGATACAGCCATTAGAGTGAAGGTCATCTTCGCTACTAGTAAATTTTTGGTTACATTTTTTCTTATTTTCTCGCATTAAAAATTTAAAAATATTTTACTTAAAATTTTGGTAGCAAGGATTGCATATATTTCATGTTGTTTAGCTGCAAATTTTAGTTTAAAAATTCCACCACTTCTGACTTACAATGGCTGCTCTTCTGAGCAAATAATTAAAACATGTAATTATGTTTGTACTTTCTTAAACAAGTTGCATGTTTCATTTATGTAACTTACCTAATACACAGTTTCCATTTGTGTCTCTCTGATAGCCAAACTCTGTAGGACACACACATTCGCCAAATTCATTAACGATGAATCCTCTGTCTAGAGCACAGGTACAGCGATCATTCTCATCAATTTTGTATCCTTGATTTATGTAGCATGGCTGACATTCATCATTGGCATTTAGTGCGTACCCGAGGGGACAAACACATTCACCATTTTCAGCACGGATGAACCCTTTGTTTGCTGGACAATCAACTGTAATAAGAAACAATATGATAAAAATACAGAGAATATTCCTCATTCTAATTCTAATGGATAGTATTTTAAAATTTTTCTCTGCAGAAAAAGCTAGATAATATAATTAAAAAAACCTGTAAAGGGAGCCATTATTATTATTTCTAAATTTTATTCAGGATAATAATTTTAATATTTTGATAAAATTGGTATAGAATTCGAAGCAGTTTCAAAAATCTGTCCTAAAAAAAATAATTCAATAGTGTTGATAAAAGGAGCATTGAAAATTGAGCTTTTTTACACATTAATATATTTTTTTTATTTTAAGAGCGTAGGATTATCACTGCCAACTCTCATTATTCGTCAATGGATTTTGCTTCCCCCATCAATCAGGTTTAAAACGCACTAATCAGAATGGCTCATGATACAACTGATTTCAGAAGGGAATCCAGGATCCCCAAGTTCAAATTATAGAAAAGTGGTGTTAGACAACTTACTTTTTACACATTCTATATTCGGGTCTCCTTCAAAACCAGGTGGACAAGAGCAAGTTGGTTTGTGATCGCTGACTTGACACTCTGCATAAGATGGGCAGTTGCAGGGGCTCATGCAAAGAGCATTGACACAGGCTTTGTGAAGAGGACAGTCGGAATCTGCTATGCAACCGATCGGTATTATTGGAGGTGCCGCTTTGCAGGTGCCACTTCCACTACTAGCGTAGCCGTTGGGACAGACGCAGAGCATCGTCCTGACAGGAAGGCTCGAAACAACGCTACACTCTGCTGGCGAGGTGCAGGGCTGAAGAGCAGTGCATGGATTCTGACACACATCATTGAAGCATGCCAGTTTCGCAGGGCAGTCAGCATCTACTTTACACTCTGGTTTTGGCTCCGGTCGACAGCCGACATAGGGGTTGCCAAGCTCCCCTGGTGGACACCTGCACAAAGCCAGATGGTTGTTGACTTTGCACTCGGAGTTTGCTGCGCAAGGGTGTTCGTAAGCACATGGATTTATACACTGAGAATTTATGCAGGCTCGGTCATCTGGGCAATCGTTATTCGTTCGACAACCAATCACCGTACATCTGTCGTATGGATCTCCTCGATAACCACTCACACAGCGACATTCTGCACGGTTTCCGATTGTGTAGCATTCGGCGTCAAAACCGCATGGGTTGCTGACTAAGCAGGGATCAATACAATGACTATTCAGGCAAGCTTTTCCACTTTCACATTCTCCGTCTGTGCGACAGCCAACTAAAAAGGGAAAAAAGAGGAGAAAAATATTAGAATTCATTACTGAGGAAATGAGAAACACCTGAAGTTTTAGACCTTTTTTTTTATTTTTATCTATACAAATAACAAATGTCATAACGAAAATTCATTTTGTGAAAATTAAATGTTGTGAAACGTTATGAATGTCATTAGGAAAGATGTTTACAGCAAATTTTCCTAGGAAACTTCACTGCTTCATGGAAAGTAAATATTAGTATCAATGTATGCAGTGATAATCATGAGGGTGGGAGCAGTCAAAAAAGAGTATGCATTCTCCTGTCGATAAATATTTTCATCAAGGTACGAGCAAATACTTATTTGCAAAAGAATTAGATCTTGTGCTAACTTGAACCTTATTTTCTCAGATAACAGAGATCAAGATTCTTTCGGTAGAATTAATGGATTGCAATTCTCGGTCAAAATTTTAGGAATGAACTTTTATAAATTAACAAATACTCACTGGAGCGACAAGCGATGTGAGGATTGCCTTCAAAACCTTCTTGACAGGAGCAAATTGGATAGTGATCTTGGACGATACAATTAGCATTGGCACCACAGTTACAAGGGTTACGACAAATACGGCTGATACAAGTTTCATTACTAGGACAATCTTGGTTTGTTGCACAACCAGGAGGACTCGGCACAACAACTGCGAACAAATAAAAGTGGATTGATATTAAAAGAAAAATTTAAAACAGAGGCTATTTCCTATGATGAATCACTAGGCAGAGTAGAAAACCTTGCCCCACGATATATTTCTATACCAAAATTTTCCGTGGAATACTTGACGTACTAAAACTTTCCTACCATGACTCATACAAGAGAAAATAGTGTATTTGGGGTGCACCGATTTAAACTCACTTCTTTAAAAAAAAAAAAAAAAAAAATCCTACACAAGTCAAATCAAGCAAAATACTAATTTAAGTATGTTCCACGATTAAGGAATTTCCATTTTAGTTGAAATTTTTTCAAAGCAAGATTAGGGGTACTATACATCAAACAAGGCGGCAAATGTAGGTGAGACTTAACTCCAATTAATTTCTTGATACCTAATGGGCATCTTTCATTTTCATTTTGGCTTTTTGGCATTTTGGCACGAAGACTTGAGAAAAAGTACAAGACAAAATATCGCCACCATGCCATTCAAAATTTTCAAGCTAGAATCAGTATTCTATGGTGACTTTAAATTGATATTGGGTGGAAACCATAAAAATTGAAAATATTGGAAGTTTACTGCTCTTACATTGTCCAAACAGCCTTTAAAAAACATAAATTGTGGCAATTGAGAGTTTTAATAATGATACAAATCAAATAATTACCATCGCGCTATAAGGGAAATTTTAAACGAGAAGAATAGAAGTTTACCTGGTCTACATTCGCCTTCTGCATTGGGCACCCATCCCTCTGAACAAGTGCAAGTCAGAGTCTTCACTGGGACACTGTCCAAAACATTGCACCGAGCTGAATTGGAGCAAGGGACAAGTTCGTAACAGGGGTCGACACATTTGTTGGTAAGGCAGGCCAAACCGCTGACACAGTCTGTGTCATACTTGCATTCCGGCTCTTTACCAAAGGAGGGTTGTCGTTCACAGTTTACTGCAGGATTTCCAAGGGGTAGACTCTCGGGGCAGCGGCACGCAGCATTGTGGTTGTTGACGTAACAGACAGCATTCGGTGCGCAAGGTGAATATTGGCACGGATTGACGCAATGCAAATTGAAACATTTCTGATCAGATCTGCATTCTGAATCTGAATGGCACTCAACGTGTTCACATCTGACGAGGGGGTTGCCCTCATAGCCAGGTGCGCACCGACAAGCGGTCTGGTGGTTGTCACCGTAACATTCTGCATTAGGAGCGCATGCATCTTCCAGGATGCACGGATTTACACATTTTCCATTGTAGCAAGTCTGTGACGACAAGCAATGTGAGTCTGATTCACAATCAACTGAAATCAAACAAAAATGAATGTCAAAAATTTTAGCTGGTGCCTTTGTAGAATCCGAATTATAGGCAGCTTAAACATAGTTTCAGATTTTTTTATTGAAAAAACTGTTAACAGCTGAAATAACACTCCAAGTTTTAGGGGGCGTGGAGGAATCTCCTAGGTACCATATTTTCTTTTCTGAAAAAATTAATCAATTTCAATTACACATCTAAGTTGTCCTGAAAGGGCAAAAAAACTCCTTGGATCTATGATCGAACTCATAAAAAGTGGATTTAAATTTTTGACAGTTTTCAGTAAATGCATACTATTTCTTTGCTGCAAACTTCATGGAAAATAATATTTTGTGGGGAGGCTAATTCATTAATTCATTAATAAACAAAAATGTAATAGCTGAAGGCAATGCAAGAGATTATGGCTGAGCTTACCTTTCACACAGCCAAATTGTGGATTGCCAGAGAAACCAGGGGAGCAAGAGCAAATTGGATAGTGATCGAGAACTTTACAGTCCGCATTTGGACCACAGTTGCAGGGGCTGATACAAAGTCTATTCACACACGATTCTTGCAGAGGACATTCTGCGTTTGATGAACAACCAATAGTTGCAGCTTCCGTTGCTAGGGAAAAATTTAGAAATTTAGTAATAGGAAATGAAGCGAACAATAGAACGATTATTCAATTTGTAAAAAAAGGTGAATTGGTAGGAGCAATTTTTTTATAAAGATCTTAGACAGTCTCTTGTTTTTATCATAGACCCTGCGTCGAATAATCAAATAATCTGAGTAGTTGTGAAGTTCAGACAGTCATTATCCAAGCCTAAATAGAGCTGCTGTGGCAGAATATAATGAAAACAAAAATGGACATGATGAATGAATTAGTCACCTACTTGTAGAAAGACATGAGTCTCCTGCTTTTATTCAAATTAATCTAAAACACTTCTTTCTGATGTGTGTAAAACAAGAGTCAATTCTGTGCAAATATTCAAAAGATTTTTTGGTATGCTACTTGTAAAAGTCATAGAAATTTTCTGACACATTCAAGTTCTGGTTCTTGGTTCACAAATGACTGATGAAGTGTCGCAGGCAGTTTTGAAACAAGAGAAGGAACAGATATTCTTTTGAAAGAAACCAATCAAGCAATTTTATAATGTTTGGACAGTTATTCGCACCGAATTGTATGGGCCTTAATTGTAATTTCTTCTGATTGCAAGAACAAAAGCTATGAATAAAAGTGAATCAATTTTTGTTTCCTTTTAATTCCTTTGTTTCCCTTTTCCACATTCACAATTTTTTCTTGAACTGTCTTATCACTTTGAAGTCAAACACTGAAAATCTAAACAGAAGAATTTTGCATGTCATGAACAAAGTCTTGGCAATCAGAGCTCAATGACATTTTTCAATTTAACAATGTATTGAATACGCATGATTTTCAAAAACTTACATGGTTTACACTCCACCATGGGGTCTCCACTGAAACCTGGTGGACAACGACATATTGGTTTGTGGCCTTCAACATGACAGAATGCATTCCGCGAGCAGACTTTCGTAGTACAAGGGTTCACACAGCGTTGCCTGTTGCAACCAAGACCGTAAGAACAATCATTGTCTCTGGTGCACTCTGGTAGGACTGGTAGAGGTAACTTGGGCACTAAAAAAACAAACAAAATAGTCAAAATTTCGCAAAAAATTAGGTGATGTAACAGAACTGATTATCAGAGAGAGGTGTGGTTTGGCAAGCCATGAGACTTGACAAAATATAGCGTTGATCAAAAATAATTCAGCTAATACCAGAGTCAATTAATGGAGCTTTCACTGTACATGTACATAAACTGGGTATGTATGGTATATTTGATACTTCTAGACTTATAAAGAGCTTACTAGGTCATTTTTATACGTAAGTTTCAAGATTAAATTTTAGTGAAGGATCACTTTAGGTAAAATTATGCATAAGTTAAAAAGAGAGAGAAAAAAACAGATCCAAAATGGTGAAGAAAGGGAAAAAAGGAACTTACAACTGCTGCACTCAAAATATGGGCTGCCTATGTAGCCAGGTGGACAGGAGCATACAGCTTGGTGTTTTTTCCCGATACACTGTGCATTAACACCGCAAGGTTCGACTCTACAAGCGTCTGTGCAAACACCTTTGAAACACTTCTCATTGTTCTTGCATTCTTCTGAGGATCGACACTTAGGATCTTTTGTTGTTCCCGCTGCAAAAAAAGATTTTTTTTAATAAAAAATTTTGGATTGAAAAAAATTCCGTTACCATTCCTTGATTTTAATTTCATATGAATACCATAGCTTTTAGCCTTCAAAAACATTCACAACAAAAACATATATTTTTCTCCTTCTTTTAAAACTGCACTCCAACAAAAAAAATAGGAGCATTTTGATACTTGACGGTGTGCCATACTAATTTGTGCCAATTCCTTTATTTACGAATTATATCTGGTAGCAATATCAGAATTCTATCGCTCCTAATAAATGCTACATTTTGCCTCAGTATTCTTGTAAGGATATTACGGAGGTTAACAAGTCAGGAACATCAAGCTTACTAGAGACTCAAAAAGGAAACTTAGATAATTCACAAGGTTTTCATATTATCAGGCTAGTACATTTGATAAAGATACATACCAATGGGTTTACAGCTGCCTTCCGGTGTTGCAATGGTGTCAGAGGGACATTCGCAAACAACCGAGCGAAGAGGTAATGTATCTAAAACTCTGCAATCTTGTTCTTTGGTGCAAATGTGAGATGCAAGGCAAGGATTTTCACACCGTTGATTGATGCAAGCTAGTTTGGAGGGGCAATCAGAGTCTTGACTGCATACGGGGGCAGGAAGTCTAGCAGCTATACAACAACAAAAAAAGCAATAAGAGTTGAGAATCTTCAGAAAAAAGACCATAGAATAATATTATGGTGGCAATCAAATACTAAGTTTTTTGGAAAGTTTTTTCTATGGAATTGGAATTACATACTGGAAATGTGTCAAAGTTGAGCTGTGCAGTAAACTAAACTAGCGAGACAAAACTTGTTAGTTAACCCTCCCTCGCACTAGTACCCTTAGATAGTAATTTTTTGTAACTCCCAAAATGGATTGATTCTCTCCCCAATAATGAGAAAAGCTTATCATCAAAGGGGGATTATTAGTGGTAAACACATTACGTTGACAGAGAAATGCTGTCTAACTAATTACGAACTTGTTTTACGGAAGAAAAAGTGGTTTGAGTAACTCACTCGAACAATCTGTGTACGGGTTGCCCTGAGTGCCTGGCATACAGGTACATGTTGCCTGGTGATTTGCTGCACTGCATGCGGCGTTAGTTGCACACGTCTTTTCTTGACAAACAGGTCTGCATTTGTGGTTCACTCTATCACACGATTCATGATCCGCACAGTCATCATTGAATTGACAAATGACTCCGATGCAAGAGATGAGTGGATCGCCCTGAGTCCCCAATGGACAAGTGCAAGATGCATGGTGATTTTGGACTTTGCACTCAGCACCTCTTCCGCAAGTTGTTTCCTGGCATGGATCCAAACAGCTATTCTCAACGCAGGCTTTGTCATAAACACAGTCTGCATTGCTTTGACATTCCGCTGCAGAAAAGAAATCAGTTGATTTATGATAGTCTCAATTTTTATTCAACAGAAGACTGAGTTATGGAATTTTTGTAGTTAGAGTCTCTAATAATTGTTTTCTCAGTCTAATCCTGTTACTATTCAGGCAAATTTGTAGGATCAAGAGGAAAACTTAATATTGTGCAAGTATGATTCTGGAGCCGAGCAGAGGAGAATATACTTTTGAAGTTACAAACAAGTAGCAAAAGCTACCTGCTGAGGGGGCGCCGCCCCCCCAGACCCCCCCTTTCAAATTATATATGTGAGACTTTGAGTATCATAGAAGTCGTGCGGCGACATGCCGAATGAAATGCCACAATTAAAATTATTGGATCAGATGATGAGCTGATAAAAGCCTTACCCAGTAATTTGGGAACATTTCTGACACAGTTTGGTTGCTTTAACAATCACTTTGATTTGCGAAATACAAATCGTTTTCACTTCGTATGTAGTTAAATTTGATTTTGACTGACTTAGTTTCTGATGGATTCAAATTCATAATATACATTTAGGTTCCAGGGAAAGAAAAATGCAGATGAGCTACACTTCACATGAATATAGATTGATTAAAAATAAATAATCCGAAGAAGTGATGGAATAATTGATAATTGTTTACTACAGTAAATACTAAACCTAGGATTCATAGGAATTTTAAATAAAATCCCACCCATCACTAAAATAACCCATATGTATACAGGGTGTTCGAAAAGTCCCCTCCCCCCCCTCTAACTTTTGACCTAATTGAGGTAGAGATTTGAAACTTGGAGGGTGTTCCTAGATCAAAGGGAGCTACTTTTTGACCCCCCCAAAATTTTGGGGGAGCCCCATTTTGGGGGGGTCAAAAAGTAGCTCCCTTTGATCTAGGAACACCCTCCAAGTTTCAAATCTCTACCTCAATTAGGTCAAAAGTTAGAGGAGGGGGGGGAGGGGACTTTTCGAACACCCTGTATACTCGTGGTGCCTGCTCTCGGCTCGATTTCGCCGAATGGAATTCTTTATCATCGCGGTTGTCCTTGTTGCGTGCACCGAGTTTCAGGCGAATCTATTGGCAAAAAGTCGAGGTTGCCAATTGTTGACCATTTTGAACTTTAATCGGCGGCCATTTTGAAAAATTAGGGTTTTTTTTTAAAAATCTAACGTTGAATTCGTTAATCTCGGGTCAAAATACCCCCAGATACCGAATTTCAGGTGAATCCATTGGCAAAAAAATCGAGTTTGTCAAATTGTCGGCCTTTTTGAGCCTAAACCGGTCGCCATTTTGAAAAATTAGGGTTTTTTTGGAAATCTAACGTTAAATTCGTTTTTCTCGTGCCAAAATACCCCCAGATACCGAGTTTCAAGCAAATCCATGTGCAAATAGCAGAGGTGCCAATTTTCGGCCATTCGGAACTTTGACCGGCCGCCATTTTGAAACGGTTTGAGATAATGTCTTCCGGTTTGCGCGAAAAATTTTCTTTTTTTATGCTCTTTCGAACGAGGTATCACAAAGGGGGTCTTCCCATTTGAAAATTAAAAGTTAGGGTCCGTAACCCCCCAAAATGGGGCCCCCCAAAATTTTGGGGGGGGGGTCAAAAAGTAGCTCCCTTTGATCTAGGAACACCCTCCAAGTTTCAAATCTCTACCTCAATTAGGTCAAAAGTTAGAGGGGGGGAGGGGACTTTTCGAACACCCTGTATACTCGTGGTGCCTGCTCTCGGCTCGATTTCGCCGAATGGAATTCTTTATCATCGCGGCTGTCCTTGTTGCGTGCGGGAGGAAATGAAGGCGCGCTCGCAGTAGCAAGAAGCAGACGCGCCAGGTTGCTTGCGACGCGTGAATGTAGCTTAACCTCCACAGATTAACAAACCGTCGAGCAGCCACGCGAAAAGTCCTATACCTACATAGAGAAAAAAAAGGAGGTATTTGCATCTTGAGGTTTGTTTACCCTGTGACGTAGGTCTGTACAACCTGGCCAGCGAAATCCGAAATTCGAACTATGAAAAATTGACCATAATTTCCGATTTTCCGAGGTGTAAAATACACAACTCAGCAGAAGAAAGAAAGAAAAATCGATTCGATATTTCTGGAGATAAATGTATCGATACGGACGATATAGAAACGTTGAAATATCGATACAATATTTTGGTCTAAAATATCGATAGTCTGGTGGCGCGGAGCGTCTTCGAGGGGTTGGGCCGCGTAGTGGCCAGTCGCTAGACGATAGAATAATCGCACCCGAAGCCCGAACCCAAATTGATCCTCATTCTAGCGGGCCTCACAGCGGCCCGCGGCGGGGGGCGGCGGGGCTAGGCTAGCGGCCACCGACCCTCGGAAAAGTCGTAAAAACGAATGACTCAAGTTCACACGTGCAGGGCTCGGAGCATTGCAGCCAAATTGGTCTGTTTGTTATTCAGGGATAGTGTCCTAGCATAGGTTTATTTAAAAAACAATTAAATAAGAGGAAGGATTTCAACCCTGAAAAATGTGCTCCCTCTCTCCAGGACCACGGATAGCGTGTGACCCTGGGATTTTTGTCAGTTTTGGTGAGCAGAGTTACAGAGATGGACCATTTTTTTTAGGGAGCGAACAAATCAAAATTTTGAGCCTTAAGTTGGTCGCAACCATATCCGGAAGTCGTTACAGTGACATTTTAGTGCAACATGCTTCTGTGGAAAGTGCAACACTTAATGAATACTTTTGACAAATCGTGTTTTATCCGGTTTGCGCTTCAAACGTGATTTATTTGTGGAGTGTCATACGTTCCTTTTTGAATTGAAAAACTCGTCAGATGCATTGGGTAATGGAGTAAGGCATCTCTCATTTCTTAACGCAGGGGGTGGCAAATTTTGCATTTTTTTAAAATGTAGGTTTAAAAAAAATCGGATTCCGAAAAAAAAAATTACAAACGAGAAAGCGTCTTTTGGTGACACAAGAGACAGCACCTTTAATCAGTCGAGTTAAGAGAGAAACTAAACACGCAATTTGGCATGGAGCGGTGCAGCAGTGATGATGAGGACTTGAGAT
This sequence comes from Bemisia tabaci, assembly GCF_918797505.1. Lineage (NCBI taxonomy): Eukaryota > Metazoa > Arthropoda > Insecta > Hemiptera > Aleyrodidae > Bemisia > Bemisia tabaci. The sequence continues at coordinate 42,312,350 of NC_092797.1, read as the reverse complement.
GAAAAGGAGAAGCCCTCAGCGCGGCGCACGGTGAATCGAGTCAATGAGAGAGGTCGGAAAAAATTTGGGAACTTAAAACGCTCATAACTCCGTTTATGCAAGAATTGCAAGAACCTAATGTTCTGCAAGCTGTTCCACTGGTTTTCTCGTGATATTTTCTTCCAGTATCACCCCTTGAACTTTAAAATGTGACGAAATAAACATCAACATTTGCAGTTTTTGTCAAAAATTTCATGTCCAACCCCTCTAATTGACTCAATCCACTGTGCGGCGGTCGGCGTGAAACGCATAACGCCTACAAGACTGTACGAATACTTCACGCATTGTGCCAAACACAGTGCGGTCAGCGCGGCGCGCCGGCGGAAGTTAAAATTATTAAACCACACTTATGTTTGTTCTTGCATAATTTTTACCTTCATTTCTTACAAATGGAAGGCCTTGTTCACACATAGATAGGTTTACGGAACTTAACTTTCGCGCAAAGTTCCGTGCGAACTTTTGCTAGTAGTGAGGGGCATAGTGTCCTTTCTTTTAATTTTTCTTGTTTTGCCGGTTGAAAATGCGGGTGTGATCCCTGCGAAACGTCCCGGGTTTCTTATTATATTTTATGTGTTTCTTTTTTATTATTTGCGGCCTTAGTCCCGTTTTAAGTTGTTTCTCTGTTACTGTTTCGGGCCGATTAAGTTGTTTTTTATTGATGTTTCGAAACGAATGAGAAGGGGGCGGCAAAATACAGGTGGCCGATAGGCAGCAAGTAGGTAAATCCGGCCCATGGGCGGCAAGTAGGTAAATCCAGCCCTGTTTTTTAAATGAATTTTGAGTCAAATTTACGTGAGAAATTGATTTACCAAGATTATTTTTCTTAATTAAAATTAACTTTCTTTTTAATAAAGTTTTTACGTCAATACATTTGTTCGTAATTTCCAATACTTTTTACGAAATTTTTATGTTAATTTAATTATTATGTAAATTTGACTTCCTTTTCCGAATTTTTTCTTTTTTCGCGTTTTTCTGTGACTTTTAACAATTTTAGACTTTCTTTCCTTACTCTAGTAAGGATCTAGTCGTCAGAATCTATCCTGAACGACAACTTACATTCATGGAAAATAAAGCTTTAAATGTTCCTGACCATTTTTTACCATCCAAACTCACTAGAACACATTGTATAGGTATATGAAAAATTTGAAGAGCATCGCTGTCAAAAGCTAAGTTCTCCTTCAATTTAGCTCTTTTTGTATGGTCTACGGGTAAGGACAAAACTAACTGTTTTTGCTAAACGCTTACTGTTTTTTATTCATAAAATTTGAAAGTCTCAATGAAAGCAAAGCTATGTCCAATCACAGCTAGGTATTTTTATTTTGAGACTGCACATCCCAACTTCTCCCACTTTTTCAGCCGAATTATTTTTTTTTTTGGGCTAGATTTTGGTTGGTGCAGTAATGCTGATGGTTATTTTTAGAGGACTATGATAGTGAAACCTAAAGTTTCCAATGATATTTTATCAGCATAGTAAACTCAACCACGACTTCAATCATAAATAATTCCATTTAGCAAAATCAAGCTGAAAGGCACAAGTAAGGGTTCATGAAAGTTGAAGTCATAGCTCAACATTATAGGGTAGGTTCAAGTAACTTTTAACGTGTTTTAGACTTTTTTTTCTTACCGTAGACCCTGAAAAACCACTTAAATTCAAGGAAAATAAAGCCTTAAATGTTCATACCCATTTTTAAATGTCAGAACTCACTAGACCACATTATATTCATGATAAATTTGAAGAATATTGCTGTGAAAAGTTGAGTTTTCCGTAGATTTAGCACTTTCCGTATGGTCTTTAAGGTAATGACAAAAAATGCTAAATTGAAGGAGAACTCAACTTTTGACAGCGATATTCTTTAAATTCATCATGAATAAAATGTGGTCTAGAGAGTTCTGACAGTTAAAAAATGGTTATGAACATTGAAAACTTTTAGTTCGATGAATTGAAGTTGTCCCTTAGGGTCCATTAGCGCTAAGGAAAAAAATTCTAAAACTTGTTTGAACCAACCCTATAATATTCTCCCACAGGATTCACTTTCAGACAGTAATAATTAATCAACATAAACATCAACCATTACTGATATATCATCAAAGATCCTATTGGGCGAAATTCAGCCAAAAAGCACCAGTTTGGAGTCTTGACATTTTGGCCACCGTTGGTTGCTTATTTACGCTATTAAACTGTGACTCGATGATAAAGAATGCCATAGGGCGACATTCCACCGAAAGGTACCCGTGTGGGTTCTTTACATTATGGTCACAGTTGATTGCTAAACGCTACCAAACCATGGCTAAATGATCAGAAATTCCATTTGGCGACACATGTTAACACTCTTTGAACATCTGAGGTATGAGTTCTGGAAATTTTGGCTATACTTGGTTGCTAAACGCTACTTAACAGTAAATGTTCAACAGTGACTTGATGATAAAGAATGCCATAGGGCGACATTCCACCGAAAGGTACCCGTGTGGGTTCTTTACATTATGGTCACAGTTGATTGCTAAACGCTACCAAACCATGGCTAAATGATCAGAAATTCCATTTGGCGACACATGTTAACACTCTTTGAACATCTGAGGTATGAGTTCTGGAAATTTTGGCTATACTTGGTTGCTAAACGCTACTTAACAGTAAATGTTCAACAGTGACTTGATGATAAAGAATGCCATAGGGCGACATTCCACCGAAAGGTACCCGTGTGGGTTCTTTACATTATGGTCACAGTTGATTGCTAAACGCTACCAAACCATGGCTAAATGATCAGAAATTCCATTTGGCGACACATGTTAACACTCTTTGAACATCTGAGGTATGAGTTCTGGAAATTTTGGCTATACTTGGTTGCTAAACGCTACTTAACAGTAAATGTTCAACAGTGACTTGATGATAAAGAATGCCATAGGGCGACATTCCGCCGAAAGGCACCTGTGTGGGTTCTTTACATTATGGTCACAGTTGATTGCTAAACGCTACCAAACCATGGCTAAATGATCAGAAATTCCATTTGGCGACACATGTTAACACTCTTTGAACATCTGAGGTATGAGTTCTGGAAATTTTGGCTATACTTGGTTGCTAAACGCTACTTAACAGTAAATGTTCAACAGTGACTTGATGATAAAGAATGCCATAGGGCGACATTCCACCGAAAGGTACCCGTGTGGGTTCTTTACATTATGGTCACAGTTGATTGCTAAACGCTACCAAACCATGGCTAAATGATCAGAAATTCCATTTGGCGACACATGTTAACACTCTTTGAACATCTGAGGTATGAGTTCTGGAAATTTTGTCTATACTTGGTTGCTAAACGCTACTTAACAGTAAATGTTCAACAGTGACTTGATGATAAAGAATGCCATAGGGCGACATTCCGCCGAAAGGCACCTGTGTGGGTTCTTTACATTATGGTCACAGTTGATTGCTAAACGCTACCAAACCATGGCTAAATGATCAGAAATTCCATTTGGCATAATGGAGATGTTGCATGTGTGAGGAATTTGCGATTTGACTGTTGAATCTTGGGTAAAAGGTCACGAGAAACACGATGGTGCCACTGGTTTTCTCTGAAATCATCTCCCAAGCTAAAAAAAAAGCACTCAAGTTGAGGCCAAAATGAAGGGAATATCCCACCCTACCCTGAGAGTCAAAGTCTAGATCAAGACCAACTCTCCATGCAAAGATAGGGAGCTAATACATTGACAGGGCTACCAATTTATCTGGGGACTCCAAAACTGAAAACACGGCAACCCTGCTAATGTATTTGCTCCCTATCTTTGCATGGAGAGTTTGTCTTCATGTAGACGTGGACTCTCAGGGTAAGGTGGGATATCCCCTCCATTTTGGCCTCAACTTGAGAGCTTTTTTTGAGCTTGGGAGATGATTTCAGAGAAAACCAGTGGCACCATTGTGTTCCTCGCGAACTTTTATACAAGAATCAACAGTTAAATTGCAAATTCCTCGCACATGTAACATCTCCATTGGGCCAAAATGCACCGATATCAATACCTCATATGTTACTTGGTTCCTCGAAAATTCTCCTCTTGGACTTAGCCTAAAAGTGTGGACACTTTTTAGCCTCCGGCGAAACCTAGAGTCTATACGGCTTCGCCGCACGACTAAAAAGGAAGCCTGTGAATTTCTTGTTACTTAGTTTTTTCTCATACTTATCACTGTATTTATTTAAGAAATAGGCTAGTTGTTCCTAGCTACATCGATTTCAGGAAAAATCTCCAGCTCTAATAATCTGTCGTCGATGATAAGGTATTTTGCACTATAGATGGTAGCAGGGTAGTTACTGTGCTGACTGCTGGATTACTCTTTATTTGACTCATTATTCTGGCTTAGTTACATTTAATAAATTAGGTGCATAACAAATAAAATATATTTGAGCAGCTTATCTCTTGAGAATGTTTTAGAATTTTTTAAAATTTTCTCCATGTATGTGTCAGAGTAAGGATACAAAAAAGTCAGAGGAATACTCACGCTTATAACACTGATTTTTGAAATTTTCTCCATGTATGTGTCAGAGTAAGGATACAAAAAAGTCAGAGGAATACTCACGCTTATAACACTGAACTTGAGGATCTCCTGCCCAATCAGCTGGGCAATCGCAAACTGGCCTATGCATTGAGACTGAACACTGAGCTCCAGCGCCGCAAAGATTACTTAAAATGCACGGATCTTGGCAACGTTGGTTAATACAAGCAACATCTGTTGCACAGTCTGAATCAACTGAGCATTCAGGTGATTTTACAGACGCTAGAGGAAACAAAGAAATTAGGCGATGTTAAAAGCTTGTGAATATAAAAATAATTGTACTAGGAAATGTATTTTTTAAGAGCTATAAAAATGAAGAAAAAAAGATAAAAAGAAGAAACAAGAGGAAAAAGAAAAGAAGAAAATTAATGGGGAAAAAACAAGAAGAAAACAACTGGAGAAAAGCAACACACCTTTGTAGCAATTGACGAAAGGATCTCCCACGAGACCAGATGGGCATTTACACATTGCTCGATGATTATCTGCTTGGCATTCGGCAGATGGAGCGCAAGGAGTTGACACGGCACAAGGATTTACACAAAGAAGATTAATGCAGACTTCAGATTCTAAACATTCTGCATCTCCTTTGCAACCATGCTCCACTTGAGCTGCAGCTAGAGCGAAAAAAGGAAAAAATTCAAATTAGGATAAAAATACGGAAATTTACCATGATGCAATGCTATTGATAATTTATGATGAGGAGTGTTCTAAAGATCTTGTACATAAACTAAAGTATCTGGCCAAATGGGGTCTACGTGAGCTATCTTATTGTCTACTATATCATCTCTACCTTTCAAACAAAGGTAAAAGACGAGGTCACCACATTTCATGGTAGAAAACTACTAACTCTGACTAATTTCGGAAACAACGTATGTGTCTTTAGTTTCCTTACTCAGCTAAATGCTTTTATGGATGAACTAAAGGTTCATTTTAAGGTTCCTAATTGCAAAATTTAGTCTAGTATAACATTGACAAAAATTTTGGTACATACAAATAAGACTGCGAAATGAGTTAAGTCTGTAATTTTAGGACTGATCTCTTGGAGTAGGGATGATAGATGAGTCTACCACTAGAAGACTAGTGTCACCTAGTACTATCTCAGTTTCATGATTCAAAATAACTTTTAGTTGAGAAAAAAATCAGAAAAAAGAATTAATAATTTAAGTTAAAATTATATACATATTATAACTAAAAAAAACAAAAACAAACAAAAATATTTTAAAGTACAATCAAGGAGGTGTTGCTGCTTGGGAAAAAATAGGAAAGGATAATCGGAAGGAGTGGGATAAGCTGTTATGCAGTAAAACTTGTCCTGAAACCAAACAATGAGTACGATTAAAAAAAAAATTCGAAGAATTGAAATGTCGCTAAATTAATGATCACTGTTGATGAAGCTGGAAGTTGCAGATTTGGACTGAGTACCAAGGAAACCAAAATCATTTCCAGAATGATAATTGATGATAATTTTTGAATGATAATTGAATGATAATTTTTTGAAAAATATGAAAAAATTTATCTGTCTGCGATTAAAACTATCAAGATTGTAACGCTTCCATAAAAAAAAACCCTAATGACAAAAAGCGTCTAACTTAGGTGGTGGAATTTGCTTTCTTTTATTACTTGTTTAATATGTACTGCCTTGCTTTCCTCAAAATTATTCCTGAAGCAGTTGCAAATTTCTGATAAAAACATTTTTTAGTTAGTTGAATATAAGTCAAGAAATTAAATGATTTAAGACTAATGATTGAACAATGAATACCTCTTTCACACTGAACACTTGCATCACCGACATAACCTGGAAGGCATTGACAGGACAAGGTGCGCAAAGGCAAAGTATTTAGAACTTTACATTCAGCCTTTTGTCCACATGGTTGGATTCCTATGCAAGGATCACGACAGTCCCCAGACATACAAACATGACGGCTTGGGCAATCTGAGTCTTGCTTGCAACCGGGTGAGACCTCAATCGGTGCTGAGGAAATCAAAAGAAAAGGAGACTTAATTTTAAGCAAAAGAGTCATTATTGTAATTTCTAGGCACAAATGAGCAATTACATGTTGCCTCCTTTTTTTTTAAAAGAACTACTAAATAATATGAAATTTTCAGTGAAAAATTTTCAAACTACTATGAAAAGTGAGGGAAAAATTGACAACTTTTCAACAAAATTCTAATATTTCTATGGAATAATTACATACATCAAATTTACAATTCCTTGATTTGTAAAAGAAACTCAGAAACTAGAGATTAGGAGGAACTGAGGACTACTATTTGACTTTCCATAAATCTTGATAATAACTAAACAAGATACTCTTCTTGTTATTAAAAATGGAATTTCTTATCTTTTTCGAAAGAGCTTTTCTATCATATAGACCAAAAGTATGCCAAAATGGTAATAATATAGTAAAACTTTTGTTTGGCAGTTCAACTTTAGCATCTCTAGAGTAGCAAACTTATATCGTAGCGAGGAAACAAATCGCACATAGTTGAAGCCATAGAAGGAGAGATTTTCCCAATGATGACTTATTTAGCTGCCGCTCGTAGATCACCTTCAGTGTAGATAACTCTTCCTACATGGTTACCTACTAATTTTTAGTGGCTTTTATGAACGTTCAGTCAATAATAATACTTCGAAGTAATACTGGATCTAAGGATGACATGTTTCATTGGGGCTTAAGGGGGCAAAAAGGGGGTTCATAGGTTGTCAAAGACAAGGAGTGAAACTTACCGATGACGCAAGAACGATATGGATTTCCAACGAAACCGGGCGGACATTGACAGGTGGGATTATGCGAAATAACAATGCAAAGAGCATTATTTGCACAGATGCAGGGGTTGACACAGCGCTTGTTCTGACAGGCCAAATTCTGCGGACAATCATCATTGGAGGAACATTGTGGACGTTCACACTTAACGAGAGGGTCTCCAGTAAACGATGCTGGACAAGAGCATCGTGCTCGATGGTTGTTGTCGGGATGGCACTCGGCATTCACACCACATTGCGAAAAGGTGCAGGGGTTTACGCATTCTCCGTTGATGCATGCCTCCATCGTCGAGCACCCTGAATTATCCTGGCAACCAGCTGTGGATAAAAAACATGGCAATTATACTGACTGAAAATAGAACATTTTTCAATAAATATTTGATATTATCAATGACAAGGGAATCAACTTGGAAAGCATAATTGAAAGTGGAAATGCAATCTCATGAAAGACATTTTAACTCTCTGGAGGCAAATCTAACTAAGAGCATTTTTCATTCTGAAACCAAGTACAACATGATTTACCCGAGTTGATTATAATGTCATTACTGAAATGATACCCAACTTCAAGCCTACAGGATGCATTTAAAAAAAGGATTTTTGAAGCTAGCTCTCTTGGATTATTATAGTACAGCAAGAACAAACTAAAATATTTTACATACCTTCCTGACACTGAACCAGAGCGTTTCCAATGAAACCAGATTTACAAGCACATATGGGCCGATGGAACTGCACATGACATTCAGCATTGATGCCACAAACATTCGAAGATGTTGCACATGGATTTTTACAGGAGCCACTGACACATGCTCGATCATTGTTACATTCTGTATCTGAGGTACACTCTATTCTAGGTTCTGAAAAAAAATATTTTTGACCGTATAATTTTAAGTTGTATGTAAATGTATACAAATAATTGTATTCCCGCTCACATCTTTCAAGGGCTGGATCAGGGTGAGGGCAATCAACATTACCATACAAAGTTAGCACAAACTAATTTGTCAAAGGCAACCATTTTTTCTTTCTCGCTCTCCTTGCGGATAGAGGAAGTATTGTCATCCAAAAAAAAAACCCAAAAAAAAAGTTGAAATTTCATCATTTCTAGTTTTAAATTCATTTTCAGGGAGTCCACAGTAAACTAAGCTGTAACAGATTCTTCACAATTTTTCAACCCTTAAAGTCAAAGAAACCCTATTTTGAAAATGCCAAAAATGGGACCCTTTTGTGACAATATTTTTGGCTGCCACTGATGACGTAGTCAGATACGTAGGGAGATACTCCATTTGCCAGTTGGCTGAAATCATCCCCAGACATTGCCTTACTACATAAACTTAACTGTGGACTTTTGATCGGTCGAATTTTGATTGGCTTTTTCTCCCCTTGGGGATAATTTTTCAAACTTTTTAATTAACTTTTTAGTTTTTTCACAAAATGTTACATTTGTTATACACTAAATTCTACTGAAATCAAACTGCAAACCTGCAAAAATTCCTTGCCACTGCCCAATTGTCAAAAAATATTACATGGTGTTTAATGGAATAATATTCAAATTTGATATAATACTAATTTTTGAAATTATCTCTCTAAGACTTATTGTAAAAGTCTTGTATTACTCACAAAAACTAATGGAAACTACCAGTTTTGCTGCCACATACCTGCTGACGTTGGTTGCATTTTGCAGAGGACTTGAGGTTCCCCAGTGAAACCAGGTGGACAGAAACAAACAGGTTGGTGGTTGACAGCATGGCAAATAGCATTAACACCACAAGCATCATAGCAAGGATCACTGCACTTCTGCGAGAAGCAAGCTTTGTCTCTGGGGCAGTCTTGATTGATGATACATTCCGGATAGATACAAGTCGTCGATCCACCAATAATGTTGCAGATTCCATTCTTATGACATGGAGATGGGAAGCATGGGTCTGTTGACTCAGCTGAAAATTAAAAATTGAATTTTTGAATTAAAAATCTGACTTACGGGACAAAAAGCTAGAACAAAGATCAGGACCAAGTACCTTATAATTAGATGAGCGATAAAACTTGACAATCCATATGGAGATAACTAAAAAATTTGACATTGAAAATCGATGCATTTCTTTGATTACGTGGTTCATAGAAGTAAATTTGTCTTAAAATAAAAGGAGTTCTTTTTTACTTCAAGCATTCTATGCTACATAAAAGCTTGGACTTCTGGGCATTCTGGACAACTGAAGTTTCAGATAACTGGAGTCGAAATAATTGGAATGTTACTACTTTAAACTTAAAAATCCTGATGCGATTTTTTCCTTGCAGTGAAAAGACCTGCAGTGTGAGCTACTGAAAAGTACCTAAGGTAAACAGTTTCAGCAAATTTTCACAAGCATAAAAACGCTGATCAAACAGCTAAATTAAAGCAACAATAAGGAGTGTTTTGCTCTGTGAAATTTTTGAACTCATTACTTTGAGCAAAAATTATACTATGACTGCAAGAATTCTTTCTCCCTATTGAGTCATTTTACTATCAGGTTTGGTATTTAAACATTGAACAATAAAAAAAGTAGCAAACTCACCAGGAGCTAGGCGACATTCGATAAATGGATCTCCAACCATTGATACAGGACATGAGCAAACAGGGCTATGGTTAACAACATGACAAATAGCGTTTGTTCCACAAATACCGGGGCACGGATCTTGACATTTGTTTCCACTGCATGCTTTGTTGCGAGGACAATCTGCGCTGATGACACACTCAGGGCGACAGCCACTGTCGCTTGGTGACCCATAGAAATCTGGCAAGCATTCACACATTGCCGCGTTATTGATTACACGGCAAACAGCATTTGGTCCACAAGGCGAACGAGAGCACGGTGATGAGAGCGTTACTGTACTATCTGAAATGGAGGAAAAATTGTATGCATTAATACTTGATTCAGAGGTGATTTTTTCAGACTCAAGAAGTTGGAGGAGCTGTAAATTAGGCGCCATTGATGTGGGGCTACATTCTAGCATCAGCAAAAATAAAAAAAAATAAAAAAAAAACCAAAAGCTTTGTAGCGCCACATAAGTTTGATGAAAGTTGACGTACGCTAAGACTCCATCTTTTTGATTAAACAATGGTGGAGCTTGTTTTTTGACATTTTAACAATAAACCAGGTTTAACATAAATAAAATTGGCTCAGTAAGCAGTAGTAAATTACTTGAGATGAGTCTTTCCTAAAGATCTCCCCCAGAGGCTCTCCCAATCTACTAAAAAAAGTGGCTATTTTTCTTCTCAATGAAGGCGCATATTTTGAGTATAGAACAACGTTGTTTTTCTTTCCTTCTTAGATTATTGATGAGGATGATGTTTTCATGCTCGTTCAGCACAACTCAATTCTTTGTCAATTTTAGCTTCGATATTGGGATACTACGTTAATCAGCCAAACGTATCCGAGTTTTTTCACACTGCAACTGGAAAGAAAAAGTCAAATAGTTGTAGGACAATAATAAGAAACTTACCAGATTTTTGAATGAGTTGACACAACTTGAAAGCATCTCCAGTTGTGCCTTCAGGACAAGTACAAATGGGATTGTGGTTGGAGACTGTGCAAATAGCAGAGAAGCCGCATGTTCCAGGACAAGGGTCATGGCACTTGTTCCCGATGCAGGCCAAGTTCATAGGACAATCGGAACTAACTAAACATTCCGGCCGACAGCCTTCGTATGGATTGCCCTGGTACTCAGCTATGCACTCACAAATAACGAAGCCATCATCATTCTGGCAGCGTGCATTAGAACCACAAGGTGACGGGTAACAGGGGTCAGCTTCTGTGATCTCATTCGATAGGGAAACTGTTGAACAAGAAAAAAAATTATGATTACTGGCTAAGTCATACTTGCAAAAGAATATGAGTAAACTATTTCCTTTGTAATACACTTCATACTCAAAATTTACTATTCTTATAGCTATAGAATGAACTTGTGAAATACTTTAAATATTTTCTTACTACTTGTTTTACTATTTTTTGCTTCATCGATTCTGGTACTGAGAGTATCCAATTATAGTTTTGACAAAGAAATTTTCCAACCCCTACATGCTACAAAAAACATTCCACCAAGCTCCTTTGTAACAATCAATGAACTTGTCTCACTGTAAATTTTCACAGAACTGCACAAGTGCGGAGATTTTAAAATTTACGTGTAGGTGAGTATAACTACACATTACATACATTTTAGAGGTTCTTATCTAACAAACTGCGACTTGAAATTTACAAATAGATTCCATTTAATTAAAATTGACTTGATTTCATGGATTTAAAAAATTTTTTTGAGACATTTGAATTGCATTAGAGATAAAATCATACCTTCTGTTGCTGAGCATCCAGTGAACGGGTCACCAGAATAACCAGAGAGACATGCACACATCGGAGAATGGTTGATGACGGAACACCGAGCATTGGAACCACACGACCCAGGACAAGGATCAGCGCACTTTTGACCGATACACGCTAAATGACTAGGACATTCTGGATCTATGGTGCACACAGGGCGACAATGTGGAGGACTTCCCATGTAATGTTCTGAACAGGAGCAGACTGGGTTTCCTTCTGATACTTGGCACTTGGAGTTAGGACCACAAGGCGATGGTTTACATGGATTTTCTGTTGAAGGAAGTGGACCAGGACTCACTGAAAAGAAAATGAAAAGAAAATACATATTTAATGTTGGATTTACTGACAGGCGTATTCACAAACAAATAAAAAATTATACGGCATTTGAATCTCAACAAAATTACAGTAAGATCTCGCTTCATCGGATTTCGGAGCGCTGACAAGTCCATCAGTTAATTTGAATTACACAGCTTGAAGCCCATAAAGGGACAAGAAGATCAATCCCATAAATTGAAGTCTTACTGCTAGAGAAATACTTAATGCATCCTTGGTAATTGTTAAAAATTTCTGTTATATTTATTACTTCAGAAAACAAAGAAAGGAAGTTTGAAAGAGAAAAAAAAGAGGTTGGAAAATTAAGGGATACAAGGAGTTTAAGCGAGTTGAGTTGGTGATAGCTATCAACAATCATTGTAACTGCCTTGATCTTCCACAATTAGTGCTCTTGGACGTTTATAAGGGGGAGAGAGAGAGCTCAATATTTCTTTTTTGATGTAAATAAAGAGCATTCAAGTATTCGATGAACATAAAAATTATTTTAATCCTTAGCGTCCTTCTGAAGTAGGAGTAAATACTTAGATATGTAGTGCAAGAATGAAAATTATAAGTTCTCCATCTACAAAATGTACTCACTAGGTTCTGCATAACACTGTCTGAATGGATCTCCGGTATGTCCAGGTTCACAGCTACAGATTGGACTGTGGTTGATAACCCTACATTCTGCATTGACGCCACAGGTTCCAGTGCAAGGGTCAGCGCACTTGCTCCTTATACAAGCTTGGGTTAGAGGGCACTCTGTACTGACTATACATTCAGGACGACAAAGAGGTGGTGAGCCAATGAGACCTGGCTGACAAGAACACACTGCAAAGCCATTCGTGATACGGCAAATGCTGTTGGGTCCGCAAGGGTTGGGATTGCATAGATCGCCAGCCAAAGTGTCATCTAGAAAAGACAAGCGGAGAAAAATTATGAGAGATGACATAAAGAAAAAGGGCCCATTAGAAAAAAAAGGAATAGAAAGTACAGAGCAAATTAAAAACATAAAATTAGGGACAATTTTATAGAAAATCATGCATTCAAAGTGTTTTCGTTCAATTTTTCCTGTTAGGACGAAAAAAACTGGTCTGTAAATATAACCGTTGCGGTTTAAAGTTACCAACGAAAAAAAAATCATCATGAGTGCTTTGATGATGAAAATTTTAAAATAAGCAAGTGCTCCCAGAGCCTTGATAAATACATCAAAATGAGGCATTTTTGCAAACTGCATTAACAAAGAGAAGAAATGAAACAGCAAAGTCTCTTTTACTGATTCAGTTTCTTTTCAAAATTCAAATGAGTAAACTTTAAATCAAACAAACCTCTCTGTAAACCACCAAAATTAAACACAAGTAGAAATAAATATGAGTAACAGTCAAATAATTTCAACATACTTTGTACTGTAAATGAGCGACAAGCTGCCAGGGGGTTTCCTGTCAATCCTGGGGGGCAAGAGCAAGAAGGAGCATGATTGATTACATCGCAACGTGCGTCTTGTCCGCAGATCCCAAGACATGGGTTAACACAGCGCTGGTTGGTGCAAGCTTTGTTCGACGGACACTCGGAATTGAGAGTGCATTCAGGGCGACAGCCAGAGTATGGATCTCCATAGTAAGATGGGCGGCACTTGCAATTTCCATCAAAACAGTCGGCATTGGCTCCGCAAGGTGATGGTGTGCATGGATCTCTTCCAGAGGGTTCTTCAATTACTGCAATTATAGGAGACAAGCTGGTAATTTTTTTTTTATCATCCTTAGCAATTTAAAAAACTACTTGGGCAAAAATTTATATGAATTCCTTTTTTAGCTTTGTTTCTGTTTTGGTAAGCAATGAAATTTCATTTTATTTAGGATCGAGAAAGCGTCAGGCTTGGAGTTAGATTTGGCCTCGAGTAAGATTTGTTAAAATCTGGAGGTAAAGGTATTTCTTTACAAAGTTTTGTTTCATATACGTCCTTAATTATTTGATTGATGAATATAAATAGGTAAATAACTTCTTCTTTGAATGATTGGGGCTAAAATCTATTTATAAGACTTTCATGTTCCAAATAATTATTGTGCATCAGTAGTTACAGAAAATTTGTAAATTAAATTATAAAGATAGCAACTAAAAAATCGATCTATTATCTTTAAAAGAGAGTCAATTGGTCAATTGGCAAAGTTAGTTTATCAAGCTCTCCCTTTACAGAAAATGGCATATCTCACTGATGTTTATGTAGATTAGCTATCAAAATCAAAGTGCTGAAATAGTTAGGATAGTCTTAGAAATCAAATCAAGAGTGGAAAAAATTACTGCTGTATGCAAATACTACAACTTTATTAACAAGACAGTCTTTAAAATTACCCATGATAGGAGAGCACTGGCTAAACGGATCCCCGGAGTAACCTTCTACGCATGAGCAAACAGGGGCATGATTCTGAACTCGACATTCTGCGTTACTGCTGCAGGATCCTATGCAGGGATCTCTGCATTTCCCAACGATGCACGCCTCAGATGCAGAGCAATCAGAGCTAACAGTGCATTCTGGTCTGCAATTCGGGGCTGTTCCAATGAAACCATGAAGACATGAGCAAGCGGCTTGCTTTTTGATGATGCGACAAACTGAATTTGGCCCACATGGCGATGGGAGGCAAGGGTTATCTGATTCATCCATTGGTGAAGATGGTATGGCTGAAAAAATTGAGGAAAAGTAAAATAAGAGACACGATTTTGGAGGGGCAAAATCAAAGGATTTTATCACAACTGATATCAATTTTCTTCATTAATTCTCTAATTTTATTAATTTCCAAATTGATTGAATTGCAAAATGTTCAAGCAACTGATTGTGAGTCATTTTGAATGATAATGAAACCATGAGAATTTCTTCATAAGAGAGTAATTGTATAACAATTCTCCAACGCCTCACACTGAAACGTTCGAGCCTTATCTGGTGGAATTCACTTTTTTTCTTAGTTCCATTTCACTCCCCAAGGATTGTCCTCGTGCTTAGTCATAATATATTGATTTGCAAAAAACACCTTGCTCCTTAACCAATCAGGAGTTCCCAAAGTCACGGAACTGAAAACTAAATGTAAGATGTAGTCTCTGCACAAAAAAAAATTAAAATAAAAAAAAAAAAATTTCAGAAATAATAAAATACATACCTAATGGAAGCATGCACCTCACGAATGGATCACCCATAAATCCAGCAGGACAGCTGCAGACAGGGCTATGACTAATGACCTCACAAGAAGCTTGAAGACCACATGCTCCTGAGCATGGGTTACGACATTTATAGTTTTGGCATGCTTTATTCAAAGGACACTCATTGTTTGAAACACATTCGGGCTGGCAATTAGGAGGAGCGCCCTTGTATTCTGGTAGACAGGAGCACACTGGTTGATTGTTCGCTTTCCGACACTGACTGTTGGGACCACAAGGTGATGGAGTGCATGGATCTACCAGAGCTGCCTCAGTATCTGTCAGGATGAATATGAACAATATTATTATTTCTTACAAGAAAAGTATTTGAACAGTAGATGAAGATGGTTCGGAATTTGCAGAGTGAAAAGTGTAGTTTTGAGGGAAAATCGTTTAAAGTTGGAGCTGGTCATGTTCTGGACTCAAATTTAAACATCAAATTGAAGTGCAACGTTATGTCCTCTGTTGGCAAAAAGACAAACTAGGCCCCCTTTAATTTATTCTTTCTTCCTTTTGTCTTTTATCCTACAAAATTAGGAACCCCTTTCTTTCCATAACTGATGTCAGCTCAGCTGTAAAATCACACACCTGAAGATTTTCCCTTTAAACACAAAGATCCTTTTTTTCATTGCGTACAGTCAAAAATAATAAATACATTTTGATTGTGGGCAAAAAGAAAAAAAGGCCTGTGTTAATTTCGATTTTTCAACTCTTCTATAAGGCTTTCACTTAACTGTAAAAACAACAATATTTCAAAAGATGAAGAAATATTTATAACACAAACCTGCAACAGGTTGGGGATTGCAGGCGACAAAAGGATCTCCAATGTGACCAGGTAGGCAGTTACAGGAGGGTACATGATTGATTACAGAACAAACTGCTCTTTGTCCGCAAGTGCTGGGCAGGGATCTGTGCATTTGTTCAGGATGCAAGCAAAGTTTGACGAACAGTCAGAGTCTAGCACACATTCAGGACGACATCCCTCGTACGGATTACCATGATAGTCCGGAATACAAATGCAAGAGCCAGCATTTTTCTGCTGTCGACAATAAGCGTTTGGTCCACATGGCGATGGAGTACACGGATTGATTAGTTTTTCTGTAATGTATCAATACAAAAGAAATTAGATGGCATGTAGGTGACATAATGCTTCTATTACGAATAAAGACTGACTGAAAAACAGGGCTGCAATTTTTCTTGGATTTCAAAATTCCCTCAGCTTTCTATGACTTTTTCAGCATGACATTCCCTGACTTTTCCATGTTTTTATGAATGTAATTTCTCATAAAAATGTTTTTTGCAAAAGGACTTTCGGGCAAAATCTCTTAGAATTAGAGAAAAATCAAAATTTGTGAAATTTCGGGCAGAACTTTTAATTTTCGTTCATAGAACGTATAGGTAGGGTAGAAAATGATTAATTATTTTAGCTAAAGCATTCAAAGTATTCAGCAAAGCATTTCAAGGTTTTATGGAAAAATCTTAGACTTTTCAGGGTTCGGAAAAATGTCCTGACTTTTCAAGGTTTTCAACGAGATTTCAAGGTTTGAAAGAATGCCTTGATTTTTCAAAAACTTGTTACCCTTAAAATGGATGAAGGAAATGGTGGCTGATGCAGAGGTGAAGAGAGGGCATTACCTTGCTGAATGCACTGGACAAAAGGATTCCCAGTTAATCCTGGCGAGCAGGAACAGTGGACGGAGTGAGATATGACTTGACATTCAGCATTGATTCCACAGGAGCCGGGACAAGGATTGACACATTTCTGATTGATACACGCTAGATTTGATGGACAATCAGGATTGATGATACATTCCGGTCTACAATGCGGAGGTCTTCCTTTGAAGTTCGGAAGGCAGGAGCAAACAGGTATTTCACCTTCCACTTCGCAATGTGAGTTCGGTCCACACAGTGATGGATTGCAGACACTTTTGTCCTCCTCTGGGGGTGTTGATGGCAACACTATTTGGGAGAAAAAATTAATTATTATTATTATGATATGAATGTTGATGAGGAATAACGGATTTATTTTTAATTATGCTTTTATTATTTTTAATAATGAGGTTGGCTCTTTTCGATAAATATCCTGACAAATTCAAACCAAGTTTAGGTCAATTAATTAATACAAAGAATGGGTACATTCAAAACTTATTAAAATGTTCTCTTGCAGTTTTGTGTAATTTTTAAGAACAAGCAAGGCAAATTAAGAGACTTTGAATAGTAACTGTTGATTACTTTTTTTTTCAAAAAATAGTACACTCCTGGTAATCAGTGGTGCTAAGGAATTCACTGTGAGAACATTCAAATGTTGCCAAGGTCTCCTGTTCAAAAATGTATTGTTCAGGAAAGTCATGAGTATTTTGCCTCATAATTTTCTGATACTTGAGATAAAATTACAAATAGGATTTCCTGAAAAATTGGATAAAAACAATTCAAAAGTTTTCTGAAATTTGTTTGTCCCATTATAGAAAAATTTGGTGATGTCCAAAGGCTCATGCAATGTTTTTCCTTTGCACAGCAGTACTGAGATCCCACTATCTGTGAATAATCAAGTGTGAAGCAAGAAAAGAACACCAGAGAACTTACTTGATAGATCTTGGCAACTTTTGAAAGGATCACCAGTCAGCTCAGGTCCACACGAGCAAATGGGACTATGGTTGACAACTTCACATCTGGCTCCCACACCACATGCTCCAGTGCAGGGGTCAATACATTTTGAATTTATACAAGCTTCCTGGGACGGACACTCTGAGCTTACGACACATTCCAACTTGCAATTAGGAGGAGTGCCAACATAGCCAGGCAAACAGGAGCAAGCAGCGTTTCCTTCAATTGTTTGACATTTACTGTTTGGTCCACAAGGTGATGGAATGCACACGTCTTTAGGTTTTGAAGGTTCTGCAAAATAAAGAATGAAAAATTATGGATAAACATGATGCACAAGTTTAACAATTTTAAAAAATGAGGATGTATAGTTCGTCTTGTCACTGAAGTGAGGCTCTTGTGATTAAAGAGTAAAATTTTCTGAAACCTGCAAAGTCAGAATTTAAATATTTAAAATGCTAACTCAAACGCCTTAGAATTCTGTGGAAAGTCAAGAATTATACACGACTTCTTGCAAACTACATTAAGATGATTTGAGATGATTAAGATGATTACTACAATGACTGAGGGATCAAAGATGATTATTCTCTAAAAGCATAGGTACGTTCCTGGAAATATCTAGGAGACAAACATCTTTGGAGATGCACTAGTTAAAAGTGAAGTAATGGCAAAGATAATCTTGCAAGAAATTAAAAAACTGTTCTACAGTACTTCAAAAGATACATTTTTCGTATAAAAATGTTTTTTTTTTTTTCTATTAAGGATAAGTTCTTGCAGCAATCAAGCCTAAAGATCTAACTTTCAGATTGATTGATTTTTTTTTCTAACTTCAAAGTGACAAAAAAAAAGGGGTCAAATGATGTTGAGTGGTGATTATAGGAAGTCGAATACATTAAGTACCTGCTGTGAGCATTCGACAGGAGAAAAATGGGTCTCCTGTCATACCCTGAGGACATGAACAAATCGGCATATGATTTACAACACTGCATTGAGAAAACTGTCCACAAGTTCCAGGACAAGGATCTTGACACTTATTTGCAATACAAGCTTTACTGCGATCGCATTCGTGATTGATCGCGCATTCCGGTCGACATTCTTCGTAGGGATTTCCTTCATAATCACCAATGCAAAAGCAAAAGCCTTTCTGACAGACAGCATTGATTCCACAAGGAGATGAGAGACAGGGATCTCCTGTTGTTTCCAGGTTGACACCAGCTGATTAAAAAAGAAAAAAGAGTGATGTAAATCAGACATTTGGGTATTTAAGACAAGATAAACGCAATGTGGTGTGAAAAGTTTCAGTTGCGTTTTTAAAGCGGATATTTTTGATGAAAAAATTTGATACAAATAAAAGAGTGTCTTTCAGGGTGACTTCTGATGAAATTTTTACATTTGCTACAATCCTAAGAAGAAGAAAATAAAAATAAAACCCGACTTCAAAAAATTGTCAAAAGGTAAGATGTGTTCAAAGGTCTACTTGAGATATGTTGATTTCAGTTCTTTGGAGAAGAGGCAGTTTAAAAAGACTGACTCTATGGTAAATTGTAGAAAAAGGTAGAGAAAAGATGATCCATAAAAAAAGGAATAATAAATTAAACTTACTCATGGGAATCGGAGAACAATGGACGAATGAGTCCCCAGTGAATCCTTCCATACAAGAACAAGTAGGAACATGGTTGAGAACTTGACATTGAGCATTAACGCCACAGGACCCTGGACAAGGATCCGTGCACTTTTGTTTGACACATGTTAAATGACTAGAACAATCTGTGCTGATCACGCACTCAGGACGGCATTTTGGCGGAGATCCGATGAAGCCTGGAGTACAAGAGCACACTGGCTTATTATCAACAATTTGGCACTGAGAATGAGGTCCACAAGGTGAGGGTTGACAGGATGCGCTGGATTTTGAGGGAACTTGTATGAATGATGAAGCTATAAAAAGAGAAAAAATAACATCATGTAGAAATCAAACAATAGAACATTTCTAAACGACTTTTAGATGAGGTGATCAATATTCCTTCTCCAATGAAGACAACTGTTATTGTCGCTAGCCATCAATAAGAATCATTGGAGCTGATTTCAATTTGGAATAATAGCCTTGTCCATTCTTTAAATGTATTTCTAAAATAAATCTCATCTTTTTTCCGATATGTATTTTTCCTAGATCTTTTTTCTTCTAAACAAGCTAGCTTTCTTTGAAACAATGACAAGTATACTTGCCTCTCTGAAAATATAGAAGAGAGAAAACGTTATGGGTGAAAATACCCCGGTAAATTAAAACGTCTCACTGCTACATGGCGATAGGGACAAGAAATTGACTTAAAACATTTTGTCAGATGCTATAACTTCTTGGACTGTGAAATAGTCAACAAAAAGCTTGTAAAATATGCAGGATCGATAAAATTGAAGTCTGGATATTTCATTGAAAATTTTACTAATATGCAGGGGTTACTAGATGGATAATTTTTATCAGTTGAGCGCAGCTCCCAAAATACTTAAGAGTTAAATGTTTCTAAATTCATTCATAAAACACCAAGAAGCAGTTGTTAAAGGTAAAATTTTATCGAGAAATCACTTACGGATAGCACTGCATTGGATGAATGGGTCTCCGGTGTATTTTGCAGGACACGTGCAAATTGGATTGTGATTTCTGACGGTACATTGAGCACGAATACCACAGGTGTTTTGACAAGGATTGGCACATTTTAGGTTTATACAAGCTCTATCCGCTGGGCAATCTGAATTTTCAGTGCACTCTGGGTGGCATTTTGGTGGATTGCCGACAAACTGAGGTAAGCAAGAACATATGGCTTCACCATTCACTGGCCTGCATTGACTGTTAGCACCACATGGGGAAGGATAGCAAGGGTTCAAGACTGGAGGCGGGGTCGAGGCTAGAACAGAGGATAAGACAAAAATTAGTGACAGTGAAAAATACAGCTAATGGGTAAAACGTTCTTGCGGTAAGAGTTTAATGTAATGTTGCATCGCTTGAAGTGGTTATTCGAAAAAAAAGCCTTAATGAAATTGATCACTGGACAAAATAGGGATTGAAAAACGACATGGCATATTTTAGGATCAAAATTTCAGTGCACAGTGGACACTCCCTTAAAAACATTTTTTTTTAAAAAAAAAATTACTAACTCAAAAATGATAAATTGACATTTTTCATTTTCGTTAATTCAACCATTCTATTTGCGGAAAAAACTAAGTTCACTTAAGTCACATGATATAGTATTGAGTAAAAATCACTAACTAGTACTGATAGGTATATAAAACAGTTTTTTATTTCAAATAAATGAAATTTAAAATATTTAACTTACGGGACACAGGTATTGGATGGCACTGGATGAATGGATCACCAGAAAATCCTTGAGCACAAGCACAAACTGGCTTGTGCTCTGATACCGTGCAAACAGCTTCAATGCCACAAGTTTCTGGACAAGGATCCACACATTTGTAATTTGAGCAGACAAGTGATGATGCACAGTCTGTGTTGGATTCACATTCACGATGGCAACCACTGTGTGGGTTACCGTAAAAACCAGAGAGACAGACACACGAGGCCACTCCTTTATTATTAACACAATCAGCATTGACACCGCACGGTGTTGGAAAGCAGGGGTCAGTTTGCGCTGGAGTTCTTTCACTAGCTGAAATTATAAAAATGAATAAATAAAGAAATAAATAAATGTATAAAAAATAAAGTGACCTGCAAATTAGACGGCAGAGGGGGTTCATAATTTTTACAATCTTCTCTGTAGTTTTATTTTTTGGTTTAATTTTCCGTTAGCTTCATTTTCTTCCATATATTTTTAACACTGCGGGGTTTTTACTTATCTTGCTCTTTTAAATAAATAGATAAATGAAGATGATATAAAAACCAATGAATAAAAGGACCTGAAAACTTTAAAAAGAACCCACTTCTGTCTGCAAAAAAAATTGATTTAATTACATGGATTTTATATAGCTTTTCTATGGCCAACAGAGGAGAGTTTGAGTTAAGTGGTTTTTGAGGCCTTATGAGTTCAGCATGCAGAAGAAGAAGAGGTAGAACAAAATGAAAGCTTGTTACACAATACAGAGTGATGTCTGGATAAAAATCAACTATTTTAAAATTTACAACTCCAATCATACCTCGAACTGGGTTGCAACGAGTGAATGGATCGCCTTGATATCCATCAAAACAGGAGCAAACAGGTTTGTGATTGACAACAGCGCATTGGGAATTCACTCCGCAGGCTTTCATGCACGGATCTCGACATTTATTATTGATACAAGCCAGTTTTGTTGGACAGTCAGCATGGATTGAGCATTCGGGTCGACAGTGAGGGGGTGCTCCAAGCATCCCCGGAACACATGAGCACATTGCTCCACGTTCGGTTATATGGCATTCTGAATTGGCTCCACATGGAGATGGCACACAAGGGTTGATTGACTCCACTGCTTCTTTGGGAGCTGAAATAGATAAATACATACCTTGCTTTAAGAGCTCAACTTTGAATTTCACATTGACAGATTATTAACTGCCATTTTAATCCATTCACCGCGTTTCACTACGAGTAATTAGATTCAGGTTGATTAAAATGGGTGCACTGAGGAATGGTGTCCTCCTTGTTCTATCTGACTTGATAGAAAACGTACGGTTGTTCCTCGTTAGAATGTTATTGAACGGGAATTAAAAGTAGAACGTTTTTTGCAGAAAAACGTTACTTTGAGAAACCCTGTAGCCGAGACAAGTAACCAGAACTTGAAGAAATGAGCGTTGTTTACAGAAAAGTGTTATTTGGAAAAACACTATAACCAGAGACGACTGACCAAGACTTAAAAAATGAGCAATCTTTTCATCAAGCAACAGCATATTGACAGTGAAACTACCAGACCACGTATCACGGTTTGCGGCGTTGCAGACTTCCTGTCATACTTAATTTTTTAAATGGAAAACTTCTCAATGTCAACTCTTAAAAACCTCCGTAAATTTTCTTTGCATAGAGAAGAAAATTCTGTGAAAACTTCGAGGAATGATATTGATTTTTATTCCTTTAAAAAGTAAAATTGGAACAGAGACTTTTAAACACCGCAAACAAGATACGAGGTCTAGTAGTTTCTCTGTTGATATCCCTAATTGGCATAGCTAAGAGAGAGGCAGAGAGATAATAAAAAGAAAAAGATTCCCTTCTTTGGTTCTTAAGGAATAAAAAACTGGAGAAACATATGTAATTGGTAACCTACCTTCTTCAACACATTTAACAAACGGATCACCAGTGGTTGAAGGAGGACAGCTGCACATTGGGTTATGGTTGAGGACTTGGCAGACTGCCTGAACACCACAGGTTCCTGGACAAGGATCGACACATTTTTGATTTACGCATGCTTTGGTCTGGTCACATTCACCACTTTGAACACATTCTGGCCGACAAGCAGGGGGAGTTCCAACAAAGTCTCTTTGACAAGAGCACACTGCATGACCATCTGACACCCGACAAATGCTGTTTGGACCACACATTGCAGATTCACATGGATTTTTCGGGGGCAAAGCTGCAAAATATAAAAGGTTACTGATCAGTAAGTCGGTTTCTCAAAAAAAGAGAAAGAAATTGATAATTCAGGAATTTATTGGAAAGTTTTAAAAAAAATTATTTTACATGGAATACATTGTATTTATACTAAGGACATGGTATGGGGTAAGCTGGCACTTGGTTTCTTAATATTAACAAATAAAAACATGTAAATCAGTTGATGGAGGCCCACACATTAACACAACATTTCTTCATACACCCTTGCTTTGTTTTTTTTTCTTTTTTTAGGGTTTAGTAATCTGGAGTTTTTAATTTTTGGACTTCATTTTAGATTCTTTCGCAGGAAAAATGGGTGACATAGTAATAAAGGCTACAATAGTGCGATCTCTATAATAAGGTTGCACTTTTAGATATTTTTTTTGTCAGCATCCTTCTCTGATTAAAACCAGCCTACCTACTCATGACAACAATCTCAGTTGAAGGGAATTTCACTTGGACAGCAAAAAACATAAGCAAAAATGGAGGTCATGTTGTTAACAAGCCAAATTTCTCTATCCAAACTGAACTCGCGTCAACTGAGTTTTTGTTGGTGAAGTATCAACGCAATCCATGAAAAACAATAGCTGTTATTCCTTAAGAATATCATCGTCTCTAATCCAATAGACCAATATAAATCAATATTGATTGTATTTTGATTTTACTTACGTTTTGGAGGTTCAGGCTTGCAAGACTGGAAAGGATTTCCGATAAACCCTGGTAAACAAGAGCACTGTGGAATATGATTTACGACCTTACAGACCGCATTCCTGCCACAGACCCCTGGGCAGGGATCTCGGCAGTGACTAGATAAACACGTTTCATGAGGTGCGCAATCACTGGGAATGACACATTCAGGCCGGCAGCCTCCAGCATAGGGATTACCGACATAGGGAGGTATGCAGGTGCACCTGGCAGTTCCATCAACGCTCGTGCAGTGGGCATTCTCACCACAAGGCGATGGTGTGCAAGGATTTGTGGGGATTGGAGCTTGCACAGCTGAAAGAGCAAAATAAAATTACATGTTAGATACTGCTTGCATGAAAAAAGAGTAATATAAAGAGAGAGGTTTGATAATGAAAAAACAAAAAATGGAGATAAAACCATGTAATTTTGACTGTATTAGGTAAACAGGCACGTATGGGGATTCCGTCAGCCGCCACAATCACAGACCGGTGACATTTTTCCACCCTTGTCCCTGTCTTTTACTGTTTATTTTTATTGTACGGAGATTCCTGTATGTGTGAAACCTCTATGCTTAGTGTAGTCTATTTTGAAATATACTGTTACAGTGAGTAAAATAAAAATGAAATTCCCAAGAAATTGGCAATCTTGTTATTCAGCAACCCAATTCCCTTTCAAGAATTCATTAAAAAGCCAAAACTGCATGAAGTAAGCATACCTTTCGACACACAGAATAATAATTTAAATGGACATTGTTGCGTGAAGTCAATGAAATTGTACTTGCTTAATATACTAGGGCTCTAAGTAATTGCGTTGATAGATTTAAATTGTGAAAATTTTATTAAAATTTCATAGAATTTACTGTTACTATCTGACAATTTTGAGACATTGATAATTTTTAAAGTCACACAAAACGCTAAAAATTAAATTGTTAACAGTAACAGAATAACAAAGGGATACATACTTGGTGGCACAGAGGAGCATCCAACAAAGGCGTCACCCTCGTACCCAGGTAAACAAGAGCAGAAAGGGGTATGATTGATGACACTGCATTTTGCATTGTAACCGCAAGATTGGGTGCAAGGATCGCGACACTTCTCTCGGATGCAGGCTTGATCATGAGGACATTCCTAGAAATCGCAACAAAAACGGAGAAATGAGAAAAAAATTGATACAGCATTGAGTGAAATAATTATGTATTTTAATAGAATTCTAATATAATAGTTTAAATTATTATATTAAAAATACATTTTAAAATGAGAATTTGAGAAAATGAATTTATCTGGAGATGAAAAGGCATTTTAGCAGGCTTCATAGAATATGATACAAATATATGAGTAAAGCAGTATCAAAAGTGTTAATCTAGAGGATCAATCGTAACTTAAATTACCTGGCTCATGACACATTCAGGGCGGCAGAATGGAGGCTTTCCGGTGTAATTCATTGCACAAGAACAGACGGGGTGTCCCTGAGTTACTTGACAGATAGAGTTTGAGCCACAGGGTGAGGGGTCACAAGGGTTGCCATCGATTTTAGGAATTTTGGGAATTTCTTCCGCTAAAAAAAGAAAAAAGGAGCATGAGAAACAAGATGGAGAATAACAAAAATACCTGTTTGAGCCAAAAAAACCTTATACTGTGTAAGTAAAGAAACTTACCAGTAACAGGAAAGGTGTAAATGTAAAAAAACACCGTTTCAATAAGAAGTTTTTCTTGAATTCAAAATGCGTTTGACAAAAAAAAAAAGTGAAGCTATTTACCTTCCAAACTGATGACAGATGAACAAGGATATTTTACGACACTACAAATTTAATATTACTTGCTGCAATGAAACAGGCATACTCAACAGTTACTTCAGAACAAACTTGTCTGGCCAGCCGATACAATAATATTTTAAAAAAAGTATAGTTTTTATTTTTACTTTTTTTTAAAGACCTTTCATTACACCATGCAATAAGCAATAATTTTACTGCCTTCATGAATGAACAAAACTGAGTTTTTTAGTAATAACTCTAGTCAGAGAAAAATAAAAGAAAAATAGTAGTTTGCGAGCGCTTCCGAATGCTCAGGGCATCCTGTATTTTTTCATAACTTTCTTCAGTTCTTAGAATGCTAACAAAAAAAAGTAAAAATAAAAATGAAAATCTACAGATGAAACAAAAAAATATATTGATATTGTATTTTATCACTTTTTTGGGAGCAAGCTACCATTAATCAATTATGTTTTATTGAAACGATAAAAAAATTGTAGCAAAATTCGATACTTCAATGAGAATGGGAGTAAGTACAGTTACTCGGGGTCAAGAATTTAGAAAAAAAATCATGCAAAGTAGAAAAACGGAAATACCCACCAGGAGGTAGATAGCAGTTGATGAAAGGATCTCCGACATAACCTGGGGCACAATTACAGATTGGATTATGGTTGATAGTATCACATCTTGCATTGAGTCCGCAGGTCCCTGGACATGGATCGGCGCATTTTTGATTGATGCAAGCTTGTGATTGTGGGCACTCCGCACTGATCACACACTCTGATTTGCAGACTGGAGGAACACCTCGATAGCCAGGTAAACATGAGCAAGAGGCATAACCTTGCTTTGATATTAAGCAGCGACTGTTTGGTCCACAAGGAGAGGGATCACATGGGTTGCTTGGGTGTCCCATAACAGGAGCAAAAACTGCAGGAAAAAGAAGAAAAATGTATAATTCATAGAAACTCGCAGGAAAAATGTGTTTACTTCAAGTTTATAATGTCACTGGGCTAAAGATGGTTGAGAGAGTATATTTAAGGATTAAAGGGATATAGTGTTTTTAAGTGAATGAAAAAATTGGAAATAGACGATAAAAACTAAAGGCATTCTTAAAAATATCGATTAATAAGCTGGTGACTAAGAAAGAGACTCTATCAAAGTCACTCAAAATTAAATTTTAAGAATCACATAGCACAAAATTAATTCAAGTATTTATGTCAGGAGAATTTACAAAAAACAGTGTTTTAGAGTCACGTTGCAAATACCTTTCAAGAACAAACCTGTTTCTCTTTTAAAAGTTCACAAGGTTAACATTTTTTTCTTAAGCACAGATGTGAGTGCAAATATGTCCATGTTTAAATTCAAACACCAACTTCATAATTAATGATGCAAATGTTTTTCCATCAGATCAAGTACTTAATTTTCCTCCTTTCAAATCATCATTGTATCTTAATTTTGAAGAAAATTTTTGGCACGATACGGCCATTGAAGCATCAGTAATTGTAGAGAAGACGTACAGTTACGTATTTTCATGCTTTTTTGGTTATTATTCATAAGAGTCATGAGAGAATATTATTAACTTCGATCATTTAGTGAGAACTTGAAAACAGATGGGGAAATTGAGCAACAGAAGCAAGTAAATTGGAAACCTTTGCAATCGTTATTGATACATGAGTTTTTTGTTTATAAGAGTGCTCAACTAAATATGCGCGAAAGAATGATAGAGGTTTACTTACTTGGCTTGAATGCATAGCAGCTGACAAACGGATCACCAGAGTGATCTTTTGGACAGTAGCAGACAGGCAAATGATTGACAGCCTGACATTCGGCATTGACACCACAAGCACCAATACAAGGATCTTCACACTTATTATTGACACAGCATAGAGCTGATGGGCAGTCTGAGTTCAACACACATTCTGGTCTGCAGCCTAAGTATGGGTTGCCTTGGTAGCCAGGAGAGCATACACAAGTTGTGTGTCCGAAGCTGACTTTGCACACAGCATTAGCGCCGCATTGTAGGGCAGCACAAGGATCCTGTTTCTGATTTTCTGATGCTGAAAAAAAAAAACAACCTGATGTTTAAAAGCTGATATATTAAAAAACTATGATCTAAGAAAAACAAAGTCATGAATTACAGAAAGGGCGACAATTCTTGACTTGGAGGGAACAATATTCTTCCAATGGGCTATTCACGTTAGCATGATTTGTCCAAAGGATAGAAATTTCCTTTCCGTTTAGTAAAAATCTTTCATAAACTAATGAGCTTTCATCGTTCCTGAAGACTAATCATAGAGCAAAATAAAAACGGCGGCTCACACAGTGACATCGACAAAAGAGAAAAAACAAGATAGACATTTTTAAATAAATCTGGACATTATGTACATGGCACAAGATGCCACACTTCCTTACATGATAGATTATTCTGAATTACGCACATAATTTTAATGAATGAATGATAGTTGATGATTGGAGAAGGAATTTAGATCATTTACCTGTTGGAGGATGGCAATGTTCAAAGGGATTTCCCACCAGTCCTTGAGGACATGTGCAGATAGGTTGATGATGATGGACGGTGCATTGAGCACCAAAACCACAAGAGCCTGAGCAGGGATCCATGCACTTTTGTCCAATACATGCAAGATTGAAAGAACAGTCTGAGTCAAATAAACAGTCTGGATGACACGCAGGACTCCAGTAGCCACCTGAGGAGCCACATGGATTGCACATCGCTACTTGACCGCTGTGTACGCTGCAGTAAGAGTTCGGTTCACATGGAGAAGGATCACAGGGCAGCGTCTCGTTCTTCAATATGGGAAGGTATGCTGGTAAAAGAGAAGAAGTGTGTTGAATATATTTACGTAATTCAAGACTTGCAGTATCTGCAAGAAATAATTTTCTAATGAAATCTATGTAATCAGTACTCTACCGTACGATCTGATTGTGAGTTTAAAACGCAAAAATTACATTCTTAATTTTTTAGCAATAGATTGAAAGTATATCTAAAGAATAAGAGAATTATGATAATTCAATTGATCTAAATATTGCGCTTCATAAATACAGAAAATAACTCTCAGCAGATGATATTTGGTAAGGCAGAGTAAATTTAAAAAGCATTTAGCCTTTTGATTAGAATTTTGAGCACAACTTCAAATTTTCAGGCCTTCGTCCTTGACTGGTCCATTGAAATTCTGGATTGAATAAAATTGAAATCTTTTTTTAAAACCCACAAAAACTTGAAGAGAAACCACTGTAATCCCAGATTGTGACAATGATCTCATCTTAATGGAACCTCCAAATTTTTAAGATTCTCGAGGAATGAAAACAAAACTTTCACAAGGAGTGAAAACTCACATTTTGAAATACACTGGATGAACGGGTCACCAGAATAACCTTTCTGGCAAACACAAGTGACGACATGATCTTTGCTGATACAAACTGCTCCGACACCACAAACGTTTCCAAGAGAGCATGGGTCTTTGCAATGATGAGAAATACAAGCTTGGTTTGAGGGACAATCAGAATTTAGAACACACTCCAAACGGCAGCCAGATTGGGGATCTCCGATGAAATCAGGCAAGCATGAACACGCTGCTTTATTTTTGACCACACTGCATAAGGTGTTCAGGCCACAAGGATTTGGTTCACATGGATTTGTCGAGGGAGCTGTTAGACTGAAATACACAAGGGAGCTCAATAATATTAAGTTTACAATAAGGCCAGGAAGTCAATTCAATTTGAGACCCTTTCATGGGTTTAAGGAATTTCACTAATATGCTAAACACTTTAGAAAATTATTCAGAGAAGAATAGAAAGTCCACTGCTTTGAGTTCTTTGTGTTTACATTTGAGACAAACATGTAGAACAAACGATTAGGCAGTGAGTTGTACTTTACATGACAACAATACTCATACATTTAGCTTTCTGGATCAACTTAATATGATAATACACATAGATTGATGGGAGCTGCTTTTTTTTCTTTAAGGTTGGAAAATTTCATGAGTGCTTTAAGAAAGCTCATTTTGAAGCAAACAGAAAATAGCTTTTTGTAGTGATGAAATCAAAGAAAAAACTATCCGTGTTCAAATAGTTTCTTCTCTCAGCAAGGAATCTTACTTGTTTTGTCAGATTGGTGACATTTAGTTATAAAAATTGGGCAAATTTTAAATAAGCTGAATTACCTGTGACAGGAACGCATTTGATCAGAGGATTTCCAGTCAAACCACTGTCACAAACACACTGAGGATGGTGCTTCTCTACGCGGCAGGAAGCTCCAATTCCACAAGCACCAGGACAAGGGTCCAAACACTTCCAACCTAAGCATGCTTGGGTGGGAGAGCAGTCTTTGTTGCTTCGGCATTCTGGGCCAGAACAACCGCTCATAGGATCTCCAGCCATACCGCTCAGGCATGCACAATGTTGCTTCCCTGAAAAGAAGTGAAATAAAAAAAATTAGTATATTATACTATTTTGAAGACATGGTAGAGGAATCCTTGGTAATGAGAATAGACTTTTTGCTGATAGCAAATGTACAAATGATTCAAAAATTAAAAAATCCAAAAGAAAAGCTTCAAAATCAAGGAGTTTTTGACACTATAAGAACTTCTGCCAGGGATGTATCGATGATGAAAGTACCAAATAATACATCTTGATTTGCGATATTGCAAATATCCTGTCAGGTTTTGCTTGTTTAAAAAGGACAATCATCATTTTTTCACAATATTTTGTTGATTATTTTCGTCTTTATTTTTCGTATTTTCAACAACTCGCTCTGAAAATTGTGCCAAAATAAGTCAAACAGTATTCTCAAAAAATAATTAGAAATAAACAAAAAATTTTAATACTGCCATAGAGATCTGTGGTTTGGTAGTTTCACCGTTAATATTTAGGATAAATAGAGACATTTACTTTGAGACTTCCATGGCATAAAAAACCTGTTAAGAACTGGAGGTTCTCAGTAACAGGGCATCTATATTTTTAAAATAATGAAACGAGAGGCAATAATTACCTTCAGGGGATATTGAGCACTCTGCAAAGGGTCCACAAGGATTAGGATCACAAGGTGAAGAACGACCTGGACGGCACGAGGTGTATGGATCGCCGGTAAAAGTCATTTTGCAGTAACATTGCTCAGTTCCTCCAACTACATAACAGTCCGCATTTTGACCACAAGGGCCTGGTAGACACAAAGTTTTTGAGGGTGCTGCAAAAAATTAATTAATTTGTCTTACTTAAAGAATAAAAAAAAGTACGTACCACTAACATATAATGTTTACATGAATACTGCTGAGCCAGTAAAAAATCAATTAAGAAAATAATTTTAATTGAATTTTGGAGAGGACAAATTAATTAAGAGAATGAAAACATTGGAAAATGTCCAAAAAACCAGCAAAAACTGACTGCAATTGCTCTAATATATGATCAAATAGCTATATCTTCACAAGGAAAATAATTTTTTTTTCCATCTTCTACATAGGAGAAAAATACAAGAATAAATAAAAATTCAATTACATGTTTTATTGAAGTCAAACAAGTTTGAGTTAGGATTGAAATTTCTATGAGCTTGAGGAGTAAAATAACTGTATCACTATTTTCAACACTCTGATAATCAGATGCTTAGGCTGCCAGTCAATTTTGAGCATGGAAAAACAATATTACAAACCATTCATTCTTCATGAATTAAAATTAAATGAACTAAATAAAATTAAAAGTTGCAAGCTGGTAATTTAATAAAATTGAAGAAGTTTTATCAAAACGATAGTTAAAAAAACTGACCTGTGCAGGAACGGTAAGGATTTCCTATCAAAGGCTCCGGACAGAAGCAAGACTGAGCTTGATTTGGATCACAAATGGCTCCGTGGCCACATGGATTCGGTTCACAACGATTACGTTTTTCAACACAGCCTCGGATTGTATTGGGACTTTCAACATAACCAGGCAGACATGTACACTTGGCAAAGCCATCGCTCAGAAGGCTGCACTGAGTGTTGGGACCACATGGTGATGGTGAGCAAGGATTTTTTGGTAGATGACACGGCTTGCTTGGAGGATCACCTTCGTACTCCGGTAAACAATAACAGACAGCTGCTCCATGCACCACTCTGCAGCCAGAGTAGGGTCCACATGGGTTCGGTGAACATTCATCGCCTTCAGGGACTGAAAGAAGAGATAGAGTAAATTGATCATTTCTGTGTATGATTATTAAGTTGGCGCCTTAAAATAAATTATGTTTTCTTTAACCATCAAATTCAGGACTGAAACCCTTCTGGCTCACGTAAGATTTGACAGCTTTGTAAGATATGAAAGATGAAAGAGTCAATGAATAGTTTTTCAATTTAATTTGTCAGGCTTGATGTGTCCTAAGCTTCTCATATATCCTCAGTCCTCAAAAACCAGATGATTAATGTGAAACTGACACAGGGGGTACAAAAACTTATTGAATGCCCCTCGTAAGTGTATTAATTTAAAAAGCTGATTTGCAAGGATAATATTCTGAATTAAACTTTGGAACTTTTGATAGGAGTGAACATAAAGCAGTAATTAAGAAAAATAAAGTGCAACTTACTGCAAGTTTTGAATGGGTTTCCAGTCATTCCTTTGGGACAAAAACAAATTGGATTGCCCTCATCGACCTCACATAAAGCTTGATAACCACAAGGATTTGGGTTACAGGGATTTGTTGGAGCTGAAAAAGAACATTTTAAATTAGTAGCCTCTCTACTTGCAGTGATATGTGAATGGTTAAAGAAGCCACACAATATTACAGGAATTTTGGGAAGTTTAAAAAGTCCGAAATGGAACACATACACAGGAGCTAAAAATTTCTTTAAAATTTATTCTGATGGTAGACTAAAATGCACTTTAAAAATGAACCATTACTCAACAGATTGAGCGTTGCATTGTATTGAAAAGTATAGAACAAACTTTATACATTTTTTACGATAAAGCTTTGTGCAATAAGTTAACAGTCCTTAATTTATTTTTTTTTTTTTTAAAAAAGGGGAGGATCATGAATATTAATCCAAAAAAGATTACAAACCGATGCATCCAATTGTAGGGTTCCCAGAGTAGCCAGTTAAACACTTGCAATTCGCTTTGTGAAAGTATACTTCACAGATGGCATTTGGACCACAGCGACAGGGATTGCTGCACTTGCCATTGATACATGCTTCATCTGCATTACATTCATTATCATTATGGCACTGTACGACTGCAAAACAAAAGATAAAAAAGTTAAAAACACTTAAGTTTGTTATCAGAGAAAAAAAGTAAAAAATCTTAAAAGAAAGCAGACAATAATAAGACGTGCAGGGATCATCAAAGTATCCTGGTAATTCTACGCCACTACTAGTACTCCAGCGTAAAGGATTATTCAAAGTTTTGTTTCTTCAGGGAAGAGAAAAAACAGACATATTCTGCCTTAATTAGTGAGAATACGTTTTTGCTCTCTTAAGTGAAGTACAAAAATATTGAGGAAAAAAAGAATAGTATGAAAACAGAGTAGAGTAATCCCATTTAAGTCAGCTCAATTTTATAAAATTAAACCCCAGCTAGTAATTCAATGTGCTACAAAGCAGAGACGACATTTTTTAAACTCAATTAAATTATTTTTTCTTGAAGGAGCTGTAAAGGACAAGACATAGGTATCAGTACAGAAGAAAAAGGAGCCAAAAAAGTTCAACTTCTCAGAAATCTTACAAGGAGGTTTTTCCCATTTGCATATAGTTTAAGGATTGCTTAAAAGTGAGACAGGAGAATTTGACTTCAAAGGAGTGAAATATTACTTGATGTGCAGCCGAGGTATGGATTTCCATGAAAACCAGCCAAACAACGGCAGTCTGTTCCATGATTGATGGGAATACAAACGGCGTTGAGACCACAAGAATCTTCGAAACATGGATTGACACAAATCCGATTTAGCCGATCGCAAACTTTATCTGAAGGACAGTCTCCGTTGTACTGACAAGATCGCTGAGATTTTGCTGCAACTACAAAATTAAAAAGAGAATTATTAAACTTTTCGAGTATACTCAAAAGAATTACCTTATACCAAAAAGAATTTGAGACGAAAAATTTTGTGGACTAAATTCAGCTTTCTGACAAATTGCTATGTTTGTATTTTTAATGTCTACGATAATTGCTGGGACAATTAGTTCTAATTGAAAAATCACATAATCATACACACGAGCTGCCCATAATTCTCTCTTAAACCTCAATATGTAAGTAGCAAGAACAGCCCATCTCTACTTAGGGTCCAAACTTATGTTTATTTTCGACTAATGATACCCACTGATCTGAAGTCCCTTGAAAAGATTTTAAATAAATAGAGAAATACTTTGAAAAACACTAAAATTTAAAAAATACAAACCTTCAGTGCAGCCAACGTAAGCGTTGCCTTCATAGCCTTCAATACAGCCACAGGAAGCTCCGTGGTTTGTGTTTGAGCAAATGGCATTTTGAGCACATGGGTTGTGAACATCACAAGGGTGTTGACAAATTTTGTTTATGCAGGCCTCCATGAATGAGCAGTCCGCATTGGTAACACATGATACTGAAGGGTATACGAACAAAAGAAAATGATAGGAAAGGAAGAGACATGGTTTCCAACAAACCAAAAGTTGAAAAGATGTTTTTTGCCATAAAAAACCATATTTATAGTACATATTTTACATAAATACATGAAAAAAATAGTAGAATAAAAATAACTTTATTGTTAGTATGTATTCAGCAATATACATATTAGAGAAACTTCAGGCTGCACTCCCCCCCCCATTCCCAAAGCATTAGCACCGTGGTTAACAGTCTCGACATTTTTAAAAATATCTAATCTCATAATGTTGGTGTAATATTTTCAAAGACAGCCCCTTTTTTAAAAAAGATTATTTTTTGGTCAAGACTTGTTTAGAGTCTTTGGATTCACAATTACATGAATTATGAAAAAAATTGAATACCTAATAATTCAATGTCACCTCTTTCCATAAAATGTTCATATTTTTTTAATACATCAGATGATTTCGAACTTTCAGGCACATTTCCCTTAACTGACATGTTAAAACTTCAAACTGCATAGGGTGATAGAAATCAGTTCAAGTTACTCTCACTTGTTTTTAATACAACACAAGAAGGAAAACAAAGCATAATAAACAGCAATTTACTATGACGAGAATGAGGAGATGTGGTCACCAACATTGTAATCAAACAGTGCTTGGTAGAGGAAATTATTTACAAATCTAAACATGAATACAAATACTTCTAGAAAAATTCTCTTTTCAAGAACATTTTCCTTCGCTTACCTCTACCTGTAATTTCCAGGGAATCACTGCTATGATAATGTACCAGATTTGTTCATGGAGGATAAAATACAGTCATATCTTGCTATTATGTTTCCCAATATAATAAACCACTTTTTCCGGCGAGATTATTCAGATCTTGGAGGTTGTGGCCAATCGTTTCTGATTGTAGCTTTTATCAAAATAACACTTTTCTAGATAAAACTTTCTACTTTGAATTTACCTGCGAATTCGTTACTTATAACAAGATAAGACTGTATTGTAAAGAAAAAACATTTTCCAAAAATTGTAAAGAATATTTAAAAAGCGAAATATGTAGGACTAACTCTCTTCAATGAGGCTGAATTTCAGCCAGCAATCCTCAGCAGGATGAGCTCTTCGAAATTGAGGGAAAGCGTTTTGAACATTCGGCCCACTAGAGACAAAAAAGGATCTGATTTTAAGGAAAGCATATCTTACATGGTTCAGGAAGAAAGCACTTGACAGCAGGATCTCCTTCATAACCTGGGGGACATTTACAAACGGGTCTGTGCTTGTAGACTTGACATTCGGCAGACGGAGCACATGTTCCTGCCAATGCGCACAAATCTCCACATTGTCCATCATAACATGCCTCAATCTCAAGACAGTCTGAGTCAGACTGGCAAGGATGAGGAAACTTAGCGGTTCCATTCACTATTGAATATTACACCATTGATAGATTAGTATACACACACATATTTACAGCACACGGATACACATTTAAATACATATGTACAAGAGGCTGAGTGCATCTGAGATATGTCATTGAAAGCAGTGCGGGGAAGCAGAGGGGGTAACTACAATCCACATTTCAGAATATATCGATAGTGTGAGTCTGCAACCACGCATTTTGTTTGAAAAACTCCACTCCTATTATGTTTTTTGAAAGGAGAACAAATCGACATCATTCTTTGAAGTTTTTATAGAATTTTTTTGCACTGAGAAGAGAAATTACAGCAGTTTTTGACGATGGCCTTTTGGTAGTTTTCCTTTTAAAAAAATAAGTATCACAGGAAGTCGCAAACCG
The DNA here is from genome assembly GCF_918797505.1 of Bemisia tabaci. Lineage (NCBI taxonomy): Eukaryota > Metazoa > Arthropoda > Insecta > Hemiptera > Aleyrodidae > Bemisia > Bemisia tabaci. The sequence continues at coordinate 42,276,238 of NC_092797.1, read as the reverse complement.
AGATACATGGTTGTGGACTTACACCGTCGATATTCAGTCTAAAATAGAATTGAGCTTGTTTGGCCATATATTTTCTGCTATTAAAAATTCAAAGTTGATAGAAAGTAAATATTTCAGGAAAACAGAGATTATTTTGAACATATTTTTCTCAGTTTACCATGGACACGGGTGGATTCTTATCTGTTGAACTTGGTTTTTGTAGGTGCTTAATATCTTGATCAAAACTGAGACATCACTAAAACGCTCATGAGAATGCAGTAAGGAAATTTCAGGAAATTCCTTACTAGATCATAAAAAATCTGGCAAATCTAGTACTTTTGTGAGCAAGATCAAGCAGATATTCTTTGATGAAAGGGTTCAAAAAATTGACAGCATGAGAACAAGGAGACTGAAGATGAATTATTTTGGGGAGAGAGATGAGTGCTTCATAAGGCTAATTGACATGTGACTCGTCTCAGTAAAGATCTTGTAAAACAGATGCACCCAGAAGCGAGGATGAAAACAGGCATATTTAAAATCTATCTACAGAATATATAAATTACAAAAAAAAAATTGCATCATTGGATGGGTATGTTAGCGAATTCATTTTTCAAAAGAGTCCTGAATTTTCTAGAAATGTCCCCTTTTGTCACCCAGTATAATTCAATAATTTACACAAGCAATTTTAGGCAGATAAAAGGGATTGATCGCAATATCAAATTTTTGAATAAATCACAATGATTCATCAAATTGAATTACATGAGCCATCGAAGCAATTATCAAATCTTTGAATGAGGTCAAATAATGGCAAAAGAGTTTTCAGTAGTTCTTTAAAATAGCTTTCTCTGCTTCTAATGCCACTCCACAGCCCTTTATATACAACTGAAGAAAGGGCAATTATGTACACTTTAAGGTAGATGAAAAAACTGTACAAATGCACACAAAAAAGAAACATACATATGTACATGATAAGTTAGAAAAAGTCATACTAAAAACAGACAAGTGGAAGATGTGTTGCTATTTCTCAAAGAATTTAGAAATCCAATTTCTCAGGTTATTTATTTACAACGTTTCTTACCAATAATGTATTCAATGATCAGGGGTGCTACCCCAACACACTCGTATCTGTACAAAATTGGACAAAAATAAGGACAAAAAATAGGATGGGTGGTTGGGTGAAAAATGAATGATTCATCAAAAACGACAAAAGAAAGAAGATAGAAGGGAATTGGAGAAAGAAAGGTATGTTATGTATATCACAAATCTGTTCTTTTACAATTATAACCATTATGCAAAGCCTATTTACTCTCACTTCAATAGGACAATCTACATGAATTTTTAATTCTAAGAGAAAAAAGTGATCTCATGTACATTCAAGGAATCTTACCCACTTCATCTAGATTTGAACCATATAATAGTCACAAAAATTCAAAGAGAAAGATATTCTTTTAAAGAAAATGGAGCTCACAGAAAAATTTACAAAAGTTTCATCAAAGAAATTGGAAAGACAGCCAAGTCAAGAGTAAGAGAATGAAGGTTGCTCCATTGTTTGATCCGTTTTCTTCTTCAGACTTCTTGATCGGCCCTTGCTGAACGGATAACCCAAATGACTTGCGTCCAATAAATTCTATTAATTTCCGAGGTCTGGAGGAGGAGAAGAGGGAGAGGTTTCGAGATGAGGGAGAGGGTGTTTTCTCAAAACAGCAACACATCAATGGAAATTTATGTTTCTAATTAGTGAATATTGATTAAAAATGGTGAAAATCAAAAACCACTGATATGAATTTGTAAACAATCATAGAGTTTTGCAAACGTTTAGGTCTGAGCTCATTTAGAAATGCTACAGAAGGCAGAAAGAGGAGGGAATTTTAATTTTTTCTTCATCTTCACGTTTCATAGTCTTTAATTCTAAAACTTTTTTTCTTCAAAATTTTGAGATGTTGATATCCATTTTTGATACTACTCCTATTTTCTCAACCATGATTATGTCTTGGATTGAACAAAGAAGGGAATTACTTTTGGTGACTCGACTGATTCTGACGCTGAAAAATGAAGTCTGTAAAACCAAAAGTAAGTCGTTTGAGAATGAATCATTTACTGAAATGAATGAATGAATCATTTACTTGGCGATGAAACTAGACTTCAAAGAGAATTAATGTTCTACAGAGCAGGATAAAAAAATTCATATCACTGATTTATGACTGAAATTCATAAAAATTATGAAACTGTATGAAGTGAGGATTCAAACAGACACTCTTACTTTTCATGCAGGCTCCGGTGAAAGGATCGCACCTCACACCAGGAGGACAATGTTCGCAGCCTGGCAGAGGTGACTGGGTTCGACCTGAAATCAAAGCAATAAAAGGAAAGGATAACGAACAAAGTAGTCATTGAGGAGGCCCGAGATTACCAGGGAAAGATTAAATACAGCACATAGATAATTCAACCTTGATAGAAGTGGGAGGGAGGAAAACAGAGACAGGATCTGTTTTATTAGCCGCTACATTTTCATTCATTTGGACAAACCTATATTAGCTACACAGTAACACTTAGACTTGTATAGAATTAAGCAAAACAGTCTCACGAAATCTCATCTCCTATTTTAATTTTTTGCAAGGAAACCAACCAATATATCTTGCTTAAAATTTTGTGGAAATAATCTTCATACGAGTAAAAAATATTGCAACAATTTTCGGGTGAGGATATTGGTTGGTTTTTTTCCAAAAAATGAAACTAGGAGATGGGATATTGAAACACGGCAATAAAGATGTGACTGTTTTCTTCTAATTTCAGAGCCATTCGTTGAAGGCATTTGATAGTTTGCTAAAAATTGAAAACTTGCAAAAAAGTAGAAGATTGATAGGGTCTTATAAGCTGTTGAGATGAGATTTCGGATACTGTCCATAATATTGTTTCATATTGGGTAGCATTGGAATTTAAATTTAATTTATTTTTTGAATATCCTTGTGGTTAGAAGAGACTCGTGTCAATTTGCTTTTTTTGAAATCAATTGCAAAATAATAAACTATACTGCACTTTAAAGAAGTTCAAATTTAAAAATTACTTACTAGCAGGATCAATGACACAATGGCATCCATCACAGTAGTGATTGGGGCCACAATTTGAATTTTTGTGGCACGAACAAACTGAAAGAAACATTAAAAGGACCATGAAAACAAGGGAAAAAGTGAGAAAACTCTTAGTAAAGCAACATTCAATTTAAAATTATTCATATCTTGAGACTTTAATTAAGGCTTAACCTGACGGAGAGCTTTCCATAATGGATGAATTCACTGGTCTCTTGAAGCTCCTATACAAAATTTATGCATTTTCTCCCGCTATTTGCACGTACTTGTTGTGCTATATAAAATGGGATTTTTGTGACATTCATGAGCAATGTATACCACCTTGACACTTAAATACAATAATGCTTCGCTACTATCATTTCTACCTTTACAATACACTGAAAGCTTACAATTTGAAAGACAGTCAGTGTTTTTTTCTACCTGGTTAAACAAATTATCCAACTCTTCCAGAGACTTACGATATTTCAAGCAGACTTCTGAAAAGGAAGAATTGTGAGTGAAATACACTTCTCAGCACACACAAAGATAACAAGTGATACCTGACATAAAACAAAAAATAAGACAATCACCTTTGACACAAACAGGTTGATGATTTTGCACTTGACAATCATGTTGATTGGTACAAGGATTATTCATATGGCAAGGATTTTGACACTGGTTATTTATGCAGGCCATATTCAGGGCACACTCTTCATTGTCCACACAACCGACAGCTAGAATAAACGAAAAATTCTGTTAACATTTTTTGATGGAACAAATGACAGAAACAGGAAAGAATCTTTGAGTGACACTACCTGTAAAATTTGTAGTTTAAAGTGTTGAAAGAAAAATTGAAGAACAGTCCATTTACGAAGAATTCAGTCCCAAAATAGAACCTGCTTTCAAAGCATTCCAAGAAATAAAGTCCAGTAGGCTAATAATTGTAAATACAATTCATAGAATGTTTCCACAGGAGAACAGTGACACATTTGAAGAAACACAGTAAAAAAAAAAAAAAAAAAAAAAAATTAATTGTCATTTTTTTGCCTGAGGGAGAGAGAAAGAGAGAGACTTAGATTACATGAAAATCGAATATACACCGGAGTGCACTGTAGATGTAACAATAATGACAGTTTAGAAGATAGTGACACCTGTTTTTATAATCATGAAGGTACAATTTGAGAACATAAAAAAATGAAAATTATCTACAATGCTAAGTTTTAGAAGTCTCCAAGTTTAATCACTAAAAGAAAACTGCAAAAGACAAGAGAAGAAAAATACATCAGCAACTAAGGTATGTTACCAAGCGCATTATAGTATAACTGACATTTCCTAGTTTATGGATTTTTGTAAGAGGGAATTTCTTATGATTTTAAAGATAAGATTATTGCGGAAAATAATTTAAAATATTAGCTAAACCTTTCAATACTACAATCAAATGCTCTAGGATTAAAGAAAAGTTAGAATAATGACCTGTAATGTATGGTCCACGAGTTCCAACCAAAGAACTGTGGGAATTAGTTATTTATACACGACTGCTGCCTATTAAAATGGGCATTACGTAGTGGGTAGTTGTTTTTATACTCATATCAAAATACAGTAACCATCAGCAATAGAGAGCAAGACCAAAGAAGCCACATATCTTTTTAAAAAAAGTAAAAACTAAATAACATGCAGGAAAAATTTAGCTATAGTTAAAGTGATCATGCAATACCTTACCAACTATGAAAATATATACACTCTGAAGTTCTTTAATTTTTCAAAGATTTTACCAACCAAAGCAAGATTTTGCTGTAAGAATGACATTTGTCAAAAATTGCCAGGCAGCAATCGCAGCATGGCAATTAACTTTCTTCCGAGCTATAACTGATGGATAAAAAATTGTATGACCTTGCTAAAATGTGAGTAGGCAAGCGCAAGAACAAAGAGGGCAAACAATTGATAAGCAAGCTTGCGTAATAAGTCAAACCATGCTTGAAGGAATGAGGTGGCTAAGTATACAGTGAGAGCAGAAATTAACGCATGAATAAGTTATTCATGCAATTCATTTCATTGGGCAACGGAAATTGTAAAGATGACTCACTATGAAGGTGACAAAAAGCACCACTGCAAAAAAGATAAATTATTATAGAGGGGGGTGATGATGGTAGAGCTGAGTGGGTAACCCCAAAGTTCCAGGGGAAAATTCAAAATGCAAAGAGTGAGGAACTCGGACCAACTTGGAGGTAAATGGATAGTAAATCAAGGAGAGTGCTGGACCCATGCCAAATAAAACCAGGCGAATCAGCTGAAATAAAAAAGAAAGTTCCGTTAATACCAGAACAAAACTGGAGAGGGATAAATTACACTTGGAAAGCAAATGAGAAATTAGAACTGAGAAATCAGTAAACTCATTTTCTTTATTTTTATTGGTCACTAGTGACTTAAAAATGAAGTGACAGAACATTATAATTCCGAACAGAGTCAAATAATGCCTTCTTGGTGCAGTTGTGAAATTTTTGAGAAAAAGAAAACACATTCTCAGCTTATTTTTAAACCAGGGTGGCAATAAAGTTTCCTAGATAGCGTAATCGGCCCATAGAGAAGTAAAACAACCTCTATCGGTTTATTAACTTCTAGAGATTTGTAATACTTTTCATGGAATATTTTCCGAGCAAAAAGTGAAGATTAAAAAGGGGAATAATTTGTGTATTGAAAAATGAAGAAAAAAATGAGAAACCTGTAACACTGACTCTTAATTGCTGCAGATTTAGAGGATCTCGTATACTAGGTAATCTTACTAAATAGTATTAAACTCTAAAAATGCAATGCATTTACACCTGTACGGCACTTAAAACAAATGAAAGCTGTAAAAAAACACATGTCAGTAGAATTCAGGAAATCCTTTCATAATTAATACCGCATGGCGCACACAGATCATTCCAAAGACAGCAATGAGACCTATTGAAAGCATGATTTCATGCATTAAAATTCTTCAGCGAGGAACAAAAATCGAAAAAAGCAATTAAAATAAGGAAAAATATTGCCATAGAAATTAAAGATGAAGCTTAAAAGAGAAACAAATAAAAATGATTTGCTAGAGAGGAAGAATAAACCTTTCAATTTGAAAACAAGAGAATATATGAAGCCTAAAAACAGGAGGACATATGGGAACTTACGATGAAGAAATAAATGAATAGACGAGATCAAAAAATATAGAATTGAAATAAAACTCGTGCAACCGTACACTTAGGGGTAAAATTATACAAGAACGAAGATAGAGGAATTAAGTTTGTCCTTGAAAGCTTTGAAAATTACACACGGGAGGAAAGAATAATTTTACATCAAAGAGTGTTTCAATGGTTTTAAAGAAAACCTTCTTTTACGGTGATATTGTACAGAATTGAGATGTATAAAAAATTAAATTATAAATATATTTGGAGTCAGGGATTACAAGAGATATTCTGATTACTGTCCCATTCAAAAAATATATAACTTACTCTGAGAGACAGAGGGAGAAAAACAATTTTTTGGACAGTTCTATGTACAAAACAAAAAGGAAGAGAAATTACCTCTCACACATCCGAATTTACTGTCAGCGCTAAATCCGACAGGACAAAATTTGCAAACAGGCTTGTGATCTTCAACATTGCAGGGAGAACGAGCGGGACAACTGAAATTGGCGCATGGATTGATGCACAAGTAATTGCGACATGCTAAATCAGGGGGGCATCCTGAGTCTCTCATACAAATGGACAATGTAGACGGTTGACAATCTTTGGTGCACATACAGACAGGTTGATGGGCAAGAACACTGCAGGTTTTGTTGGCCGAACAAAGAGTATGTTCGCATGGGTCACTACATTTACTTTTGTAACACGCTAAATTTGAAGGGCAGTCATCATTATTTAGACACTCTACCTTGTTTGGTGAGCAAATCAAGTCTCCATATTCATTGACTGCATAACCGGTTTCACAAATACACACGGGCTTGTGATTTTGAACATGGCACTTTTTATGATTTGTACAGTTTAAAATATTTTTATTGTCTATATAGAGACAGGGATTTTTACAAAACCCATCAATACACGTCAAGTTTGATGGGCAATCACTATTTAAGGAACATTTTTGACTAGAGAGACTACTACAATTTGAGTCCAGGTAACAACCAGTCTTTGGAGTGCCAATGTAACATGTAGGACACGAACATTTAGGTCTATGGTTAACGGGCTCACATAAGGCGTTGAGACCACAAGCACCTTTAACACTGCACACGTCCAAACACTGATGATTTGAGCAAGTTTTGTCCGACTGACAGTCACTGTTGCTGCTACATTCTTTTTCTATGGAGGAAAAAGGGACATAACAAGAAATTGCTATACATTTAGACAGTCAAAATGCAAAAAAAGTAATAATTTACACATATTTTACAAAAATAGACGGTGCACTGTCTTGATGAAAGAATCTTTTACAATTTTACTAGTATTCAAAAAGTGAAGTCTAACACAGCAAAATTTAAAGTCTGTAGGGCCAATGGACAGTCCTTAACTAAGTCACCATGACAAAAATTGCAGATGTTGAAGATATCGATGGTTAAACTCAGAAACGGCATATCTGCATTCAGAACTTTGCAAATATCCTAATTTTACTTTTTTTTTAAATTAGAGAACAGAAAACAAAAATGTTTTGAAAATTTCTGTGATTTTAATTATATTTTTTAGGAAGTTTACAATGGAAATTTCAATCAAGTTGGCCTTTTGCCTTTGAATAAATAAAATAGGAACTGATATTTTGAAACAAGGGTGATCAAAGTACATTCTCTTGGAGTTCAGTCAGTGATATGATGCTTACAGATGTTAATTATGAGTTGTATGAACAAAGATTCTTCCATCACGAAGTTACCCAAAGAATATTTACATAAAAGAGTTTATTAAAATGAATCAAAATGTGAAAACATTCATTGCTCAACTTCAATCATGTCAATTTTAAAGATCAAGACAAATGCAACTGTTTGGTTCTTTCCACTTGGGGGCAAAAAAATCAGTGGTCAATGATAACCATATTTAAAAAAAAAAAAAAAAAAAAAAAAAAAAAAAAATTACACCTACACAAGATAAAGTATAGAAGAAGGAAGAGTATCCACTTCAAATTAAGGAAAAGCTTCGATGATCTGTTCTAGATGCAAAATATACGAAGCTCATTCATTTTTTAAAAAAAAAAAATTTGTGTAAGGATGGATCTAAATTACTTTTTCATAGATGAATAAAAAAACATTTTGATTACATGATTTGCGGAAGAATGATATCTTAAATGCAATGGTGTAATGGTGGTTCAACTCATAATAAGATTTCTATACAGAATTGCTCTAAATAACCAAAAGCAGGAGGAAGCAAAAAAAGGGACTCTATTTTGTACAAGGATCAACTATTTCGAAAGGTTTTAAATCTGTATACCCATCATCTTTCATTCACAAACCAAATAATTTCATAACATAAGTGCAGATGGAAAAATATAAGGAGATATATAGGTGGGATGAAAAAAATATTTCTTCTCAAAAAGAGGAGAGTATTTACAGAGCAAAAACAGAGAAATATTCGTAAAAGCAAAGAATAATAGTTGTCAGTCTGATTGAAGGAAATAATGATTCAAGGAAGAACAGGAATTTCTAATGCTCTTCCTGGAAAAAATGAGATTGAAAGAAGACCCTTGATATGTAAAAATATGAATGACATAATTTTCGTTTGTAAAAGATGGTTGAAAAATCCAGCTGACAATAAACAATAATTTTACTTGAATTTTGAGGAGATTTTTTTTCCCTCTTTCCTGAAACTCTCTGATATCACGAATTCAGTCACAAAACTTACTGACTCCACACAAATTGGCCTCATTTAGATCAGATCTAAAATCCCTGCTTTCTAGATAAATTGAGAAATAATGGTCAAGGGTTTGTTGAAAAACTTAAATTCATGGACACACGTTCACCTCTACAGTAGGGATTTAGTAGGTGGTCCCAGTAAATTTGAATTTTCTCACAAATACCTCGATGCGTTTTAAAATTGTGGGCTTGTTTTAAACCTGAGAGTGTGTTAATACGTACTATTTCACCAATTTGATATACCACTTTTAATTTGGAAGATATAAAAGGAGGAAACTCACTTAGTAGATGAACCTTAAATGCTATGTTCTCATTTTAGTTCCTCTCCATTGAGACAAGAAAAATAATGATTTTTTATTATGATTGAGTTAGGATGAGTTGAAAGGAAATTGTAAAGTGATCGGAAAAAGTCTAGACTAAAAATAAAAATTTTACCTGGAATGCAATCTTTGTTTGGATTCCCGACTGTTCCAGGGGGACATTGACACGAATAATCTGAGTCAACTAGCACACAATGTGCTCCTTTGCCACAGCCACTGACACGACAATCCACTGGAATTCTCTTGGCGAAACCTGTATAGTTGAAATTTTGAGTTTATTAAGAAACATTATTAATCATACTCATAAGAAAAAAGACAGGAAAACAAAATTTTTGAAAAGTCAGAGCTGAAAAATTCAAAAATTGATTCCAAAAAGAATGAGAAACAATGTTGAAATCAGTGCTTACATTCTGAGTCTGGGTCTCCGACTGGGAATTCCAGAGGACAGTAACATTCAGGTTCTGAACCAGAGGTCATGCGACAAAGAGCATTTTTTCCGCAAACATGACCGCTACAGGCATCTAATCTGTTGGTTTCACAATTGCAACCTTTAAGAGGGTCACCACTGCAGCCGGGTAAGCACGAGCACTCATAGCCATTGTTGACATCCCGACATCGGGTGTTTTCACCGCAGGGATTGCGGGCACACCTATCTGCACCTGTAAAATGAAATGAAGCTGTTTTGAAATCAAAGTATGTTAACAATTGAAAAACTGAATACTATCCTCTTCGCATGGATACAGCATGCAATGGCTCCTTGAGGACACAGTACTTAACTTCCCGGATTTGACGAAATGGATACTAGTTATCCAGCTTGGGGAGGTAATCTTGGTTTACAAATATTTCAATAGTTATGAATAAAACCAGTCAAAATACTTCCTTACTTTGCATAACTTATATTTTAGTTGGTGGAAGGATCAGGGGATTATAACACTGAACAATTCAAGTCAAAGAGCTGAGAAGAGGAGTTCACTGACTTAAAAATGCACTTGCTCTAATCAGATCCAAATTAATTGTCAAAAAGAGTTTAAAATCAATTTTGACTCCTGTTTTTCACCTTTATATTTTAGTGAACGCAACCTTTTGGATTTGTATACAGCGGGTCTGGGAAGATGCTATCGATCGATTAGGAACTTTGTATCTGGCACCCAATTGTAAGTATTGCAAGATGAGAAGGTCTACTGATTGGTTTTATCTTTTTCTCTTCCATTTTAAATTAATTTTATTATTTCATATCCACCTATGAAAAAGCTAAATTTGTATTTTGGTACTAAGTGCTTCATTGGTCAATGTTTATCATTATGATATTAATACTTTACAAATTTAAATTCAGTTGTAATAAAGATAAAGCAGGACATTAGATTAACACCTACTCAGAAACATATACCTGCAAGGTGTTACAAGATAAGGAAAGGTGGTTTTTTTACATGTTTTTGAATAACTGATCAAAGTGAAAATACAATACTGAATTGATAATAATGAATTTCTTCAAAGCAATTAAATCTCACTTACACCCTTCTCCAGTTACACCTTTGGGACAGTCACAACGGTATGAGCCGTGTTCGTTGATGCACTTTGCGCCTGCAACACATGGGCTGTTAACACACTCGTCAATATCAATACAGCCTAAAAGGGGGTCACCAGTGAACCCTGGTCGACAAACACAGCGAGGAGGATCATGCGGATTGCATTCAGCATTGATTCCACAGCTCAACATTTCACATGGACCTGAAAAAAGCATTAGTAATCAAGTTTATAAAAAATTAAAACAGTATTGAAAAAGATAGATACGAATTCGCACATTCTTCAACTACTAATTGTGCTAGAAATTAGACCAGAGTAACAGGAACATCTAAATTTCACATGGTTCACAGGCATGAGAAGAAAGCGATAACTTTAAAAAATAAATAAACTGTGAAGAATGTTTGTAAGTTCATTTGATGGAATGAGAAGATAAGCACTGAGTTAAGAGTACTGCTAGGTAAAATAAAAATGCAAAAAATTATTGAGAAAGAAACATACTTTTACACTTGTTCCCATCCAGCCTGTCTGTGATAAAAGGAGGGGGACAGACACATTCTCCTGGTTGAATGCATTTCTCATTGGCCTGACAATCATGGTGGTTGAAGCATTTAATCTGTGCAGGAGAACACAATATATATGGATCTCCAGATGTTCCTTGGTTACAGAGACACTCATAGCCTCCTCTTTTATTGATGCATTCCGCTCCGTAGCCACATGCTTGTGCAATTTCAGCACATTCATCAATATCTGCACAGTAAATTAAGGACGAAATGTAAGTTAGGGATATTCATTTGTGTTGATTGAAAAAAAAAAGTGATCAATTAAATACTGAAGTTTTGAAATTTTTGAAAAACCGTGAAAAATATCGAGGAATTTACACATTTCTTTAAAAACAATAAATCCCTCAAGAATCCTGTGAGAAAGCTGCGTTATAAACAAAATGACTGCATTAGTGCATTCACAGTAAAGGAAACGAATTTCCAGAATATATTCAGAAATTGGGAGGAACCTATGTGCTACCTACCTTCAAAATAAACATCAATCTCCAGTGAATTTGCTGTGCTGTTTAGCAAAATTTAAATTCAATCAATTGAAAAAAAAAAAAAAAAAGCGATGGAAAACAAGAGCAGAGTGAATAAAATCTCTGAACATCTGTGAACATTTGCAACTATCATAGCATAAAAATGGGCTTAATTGATAATAAAGCTCAGAAAAAAGTGTTAGGATCGTTGTAAAGTGAGGCATTAAAAGTTTAGTTATGTACATTTGTTCATTAAATACCTTCACAAACTCCATCTTCTTGGCGACGGAATCCTTTAGGGCAAGCGCAATAACTGACTTGTCCAGCGATAGTGATACACTCGGCTCCATTTGGACACTGTCCATTATCGCAACCTGCGAGAACACATTCTCCATTCAAGAGTTGATAGGGGTGCTTACACTGGCACTCCGATGAGTTACACTCTGTAAAAAAAAGGAAAATCTTCTTAACTTCGGGTTTCTATTTACACATTTAAGAACTCTTACAGAAAAAAAGAAAGAAAAGAGAAAAACAGTACAGCATGATGTAAGTCTTAACTCTGGAAATTTAGAGTGCAGCTTCTTTGTACCTGTGAGATTCAGGTGTCAAAATTTGTCATTCAACTCTCCAAGCTTTGAGAATCAGGAGAATTTCTGTAAGCTCTAGCCAACAAACTTGGTAAAATGAGTAATTATTGGAAATATAAAAAAAATTCAATTATTTTTTGTCAAGAATCTTTTCTCTGCTTTTGAGGGAAATATTCGTTGATGGCAGTAGCATAAGGAAAACAACAATTACTCACCCTCACAACTGTTGAAAGGATTGCCGTTGAAGCCTGGAGGACATTGACAATCGTAACTTCCAGGCAAGTTTTTGCAAATGGCATTGACACCACAAACTGGTTTATCGCGCAGTTCTGTGCATTCATTTACATCACGACACTTCCCTGTTTTTGCATCGCGTAGGTAGCCTCGTTGACAAATGCATACACTTTCCTCTAAAAAATCGTCTCGAATACACAATTCAGATCCAGGACATGGGTTTTCGGGACCACATCCGATTTGAATTTTTGCCTGACTGCAACCTGAAGAAAAGAAGGGAAAGTGGTAAGAATTTCAGGATATCATGTTTGATAACACTTTTAGGTTGTGCACATTGTTTGTTCTCCAGAGACACCATTTTTGGTAATTAATTAGTGTAAACTGGAATTCACAATTATGATTTCTGCTGATTTGAATTCTTTGTCGATTTTAAAATCAATTTTTGTCAAAAGTTCAAGCCTCCTGTATTTTTAAAAAAATGTTCTGGAGAGTCAACGTATATGATGATTTCAAGAAGTACCGCAATATTTGTTGCGAATAGCCAAAAATATTTTTCATCTCGAATTATCAAAGTATGACTCACTTTCATCAGCAGTTTTGTCCTTGACATTCGTATTGCCTGAAATGTAACCATTTACTACACTTAGCATTCATGATTTTTTGGATAAATTCCTTTGCTTATATAAGGCCATTCATAAGTGCCCCAAAAATATCGATACAGATAAAAGGTTGAATGAAAATGAAGAAGCAAAGCAAATACCTTGTTTGAATGGGTCACCAACAGTGCCCCCAGGACACTTGCAGCTAAAACTTCCTGGTTCATTATGGCAGACGGCACCGATTGGGCATGGGTTGTTGTCACATTCATCAATATCAACACATCCGTCTGGAGTTGTGCCGGTAAAGCCTGGGCTACAAACACAACTGGGCTCATTGTTGGAGATGACGCATTCCGCATTTGTACCACAGGACACAGCATCACATGGGTCTGAAAAAGAAATGCAGGGAAAATTAACGTGAGAATGGGTCAGAAAATGAACGAAAGAGTGAAATAACATTTAAGAACTGTGCAATTGCACTTACATTTTCATGGTTTAATTTAATTTCAATAAATCAACAATGTTGGTAACATTGACATTGTTTTAAATTGGCCAAGAGACAAGTGAATCAAACCACTACATTTTACATTTTTCCTTCAAAATTTCATGCAATAAAAAATTAAAGCAACAGTAAGTTAAGATAAATTAGTTAAAATATACTTACTGACACAATCTGAGCCAATATTTGGCTCTGGGCAGTGACAGAATTTCTTATCATAACAAATTGCGTTGCCTGGACAGTCTTTGTCAACCTTACAGGTTAAGATGGGCACACATTTTGTGGATGGATCTGGATCAGGCAGCCAGTCTGGCGGACAAGAACATTCAAAAGAGCCGACAGTGTTTTCACACAGTGCACCTTCTCCGCATGGATTTTGCTGGCACTCATCGATATCTTTAAAAATAATAGGAGAAATCTTAAATAAAGTATTTCTAAATTAAGTTACACACACACTTTAACATGAACACTTTTTTCTGACAACTGCTGCAGCATATACCACAAACGTGATATTACTGATATTATAAGCGCTACTCTAGAGTTGGTGCCACTTAGCTTGTTAAGCAGCATGTTATCCTCAGAGTTTTGGCAAAGTTCGTGAGTTCATCCAGAATCTGCCTTGCGGAGGAGAATAGGCGCCCTGGAACGGATCAGTTTTTCTATTTCTTTTCTTTGTGAATTGAGTTTATTTATTTCTATGTTACAAATTTGATCTTGTGTTATTGACTCAGGTCCTAATTTTTGCAGATGGTGACATGTGATGAAAGAATTTGAAGACCTCTTCCAAATTTGTATAAGCAACTGAGAAAATGAAATTTTTTATTGATACACTAAGGTATAAAAGCGATGTTTGCAGTCCATGAGAATTGCCTGTAGGAGGCCTGATAAAAAGAAGGAAGACTTACAAATAAGATACTGAGAATGCAGCTTCTACCATTCTGCCGCACTTAAGAAAAACGCCTTATGAACATTCCAGAATTGCCAAATTTCCTCCTATATAATGTTTATTTTTGAGGAGAGTTGTGAATATTTTTCTTGAAATTTTCAGATAATTTAGATCTGATTGTAAATAAAATTTTCTAAAAAATTGGGGTGAGGCAAATATTCACAGATGTCTCTGAAAATTTGAATTTTATTAAAATAAATTTAGCGATGTCTGAAGGCTCATACAGCGTTCTTCCTTGGCATGGCAGAATTGTCAAGCAATATAAATTTTGATCTAAGGAGGATAACTAAAAAGCAATAAATATGTTAATCAATACTGGCATTACCGAAGCATTGTTTGAAGGGATTCCCTGAATAACCTTGCTGACACTCGCAGTTGAAACCTCCAAGGGAGTTGGTGCAAATGGAGTTCAAGCCGCATTGACCATTCACACCGTGAACTTGGTCACATTCATTGATATCTGTCACAAAAAAAGGAGCCAATGGATGAAGCCACTAGATTTGTAAATATTACACATTTCTCCCGAGTTTCGATTACGCATTGATGAATAGTTTTTGATTATGTTTTTATCAATGATTTTTGATTATGCGTTCATCAATGATTTTTGATTATGCTTTCATCAATGAAGACCGGTAGGTCATAATTACGTCAATCGCAAGAGATCAGAGAAGTGAAAAATAGAGACAGCTTGGATACTACGATACTACTGGATACTATGATTAACTACAATGCTAATATATTCTACTTGCATAACAAATTCAATACTGCAAACAAGACAAAAACTACTTTAAAATAAATAGTAGAGCAAAATGAACAATGTACTCACCAATGCAGCCTGCTGATACATCTGCAGGACTAAATGTCCAACCCTCCTCACAGATACAGTATGCATCTTGTTCATTGTTTTTACAAAATGCATGTTCACCACATTTGATATCATCACATGGAGCTGAAATAAAGATGAATATTGGAATGTAAAAACGAAGGGAAAAAATTAATTGCTCACTTGTGGTACTCAATTAACTTTTTTATTAAATTGAATACTTTAACACTAGTAATTGAATAGACTCCACAATTTAGGGTTGTGCAGTTCCCAATTAATGAATTTCGTTTGTCTTCTCCATTCTTTTTTTTTTAACAAGACATGATGATCAAAGCTTTCTTTTCGTCTTTTTTTCAAAAGAAAATTCGTTTGTGAATTCCTTCCCCTAATTTATACAGGTTTAGTTATTTTCAAAGTAAATCATGAAAAAATTTCTACGGAGAGGTCATGCAAAATATTAGAGAAAGGCAATGACTGAAATCAGCAGATGGGATCTCATTTTTGTAAAACCTGCAAGCAAATTGATTTTTGGATTAGAAGGTATTAGCATAATTGTTTACTTCTTTACTTACGTTTGCATGGTATTTTTGGAGGTGCTCCAACATTTCCTGGAATACAACTACATTGAAAACTTCCCTGGGTGTTGTTACAAACAGAGAACGGTCCACAAGGAAGGGACAGACACTCATCAATGTCATGGCAAAGAGAACCTTGAGCTTTGAATCCATTCAGGCAAAAACATTGGCCTTCAATACACTCAGCATGCTCTGCACAATCTGAATTCACTGCACAGAGTACTGAAACGTCCACCTACAGATAAACAGAAAGTTATACAAGGGTGCCATTCAAAAGAAGATCAGAATATTTTTCCAGCTTGACAGCAGCTTGCAGTGCTATATCAGCCACCTGAGTTTTTTTTTTTTTCATTCATGTTGAGACAAAGTAGGTTCTGGCAGTTCATGTTTTATTTTCATAAGGTTCTTTCCTCAGGTTGCTTACAGTTCATTAATTTCTGGTAACCATTTTAAAATAGTAACTGATAATACAAAACTATGATGAAACTGAAGGAAAGCATATTTCTTCTATGGTGTTACAGAATCTTTGCTCTCATTTTATTTTATCGAAGGAGAACAAACCTATGCTATTGCCTGAAATTTTCATGCAAAATGCTTCACACAGAGAAGAAAAATCAAGAGAATTTTCAATTAATGATGTTGAGTATTTTTCCATCTAAAAAATAAAGCATGACAGGGTACATGTTACATTGTAAACCAAGATACTTGTTCCTGCAGTTTCACCGTCGATAAGTTCTCTTTTCTACTTTGTAATTTAGCTGAAGGTACAAACTTTGTGAATACGGGAGTATTTGTCTCTTTTATAAAAGTCAACACACCTGTTCACAAGCTACGGAGGGGTCTGGTTTTCCAGCAAATCCTTGAGGACAAGTACACGTAAATCCAGGATCTGTATTTTCACAGACTGCATTTTGTCCGCACGGTTTATCCAAAATAGCACATTCATCAATATCTAAAATTACAAAAATTGCAATTAGGATTACGCAATTATTAAAAACAGTTTCTATTTTTCAAATTGATGAACAATTAAGAGAGACTTTTTGAATGCAACCTGTTTTGAATATTTAAAATAGATAATGTGGGCTAATAATTCAATATGATTAAAAAATTATCGTAATGAACTTCAGGTTGGCTAAATACCCAAACCTGGCTGTGTCAAATTTTCAAAACCAAGATTTTGGCCAAGTAAAATTTATAGGAATTCACAATGCTGGTGGGATTATTTTGCACCAAATTTTATGAGAGGTATTTCAAAAAGTTTTCTCTCATAATAAAGAGTCCACAAAAAAAAACACAAATTAGAATTAGTGACTCTGCAAAAGAGAAGGCAATTTTGACCATTAGATGAGAAAAAAGAGGATAAAGCTGAAAAATACTCACCAACACACTTTCTATACGGATCTCCAGTATAATCTTGTCGACAAGAGCAAACAAAACTACCAACTGTATCTGTGCACACAGCATTTTCTCCGCATGGATTTGCACTGCATTCATTCACATCTAAATAATGAGAAAAAGAAATAATGAATGTCCAGAAATTCTGATATATTTGAGTAAAAAATTGTAAAGCTTTTCAAAGAATCAGACCCCGACAATAATGCAAATGATGAATGATGCAACTGTTATTTCATCTATGAGTCTGAAAGATTGTGATTGCACCCAGTGAAAAAGAGTTGTTCCAAAGATAAGATGCTATAATGCAAAATGTGAAAGTAAAAAGTAATAAAATAGAAGTGATGCTGAAAATACATTCCAAAAGGATATTTTTTCATTCATAAAAAGAGGACAGAGGTGCGCTGGAGGAACATTGATCAACTGACATTGATCGATATGAAGGGTAGTTTTGTAAATAATAACTTCTTTTGAAGGTGTCAGAATAATTGCATGCTTCTAGAAAGGGGAAATTCTTCTGAGGAATTCAATTTCTTAGGGAATAAGGCATCAGAAGAGTAACGAAAGTACAGACAAAAATCAAGTGTTGCAACTAACTCCAATCAAAGTTCACAGTAGAGAGAAGTAGAACCCCATTTGATAAGAAGATGAAAATATATTCCCACCAAAAGGTCTGAATTCAATGCAATCAAACAATGACCTAGACTAGACACCAGAGTGGAAGTTGCTTACCTGTTACTATGGAGGTTGTCGTTTACTTTACATTATTGTTTTATATCAAATAAATTTCTCGCAACACATGATGTTCTAACTCTTTTATGAATGACCAATAAAATGTCCCAATCAGACATATTGCAGATCATTCATACACAAGAATATTGATCACAAAGCTCGATTTGTATGGGTATACTTTGTCATCTTCCGCCTGAAGGTACGCATCTTGCCTACACTATTTCAGTATTGCTACAAACATTTTATTTTTTTCACGAAAGAATCGTTGCACAGCATTATTTGAAAATTTTAGCGTCTTTCCTAAGAGGTACAAAGAAAACCCTTCAGAAATTTCAGGCTTTTTGTGACGGCTCTCCGGTCATAGAATAAAATGTTAGTAAGATATACTGAAACAACTCAATCATTATACGTTCCTTTGTGCAGAGAACGACGATGTGTGAAGGACATTTAGAGCTCATTTTGATCTACTGTTTAATTATAAGGATAAGGTAAAAAACTTTTACAAAATCGAAGCAGACTTACCCATAGGATATATAATTACTTTTTACAGGTCTAACCGATTTTTCAAGGCTAAGGAGAATTTCAATCTGTGAATCCTTAAAAAGACTGAGACAAAAACTGAAAAAGTAAGAAATTGAAACGAGAAAAGATATTTAAAGTGAGACAAGAATATAAAGATAATCCCATGAATTTATGAGAGCACAGAGAGAAAAGAAGGTACTTACAATTGATGTAACCTGAACTGAATAACTTTGATTATTGAGTATTAAGACAAATTCTGATCATAACTAAATTGAATTGGTTGCATTTAAGAAAGACTGGTATGTTTCACATGATTGTGAAAGGACGTATACTATGAAAATTAAGATATACAGAATAAATGGAAGATGTAATTAATTTCTATGATACCAAGAACACGGATAAATGCAAACTTATTTGTTAAAAAAAAAAAAAAAAAATTTAAATTCTTGAATCTATTTGAGGAGTCAAAGACTGAAACTTGTAGAATCACTACAAAGCCAACTTAGCTTTTGCTGACTGACAAACAAATTTAAAATTGAGCTTGAAGAACATAAAATAATTAAAAATCCAGCTCTTTTTGAAGAATAAGTAACAAGAGCCTTGAACTACCTGTGAACTTTTCTTAGTTTTGATATCAGAAAATATGATTTGAAAAAAGGGACAAAATGGAAAGGCATTCAACGGATGCCACAATGTTCAGCAGCATTATTTCAGCAGTTTATCAGATTTTACTGTACCTGAAAGTATTGATAGAGGTTGTACTCCTGAAGTTTTTTGGCATTTACCGTGTCAATCCAATATTGCTTACCTTTTCTCACAAAGAAACACAATACATGCTGTGATAAGTACAACCATTGTCAGTGCTCTACACCATGCACATCATGCAATGACAACTCAAAAGCTATAGCACATGCAAATTTTATTTACAGGCACAACGCCATAAGGTAGATAAGGAAAGCAAATTCATTCCAAACATATTTATAGGTGGTAACATAGAAAACAGAAAAGCACTATGAAAGAAGATTGTATATGGCCAAAATCATGTGAAGAAAAAACTAGGGGAGCGAGAAAGTAAAAACTTGAAAT
This sequence comes from Bemisia tabaci, assembly GCF_918797505.1. Taxonomy (NCBI): domain Eukaryota; kingdom Metazoa; phylum Arthropoda; class Insecta; order Hemiptera; family Aleyrodidae; genus Bemisia; species Bemisia tabaci. The sequence goes on along the minus strand of NC_092797.1, from coordinate 42,256,480 downwards.
GATCATGTTGAGTTACGAAGCTAGTGTTTCAATTGGCAGGTATGACTTAATTATGGCTTACTTATGGTTCGAGAAATTACAATACATCTTGAGCCAATCTTTTTGTTGGAAAAAAAGAAAAAAAGAAGAAAAAAACAAATACAAAAATTAAAATAATTTTGCTTCCTATAAGTAAAAAACTATTGTTGGTATAACAAACCAAAGAGATGAATTGTGTTGATGGAGCATTTTTTTTAGAGGCCGAGCAAAGTATTTTTGAATCAAAATTTTCTAAATAAAAGAGACGAATAAATAAAATGAAGTATTGCATTCTTAATTAGCCACAAAAGTGGCAAAGCTCCAAATTATTATGCATTAAAATAGAACTAATTGTCTACTGACTTTCTACACCATGACTGAGGTTTGAAACAGAGTACTCTGGAAAGGTCATGAAGTCATGGTGTAACCATTGCCATTACGAGGGATAAAATTTAAAAAGTAAAAAAAAGGGAACTAACTTTCACAATAAATTTGGCCATGCCCAGAAAATCCTTCAGGACACACGCACACATAGGATCCGGGCGTGTTCATACATTTAGCATTGATTCCACACTGGTTAGGATTGTCACATTCGTTGATGTCTAAACACTTTTTCTCTGGTTCGCCGGAATATCCAGGGAGGCATTTACAGGAGAAACTCCCATTAGTGTTAACACATTCGGATTTAACTCCACAGGGGGTTGCCATGCATTCGTCCACATCTATTTTAACGTGTAAATTATATGTTAAATCATAATTTATGGCATTAGGATATTAATATGAATAAACACTCAATAGTAAAAAAAAAAAAAAAAATAAGTTGACCTACAGCCAACTTAAAAATTGTACAAGTGAGTAAAAAGTCCACTCCAAAAAAAAAAATCATAATTTCTTTTTCAAGGCTCAGAAAAGCTGAAACTTTTGTCTTTTTAGAGAGGGGGAGCAAATTATTCACAGAGTCAGCTTGTATGAAGACTGCATAAAATAATTAACATTCCAACGTTTAAAAGTGTTGACAAAAAATTGTCTCTGCTTTTTCAAGCTACCCTTTTCTGTGAAACTTTATACATGTTTTTTATACAGCTAATTAAGTATGATGATTTTGCAAACGGACTTCCACTAATAAGCACAAAAGAACCCTCTCCTTAAAATAATACTATCTTTGTGTTATCTTGATAACAGTACGAATTTGCAATTGTGTTAAAATACAGCATTTCCTAAAAACAAAAATGAATCGATGTTCAGTTTGAAAAGGACTTAAATCTGTTTTGTTGCATGAACTTTATTATATTATATCAAGGGGGTAAGACTATTTTTTTGGGGTGGACTTTTACATTTAAAGTAGAAGAGTAATAATAAGAAAGAGAAGTTTGAGTGGAAGGTGCTAATTACATTATGTAATAAGCAAGCTGCACAACATAAAAATGCTAATTAAAAAGTGATTATAAATATTTACTCGTGGTTTCCCATTCGCCACCAACATCCATAAAAATGGACCCATTAGAAATTATGCACGAACAAAAAATGTACAATTTTTACTGTGTTATACACAAGGAAAATTACAAAAGTTAAGGCAAATAACTTTATACATATTTAACACTGATGGATGAATCAGTTGCAGTAGGTGAATCTGAAGCAAGATTACAAAAAAGTTTCAGAGGCATATTCGATCGGTTTTCGAAGAGCATCTGATTGTAGTTTTGTATTTTTTAAAATAGGGTAAAATTGGTACCTATAAGGTTTCCGGAGATACTATTCTAACAATCGTATAAAAATTAACCATGAATAATTGAAAATTGATTTGCTTGAAGAAAAAACTTAGTTGCAAATTAAAATGGTACTTACACATAAATTAATGGCTAAACTCAGAAATGATATAGCTTGTTTTCAAAACGTCAGTTTGTAGTTAAAACGTCAATTTATTGAAGATAAATAGATGCATAAGTATATGTTTTATGAGTTCTACAAAAAAGTTTGTTTCATCAACTTCTGAAATCAGCAAGTATTATTTGACTTAGGTACATACATATGACATCCCCTTCTATACTTAGTGATAAATTTTCAGGTTGTACAGTCCTTGCTGAATGACTTGAACAACTTTCGAAGGGAAACAAAGGATCTACCATCTTGATTCTTGAATTTATTCTGGACACTACTAAGAATTAATGGCATATTTCCTGTCGCACTCTAAAAGATGCGCAACTCATTACGCATGGACTCTACTGGTTATCAAATGACTTTCTGAGAATACAAAATCTAGAAGAAAGAAGAGTCATATTCATAATAAAGTTTTCTAAAATACCTGTGCAAGATGAAAAGGGATCTCCGGCAAATCCTTGAGGACATGAGCACTGAAAGGTACCAGGTTCATTTCGACAGATCGCATTGATTCCACAAACATTGTGGAGGCACTCATTGATGTCAGTGCAGACACCTCTGTAGGCATCACCTTCATAGCCTCTTGGACACTCACAGTGGTGGCCTCCAGGCAAGTTTGTGCATAGAGCTCCAAGACCGCAAGCACCTTTGTATTCACATTCATTGAGATCAACACACTGTAACAGTCCAAGCGAATTACTTAGGACTTAGCAATACTGGTAAAAAAGGAAACATGACCAGATCTCAGGAGATAAAATTTAAGCGATGAGTAAAAATAGGAATAATCCGAAAAGTGTAGTGAAATATCGTCGGATCATTGCAAGGCAATGTCCGGCAGAAATTGAAACCTAGTAGACGATTGTACTCAATTGAAAAAAAAAAAACCAATATGTCGAATGTGGCGCTAAACTGACAGTCACAGGCAAGATTAATCACCTGTCATTCATATAATTTTTAGAGGCATTTCAAAGTAGGAGCAAAGAAAAGATCTTACTAATATATGAGAGCAAGGAGTCTCGCTCAATACAAGGCCAGATTACATAAGGTGTTTTAATCTGTGGCTACGGCGCCCATGGAAGAGCGTCAGCGCTTGGGCCTAGAGCTGGCTAGAGCTTTTGATCAGGGCTAGGAATTATTCTCGATGACTTCTTGGCCTTGAGTACTTTGTAAAATTTCCTGCTTTAGGAAGGGGCTCCTTTAGGGTCTACCTCGTCATGGCCAATTTGGACAATACAACCACATGGCTTGGCCTACCATAAATCCGGAACAGCGCAAAGCGTACAGCGACCAACTCTTGCAGTAGCATTAAATGCAAGGAACCAAGCAACGATATGAGGAAGAGTACAGTACGCACTCATGAAGACTACCTATAGCCTGAGGGTAAGTTATTAAATACGGAGTTAGCGTCATTTTGCAACAATTGAATGAGACATATTGAAAATTTGATTTAACAATTGAATCAGGACGTGCGAAAATGGCTAAAGTCCATTTTTTCAGTTAGTTCAGTTTTTTTGAATTCATAACTCTTTTTGGAGTTGGTTGCAACCTCGAAAGTGGCTTAAGACTTGTCTTTGGGTTTCCTTAATCCCAATACGAGTTCTCTCATCACTTTTGTGGTTGTATCGACTCTTTAAAAGTGGGTACGTACTATGAACTCAAAAAAACTTAAGACTGGAGAAATGGACATTGCACGTCCCGACTCAATGAAGAGTTTAACGATTCTCGGTAAAATAAGCTTAAAATGTATAAGAATCAAGCAAATCAACGCAAAATCCATATGTTACAGTGATGTGTAAACAAAACTATAGTGAGTTCAGGGTTGAAATCTTCCGGGTTTCACAGTCCAACCATGTCCAACCTCAAAAGTTTGTATCTGGTGGATTCATTTGACAATAAAATGCCAATGCTCGTATGGATATGGATTGTAAATACTACAGCCGGCTGTGGTATGTTATGAGGGAAAATATTAAACTACCTACATTTAATCGATGGCCAGCTAAGTAGTCTGAACTTCACATTGGAAAAAGTAACCCTTAAACATCTTGACAAATTCTGTTCTTCAGTTGTTAGTTGACACTTGAATGAAGATATTTCAATCTTCACACCCTTGCTGAATACGTTACCATCCGTATTGAACACATTGTTTTAAATTAAAAAAGAAATAATGAATCAGGAAAGAGAAAAATTCACCATTAGCGTTGTTTACAAATTCAACCATGTGCGCGAGCAATCCATGGCGCGTGCTGCGCGTTCGCGTCACGTGTTGCGCGGGCGCATGCGCCATGAGCGCTATGCAATTCATGAATGAACCATCCCAAACAGAACGGACCAATGAGAGACCAAGAATTCGTCATCGTACTCATCGTAGTACTCCAGTAGTATTTTGATAGTATTTTGTAGTGAGTGTTGCCAGATGGCATGAGCATGAGCAGATGCCGGCAAAAAGGCTCCATGCGTGGATTTGAACCAATTTGTAGTATGTTGTTCTACAAAATCGGGGACACCTTTCTACAGGTTTTCAAGACTTAAAACGAATATCTTGCCGCGCAGCAGCGTTGCCAAGTGTAAAACTGTAAAATTCCATATCTATTAAAAGATAAAAGATTTTGAAGTGTGGTTTGCGCGAAAATTCTTCTAAAATATGCTTGATCAGAATAATTTATTCATTTGAGGTTTTACTGCTTTATATTCGCAGTGTTGCCATTTTTCATAATTTTTCGTGATCGATTTTTTTCAAAGTACAGTACATCGTCAAATGCCTCTTTTCAAAATTAAACAAAAAACTGTCCTTTGTGTTAGCCGTACTATTCCGTCCATTTTCGATATGTTTTACTTTCGAAGAAAACGACGTGGGCGAGAGTTATGAGCATTTAAAGATTACACTTCGCGCGCCGACAGAAATCCTGGCGCCTCTTGCTCCTTCAAGTTGTCTGCAGACCTTTCCTCTGGCCATTGACAAGCTAATAGCGATGCAACGTGTCAACCCCGTCTCTCTCATATTCACTTTTGCCCTCCTGAGCCCCCTACCCCCCCCCCCCCCCCCCAAAAAAACCCTGTCTTATTTTTGTACGCACATGGCGCTCTGTCTACAGGGGTGCAGCTTATTCCAATAAAAATGATGGAGTTCAATATTAACGCCGTACCTCGCAAAAACATTCAAATCTATGTTAAAACAGACGTTGTAGAGCAATTTTGATTTTAGTGAACATTTAGCGGTTCCCATGGGCCCTCAAAATCTATAAATTTGAGAAGAAAAAAAATCGCATTTTTAAGCAAAATTTTACTTAAGGTTAATTGAGCGTTAGTAAAGCTGTTCGTGGTTTGGTTCTACACGACTCAGAATGCACCCTCCGTCCCACCTAAGCTGCTACTAGCGCCTAGAACTGTGCAACTATTCGAACTTTTCGGATGACAGTGTTGCTTACTATAATAATTGAAGGCGTTTTAATTTTCTTCTTGCCTAGGCGACTAGTGCGACGCTCCTGTGTGCTTCTTTTGAAACGTGCCACAAAACGAAAGACCTATATGAGTGAGGCATGTTTAACTTTTTATGTTAGTACGGGGCACGCCCCTCTGGCCGCTTTGCGCTTCAGGCGTTATGCGTTACATGTGACTCTCATGCTCGTATATTGTACAGTATGATACTTACTCCATTATATGGATTTCCCTGATATCCAGTTTGACAGTCACAGGTATAGTTTCCTGGGGTGTTAGTACACACGGTATTTATACCGCAAGCGTTAGGTTGAAGGCATTCATCAATATCTGGAACAAATACGAAACAATTAGTAACGCGTTTACAACGAAATTTATTATAATAAAAAACAAATTCTAAGTCATGAAATTAGCGAGATATTTATTAAATTTGACTTTTAGTCACCTGATCAGCTCGACTTAGCCTTGTCCAAACCTTTACATTCGGAGCGAAGAGGCATATAAGAGGAAAATTTGCTACCCTTTTCTGAGATATGAATTAATGCCATCGCAAACTGATCGTAAATTCTGAGAGGGTTATATTTTAATTTTTCTTCCCATTGTATTCGTATTATGCCCGTCTCGCCCTGCATTCCCCCTTGAACACTCATTGTCTGCCCACCACCGTTCTTAATATGCACTGAAAGACAGCAGCGGAAAAACTAGTGGGCAAAGAGCTTAATAAAGGGGTTGCATGGTGCGGCGAGGGATTATTACAGAGTAATCATAATTCTATTTATTAGAGGTTGGAGAGGATAATATCCAGAGGTGCCGATGCCCACGTGTGTGCATGAGCATGTTGTCACGTCGATCTTAGCGCCAGCGCAGTGAATCGCTCCAAAGCCGGGTGGTAGCACATCAAGGCCCTGTTGCCACGTTTTAATGTTATAATCATATTTTATAAGTTACTTAAGGTGATTCGATGGACGCCATATTTTGTGTCAGAACGAAGTACGACATATCGCAGCAATTGGTTCCATTTTTTCAGCTACTCGTTATTTTTCTCCAATTTTGAGATCGCAATTCTGTTGTCAGGAGACTAAAGCACTCACTTACCGATTTTAACAAAGAAATTCAACGTAATAAAGGCGTGGTTTTTTCAGAGAGAAAACATTGCATTCGATACTGATATCGAAACTGCACTCGAATGCGATGTTTTCTCTTTAAAAAAACCACGCCTTTATTACATTTAATTTCTTTGTTAAAATTGGTAATTGAGTGATTTAGTCTCCTGACAACAGAATTGCGATCTTAAAATTGGAGAAAATGACGAGTGGCTGAAAAAATGGAACCAATTGATGCGATATATCGTATGCCTTTCTGACACAAAATATGGCGTCCATCGAATCACCTTAATTACTTATCCACTGCTGGTCAGTCGCCACGATACATTTCAACGCGAGCAAATCTACAATTTTCATACAATTGACAGGCGAATATGAAATTGAAATGAATTGCATGAAATTATGCATGATATTTCCCTGATCTAAAAGTGTTATTCAAAATCTCATGAAAAATTCTTGGTCAGTTTTCTTTTCAAAAAACGAATTGATAGGTATTTCTGAGACACCGCAGTAGATTGAGATACGAGTTTTCTAGTCTGGCGATTAATATGGGTACCAAATAAATGAAAATTGACCTTTTCCCTGAATTTCTATATGACGATAACGTGACGATACCATGATGGGATCCATTGGCAGTTCTGACCTCATTTTAGGCCAATAGGTACCATTTTTGAAGAGAAAGGAGCTTTCGGAGGCCGGAATACGCAAAAGGAGCTTCTAGCTGTATTCTATCATCAGCATCTGGTTTACGCGCTGAATGTGGGAGTTGGTTGTTGCTCAACATGCGTTATTCTTAAAATTCAGGTTTTTTTTTTTAATTCAAATTCAATTCACTACTCAACTTTTATTTTAATTTTTATTTCAGAATTTACCTACTCACAAACATTTTTGAAAATTATACCAAACTTTCAATAATCCGAACGAACTGATAATATTTTTGAGTATCCGATCCACATCGATTGCTGAAATTTCCACGACACCCGAAAAATTCAGGGCACCACTCAACCACACACCGGTGACTCCCATTTTCAGCTACCATATTTGGCGTGTGAACCTATTTGAAGTTATCTATTCAAAATTTAAAAGATTCTTTTTTCTTTTTTTTTATAGTCGTTCTTATATCGACGGTGTAACTACCAAACCACGTATCTCGTTTGCGGTGTTTAAAAATCTACGCTCACATTCTATTTTTTTGAAGTAGACCAAATCAATATCATTCCTTGAAATTTTCACGGAATTTTTTCCGCAAAAAGAGGAAAAATCACAGAAATTTTCAGGACTGGATGTTAGGTAGTTTTTCATTTAAAAAATAAAGTATGACAGGAAGTCTGCGACGTCGCAAACCGAGATACGTGGTTTGGTAGTTTCACCGTCGATATCATAGATGAGGTTTTCCAAATATAATACCATAGAATAAAGTTCTTTTTAAGAATCATTGAAATTCCCGATTTAGCAACTACGCTCGGAGTGCGTTACGGTTTGAGGCGAGAGGGAAGACGAGGGCCGAGACGGGGCCCATCCTCCGGGTGGACGCTCCAGACTCCAGACGACGCTGTTAAGCTAGATTGCGAATTACTTGCAGTTGGCTGTTTTAGCAGCTAATAATAGCCGTGCGAGCAGCCGAGAGGAATCGATTGGTGTCGGTCCGGCATTGAACTTGGCCAATAGCGAGGAATGTGAGAAAACAGAAAACTAACCTACTCGCCCAAGCCCCCCTCTCCTCTCCCCTCTTTTCCGCAGCGTCTTCGTAACTCCAGTTACGATAAAAGACGCGGAATATGCCGCATCGTCGCGTCGTCACGCTGCGCAGCCGCTTCTGTGGATATTTTTTTTCCAAGCGAATAAGCGGGCTCTGAATTAACCGTAGGTTGATTTACATTTGAGGGGCTTGGTGCGGTTTTGAAAAAAAAACCGAGAAATTCATGATTTCAAGTAAAACTGGTCTAAATGCATATTCTGGAACAAATTCGTTCCAAAATTGCGAGTTTTAAGTATTAAAAAGTCAGTTTAAACTCTCTTTCTGCCATTAGGATCTATGTAATTTCGAATCTTCAAGCACGTATTTCTCGGAATCTCAAATAACTGCACTTATGCGCCTTGTCCTCCAAGCCCCTCATTTCTGACTGGACTTTTTTCTAACTCTTCAGAGAAAAGAAACAAACATATTCAAATATGGGTGCTCGAATTTTTCATGAAGTGACCATGGAACGACTTTGCCGCACTCGTAGTTCTTAGATCAGAGAAGGTAAAGGTCGCAGTTCGCATTTTAAGACGTCGACGTTGTTTTATATTTAAAAGATCAAAGCATTATTCGGAAAATTTCCGATGTCTCGATACAAATCAGTAATAGTTTTTTCTCGGCACAATATGCATCGCTGGAATTGAGTTACGGTGCAACAGTAACAAGCAAAGCGCCCTTATTTAGTGTCGAATGCGACGAACCTGCGAATGTCCTGGATGCAACTATTCGGGCTCCATAGATGTCTGTGTTGCATAAGCTCGAAAGTGAAGGCGTTTGGACTGTTCAGGCATTCGCCGCTTTACCCGCAGCGCCAATGGCGGGCTGCACTGAGAGGACCCAAAATGGCAAAGCGCTCCTAATTCTGCATTGCGAAGATATATTTCATGAGAGCATACTGGCGTCGAATCTGAGTATCTTTTGTGCTGCAGTTTTGATATCGCAATGTGCTGAGCATGATTTGTAAAGGACCTACTCATGTCTGGATGTCTTTGAAGTATAAATGAAGTATTGAAGGCGCTTTGTCATTTTAGATCCTCGCAGTAACGCTGACTGCCCAATGTAACGAGCTTTTTAGAAAGATTGAACATGAAATTTTCGACTAAAATTGAATATGTCGATGTTTATTTCTTCAAACTATAAATCGTGAGGAGTGCTTCTTGGGGGAAATTTTACGAGAAAATTAATGAGCCACTTTCAAAACTTCTAATTTCTGTTTAGAGGACCAAAGGTTTTGACAAAAGGACCGAAAAATTCGACTTTCAAAAAATTTGGTGTTCAATAAGAACAGAAGTGCAGTATTTGTCACCGAACTCTTTTTCTCAGGCACACCAGTAAATCGATGCTTATCTCAATACCAGTGCTCTCCTGGGACGTAGGTTCTAGATCAGTCTGAGGGTGCGAGCTAACAATTGTCATTCGGCCTCAAAAAAGGGCTTGTGCTACTTGTAGGTGCCCCATTGTATACACGACTTGATGATATAATTGGCTCTGAATGTCGGACGACGGTGGCGATTGGACGAATATCACAAACGCGGCAGGCCACGGGCTCGCTGTCCGATATTACGGGCCGATTCCCCGATCACAATTGTCTATTCTCCTTATTCATTCCTCATTACATGACCCCATTCCGTGGTACGTAATTGAATTTGCATTTCCACGCCGCTGTCCTCAAGCAAGTCTCAATTATCCCGTGGAACTGGAGACCTCTGCCCTCTCCTTTGATTAAATCGGAAATAATTACTCGTAATTCGAATCGAAGAATTAAAAGCATGAATAAAATAAGTGAATGATCAACGAGTGCTTTTCAAAATTAAGATCCTGTGATTTGTTTTATGAGCGGTAAGCCACAGAAAGTTTGGCATTACCGAGTTTGAGGTAAAGTAAAATAATAGATAAAAAACTCACAAGATCCGACAATATTTTGGTCTTAAACTAAATGTACAGAGGGGACGGGGTTACTAATATTCGCTTCTTTTCGATTCAATACCTCGGACCGGAGACACATTTTAATATTCATTGAGTAAACGCAAAAAATTACGTTGACGCGTATATTGAAATTATCGGAGATTTAAATTAGAATGGTAACCCGCATATTCTTTTTCATATTTTACAACTTTATTTTTTCCCAAAGCTGTTCTTGATCGGAAATTTTTTACTTCGTTTCAAACAGTGAAATAGCGCGATAATCATTGTAGGCATGAAAGAAACATTCATCCACCGTCACCATTCATAGATAAAGCTCAACGGAGTCAACGGTCGAGGAGAAATTGTATCACGGAGGATTGAAGGCGATTTATCCCGGCGACTTATAATGCGATGAACCCGTGCTTCGTCGGTGAGGGTATAAACGATACGGTCTCCATAATGAACTCTTATTCCATTGGCTGTGTGAAATTTTCAACATACTTGCATCAAAATATTTGGATGACGACACTTAGAAATTAAGTATCTCAACGACGGATTTTGATTTTGTAAAAAATTAGGTTAAACTTACCTCTGCATTCAACTTCACCGTCACCTTCGAACCCCGGTCTGCATTTGCACAAAAAATGTGCCGGTAAATTGCAGCATTCCGCATTTGCCACACACCGTGATGCTATCGCAGGATTTGCGCATTCATCAATATCTGTTAACAAAATAAGAGAGAAAATCAGTTAGATAAAAGTTATGATGATGATGTGTTGATGATGTTATGCAATTGCAGTTTAAAGAGATCAAAGTTATAACGAACAGCGCAAAAATTTTCATTCGACTTTAAATAAGGTGAAACTCTAAACATAAATTTGATACATGTCAAGAAGCAAAGGATAAATAGGAAGAAGAAGATGACGAAGGCAAGACGCTATGACTCCATTTGCATCTATTTTTTTTGGGATCCCAGCGAATTAAAAATTCATTGACGAAGTGTTAGACCAAGAGAAAATGTATCTATCCTAATATAGTGGAAGCGGGTGGTTGCAACCCACGAGAGATCCTAGTCCATAATTTTTCCCCTTAGTCTATGACAATCACCTGTTTCAACTCATTGGATAGCTCCATTTTCTCTTTGTCTTATTTATCTATAGCTTCTGTCAATCAATTTCAAAAATCTGTCCCCTTTTATTGTAATTGCTTAAAAATTGGATCAAATTAAGCAGAACAAGGCCAAGTCACATTTTGGGAAATTAAGAGTCTCGCACCAAAACTAGTTCACGCCTCGATATATAATTCGCTTACGGCACTAAAGTCCTGATGTATGTCCAAAGCTAACTTTTGTATCGTTAACCCCCTATTTCTGCTCCACTATCCCTATCCCTTGGATGGCGGCATGTTTTTCCCTGAAAAAGGACATGTCTTGCCATATTTTTTTATTATTTGTATAGGCAGGAGTGGCAAAAACATAAACGAGCACTGCTCACACCTAGACTTGTGTCAAGAATGAACTAATAATTTTCAAAGAGATTATGTATTGTAGGTACATAGTCTGTTCTTAACATGGTACTGGTCTTCATCTCACTCATTTTGCATCCACAAATGCAAGGAGACAAAACCATGTGGGCGAGAAAACTGATCTACTAAGACAATTCTGAGGATCCCTACCGCGTGGAACCTCCAATGCAGGATTGCCAGATTGCAACTATTGTTGCACCCACTTGCATCCAACAAATGCACAACTAATGCATCCATTTGCATAGACAAAGAGTTAGGAACCTACAATGGCAACCGAGATCAAATGCATATTGAATAGGAGCCCACGCTGGGATCGCCGTGGCGCGCTGTCCCCAGACTCCCCTTCTCGGAGTTCTGAAATCATGAGTTCCGGCTTGCATTCCATCGGGAAAGAGTTGCAGCGGGTAAGATGCGGAATCGTACCGCACAAAGAACCCGAATGGAGCTTTTGGTGGGAAGGTATTCATTGATTTCAGAGTTGGCTCAAATATATTTTGTGGCAGGAGACATTGATTTGTGCTGACTGGCCAATTTTACCGTGATAGCAAAGAGTGCCGTAAGTGCAAACATGACGTTTTGAGAAAATGGGGCCGGTATCGTTTGAGCGGAAACTTTTGTTGAAAGAAACTTCCGTTTTTTTGTAAACTTACCACCAATCATCTGAAAGACTCTCAGAGATTATTTGGTTGGTTGAAAATCACATTCAGGTTAGAAATTGACAGAAAAAGGCGCGCGGCATTTTACTGAAAAGTAATGCTGTCGTTAGCTCTCTGGTGGATAATGCTTCTTGCGGCTGTTTAGTCTTAAAACGTATCAATTTTTACGCACACACAGGTTTCTCATGTGTGTCACGTGGATCCAAATTATAGACTAAGTGTGTTGTTTTGGCTGTTTCATTGATTTCATCTAGAGGATATTAGACACGTTTTTAAACAAACTCGATCTCGTTTTGTTACGGCCAAAAGTTGTTAAAAAGTTACGGCTCTCTTCGCTATTGCGGCAGAATTGACTGCCTATACACAATCAGCTTACAATGCTTCACAATCAGATATAATCATCAAAAAGATAATATCTAATTGTGAGGAGACGGCTTATTTCCCAGATAAAACCATCGTTTTGTGCCACGCTACAACCCGAACCATTCGGTTTGCTTGACCGAACTTCGGTTCCGCACAGCGAATATTTATGGTTATGCTGTACCGTGTTCCAAATGGACCAAACTTAAATCCGTGTAACCGTACTTTTTTTTTAGGGTAAATTTTTGGTTACTTCTTTTCTGTAATGCCTCGTCAGGGTGTCAATCAGTTACAAAAAAAAAAACCGAAATTGGGGACTTTTAGGGGTGTTTTTCCAAAAAAATCGGGGACTTCTTTCCCGGAATAGTAAGAGAAAGGGAGCTAGTTAGAGCGTTGATACGCGTATTTTATACGACGAATTTTACAAGTCATGATGAACCGATGAAAATTTGCGAAAAACCAAGCAACATACTACGGTTTTTTATTCCTGGTTATACCGCGTCGCCGCGGCTGGCAGGAAATTTGAAAATGCCGATGTTTAGGACGATTTTTGTCATTTTTTGGGGACCTGAACAAGAAAATTGGGGACTTTAGGGGATATTTGGGACACTTTTTGGGGACCTGAACAAGAAAATTGGGGACTTTCGGGGATATTGGGGACACCCTTCCAAACCGGGGATAATCGGGGACAATGGGAGCTTTTGGGGACAGGTAGACACCCTGCTCGTGACCTTCAACCATTCCATCAACTATCATCTCGAGGACGCAACCTGAAAGACGAGCTTCAACGGACGAGAGGGTTCAACTTCGAAGACGCGCTTGGCGCCCTGCAACGTGTTCGTGGGTGCCGCGATGCTAATGGCGGAAGAAGCGAGGCCGCGGAGCTTGCGGAAAGTGCAGTGCGTAATTGTGAGCCCCCGAGCAAAGAGCGTCACTATCATTATAGATTCGTGCCCCTGCCCCATTGCCCGCTGCTCGTCGCCCGTTGCTCATTGCTCTCGGTCGTCGCTCATCGTCGGGCAACACTCTTCACCTGTCGGCGACCACCTCGCCCGTTCGTCCGTAACATCATCTCCGTTGCCCGGGACCCGGGTCTTGGGCTCCAGGGTTCATTGACATTTCGCTCATCCAGCCAGCCGATCAAACGGGATTCGGGGAGCGGTGGCGATTATCCCAGGTTGGCAGCGCTGATTTGCCTCCATTAAAATGTGTGTAAAACAATCGATGTTTCGCTGCGAAATTGCGCTGCTCCTAACTGAGTCTGATCGATCGGGGTGCACTGAAAAAAAATTCTCGGCGTTTTTACCAAGGTCCGTTGGTACCTTTACCATCTCACTTTTTTTGCCAATTATTGGTAATTTTACCAAGACAAACTGGTAAGCTTACCTAAAAACCGGTATTTTTACTGGTTTCTTTCAGGTAAAAATACCACTTTTATTGGTAACCAATTCCCGGTAACTTTGCCATTTTATCTCGGTAATTATACCACAGTCGATAAAAAATATTGGCGTTTCTACCAAGGTCTAGTAAATTTATCGAGAAAGTTCAATAATTTTACGGAGATTTCTTGGTAAAATTACCAATTCCATAAATGTTAATTTTACCAAGAAAAAAATGGTATCAAATAGAACCCTGAATTCTTGGTAATTCTACCCTTTTCTTAGTAAATACACCGAGATTTTTTTTCAGTGTGACCTAGACTCGAGGTCAGTTGTATTCTGAAGAAATTATGTAATACCGAGGACCATTACCATGTGGGTAGTTTTGAAAGAACGCATGTCGTCGTCCCCCCGCGAAAGAACGTAGCATCATTTTGATGTTGCCAAATTTCCCTCGTAAATTGCAATTTCAAGTGTAGATTCTTGGACATATTTAAACGAAAAATTCACAGATTTTTCATCTGATCTAATTTACAAATTAGAAAAATTCTGGATGAATATTGCGCGAGTACTTTCTGGTGAAAAATCGAATTGTTTGAGTCAATTTTGCAACCTTGGAGTAGAGTTACGTTCCTTCGCCCGGAAAACGACGATATGTGCATTGTGCAATGGCTTAGCACTCTTAACCTTTCAGATGAGGACGCATTAGAAATTGGAAAACAAAGGAGAAGAAAGAGGAGGAGGAGGAGGAGAAAAAGAGGAAGAAAAATATAATTTTTACCCAAATTTTGCTTTTTTTCACTTCTTCGGAAAGTTTACTTCTAAGGGTGAAGGGTATCTTTACTGTAGCTGATTTGGAATATTTCAAGGCGATAAACATGATTTTTTAGAGATATTGGCAACGATGCCGTAATTTGCGCCACGGGCGAAAGAGGATCCCCGTCAAATCCGGAACGTAGTGTGACAGTGAATAATAATAAAAACCTACATCGATAGGCCAGGGACTGGTGGCTTAGAAATTTTTCTGTGACTAATATCAAAAGCGAGAGGCGTCTAACTTAATTTATTTTACGACTCGAGATTGACACCAAGGCCATACTTCAAACATTCCGCTTGAAAGGTGTTATCATCAGCAGCAGCTAAGCTTCGGGACTTTAAGCTGCTGCGGTTGTCGTTGCTCCCCTGACGTAAGGGCGTATCTCGATTTCCGCATGACCTCCAGATAGCATGGATTTATATCCAGAACAGGACTCACGTGGAAGTTAAGATACGACCTTACGTCAGAGTAGCGACGTTGTGGCAGGCGGCTCCTTCTAGTCTCGTTGAAAATTATGTCAGGAATCCTCGACTTTCGAATGAATTCAGTTAAACACAGTAGCAACGACCACACAGATTTAGTGTTTATATGCACACTTTTAGAAATGTCAGAGTGTAATCCGAAGCCAATTTCGCCTACAAAATACTTGAGAGATATGATATGAATAAGGATTAAAATCCACTCTTTGAGAGTGGAGACGACTCTACAAGAAGAGTTGATTTTGCTCCATAAGAGAGGAGTTCACTTTCAAAAAGAGTAGATTTCACTTCGCATTCGGATAACCCCTCGGTTTTTTGAAGGCTAAATAGGCTTCGGGATGAAATGCACTGCTCCGGATTTCACGATATTTTTTAACAGCGTGAAATCCGATACGAAAAGCACAACATACGCTTCTTTTAAATTTCATGGATATTATTTCTGATCCACGATGAAAATTGATGAGTAGGTAAAATCATGTTCCGGAAACGCAACTTTTACACAAAGTTGACCTAGCTCCTATTGAATAAAAATGAGCCGTGTGTTACCTAACCACAAGGCGAAGATTCTTCGCCGGGATAAGCTAACTTCATTTTAATGACTATAACGAGGTGAGACAGGACGTGTAGATGAGAATTTAAATAATTATAATCTTCGCGAGGAGAAGGAATGGTGGCAAAAGTTGAGGTGGAGCAAGTGCAATTCCTTAATCATTTGGAAGCGCCTCCTTGTTTGTGTTCTGTAGTAAGACCATTCAAAAAGGTCATTTACTAAAATCACTTGCCACTCCCCCTCCCCCCACCCAAGTTTCCAAAAAGAAATGCATTGGTCCCTAAGGGAGAAAATTGGCAAAGTATTAATCTGCCTGATTCGGGGCTTTGATTCAGTAAACTTTTATGCAACTCTTACGACCTCTACTGACACAAAAATGAACTACACCGCTCGTAACTCATTTTAGTCATATTAGAAAAAATTTAAACCAAGCCGGAAAAATAAAATTCCAATTTTTCGAACTAACTTGGTGGAAGCTGCTCTCTCCCTCCCCCCCTCAAAATAGGCCTTCACCAGTGCTGGGGTCTCACTCTATCGTGCTAAGTTGAAAAGTCATATGATCATTCAAATTTTTCCGGATTTCCCTTCAGGAATTTCAGAAAATGTTTATGTTTGAAGAAAGTTAGGAATATTTTTCCTTGGTATTTTTAGAATTTTCAGATTAAATCACGAACGAAGTCCTCCGAAAAATCGAAGAGAAATATTCACAATTTTCCTAAACATTCGTGATTTTTCGAAGGAATTTTGGCAACGCCTGATGGCTCATACGACGTTTTTTCTTAGCACGTCAGCATTCACCCATGGACGGTCACGTCATGAGTAAATGTTCACACTGTCTTTTGGATAAAAAACTAATAAAATCATGTCAACTCCTCGAAATCCCATCAGACAAAGAATATCCTACGAGGATTACTTCAATTAGAGATTTATAAAACATGTTTAAAAATGTGTTTTAAAACACGAAGGACAAAGTTTCCCTTAAAACTGAGTTTCAGGGATGAGTGTTTTCTCTAAAGGTTTTGACAAATTCTAAAATAAATCTTAAATAATAAAATTTGTCATAAGAATAATAAGGATGACGTTAAAATACTGCTTTTCTCCTGCTGCAGCCATACAGATTGAAAGGAGCAGAGATTGTTTTGAATTAAAGCTCCTAGCAACGTGCCCGTGAGGAAGAAGATTCCCTGGGCCGTTTGGGTAGACGCTTAATTTTAAAAACCAATGTGCGGTAATTGCTGCTCCTCCCCCTATTAACCCAAGGAACTTGACAAATGGCTTAATAATTTCCGACACACGCTGATGGTCTATCTCATGCTCTCTCTTAAAATAAGTGAAATATGGGCGTTTCGTTTAACTACCTCATTGCGATGAGCTCGGCTTTACTCACTGTCTTGATAGATATGAGTTTACCGGAGAAGGATTGCCATATCATCGGAAAATGCCTGCCTTTATAGGTTATCAGTGGTGCAGTTGGACAGAGGTTCATGTCTCTCCAGGGGCCAATACATTGCCGCTTTTGAAGTAATATCACAACAAGTTCATTAAAATATTGTTCAAAGTATGTAATTTGAAACATTAATACAAAAAATGTTTACCGTTGGAACCTTCAATACATTTTTTAAAGTGTAAATTTTAGTGGTAAACTTAAATGAAAAATATTTTACACTCACTGAACGACTTCGTAAATCTCAGATCTTCGACTGCAGAAGTACACTAACATGGTGGGAAATTCACCTTGCGAGTCAATCAAGTTCTGACCCCAGTGGTGGATAATTATTATAGAACGGGCACGGTGGTATTAAAAAAAAAAAGCAGAGCATGTTTAAAAACTTAAAAATAGTTTTACGCATGGATCAGTAAATTAACACGATTAGCATGGTAGAACTTTGGTAGTTTTTATCAACCTTTTCTTTTGCTATTTATCTTCTTCAAAACACACGATCTGAAGAATGTTTCCAGTGAAAAAGTAAAACAATTCAATTTTCCCCTAGCTGTGAACTGAGTTTTCTTAAAATTTCAATCTGCGTCGGCTATTTCCTCAAAAATATTCCAAAGACACCATCGATCCTTTTTCAATTCGAAAAATGCTTGCCTTGGTTTTTTTTTTATTCGATTTCATTAAATGCCCCCTCCCCTCTCCACGTTTATGGATCCAATAGGTTTGACTGGAAGCCGTTCAGAAATCGCGTAGGTAAGTTCTGAGTAAAAGACATGCAATGGTTTTCGCAGTGTGCCGGCAACGCTTTGGCTGGCGAGCGACAAAAGATTGCAGAACGAGCGAAATGAGCTGCCGAGAATGAGTTTTAGCCGGGAAACTGAACGCCTTCTCCTACTGCCCGTTGTCCATCGCTAATGCTCGCTTTGCAGTTCGATTAAAAAACGCCGTGTGAGCTTTCAGACGTTGCCAAATTTCGGTTGTTAAGAACTACTTTTTTGGCAAACCTCTGAAAAATTTTCATCCAATTCTTCAGAGGATTTCATTCGCAAATTAATCTAACATATCATGCAATTATCAGGAAAACGCACCAAAAATTTTCCTCAAAAATAAATAATCAATAGATGGAAATTTTGCAACATTTGAATGTTAAAACGGCGTTTTTATGTTGCACAGCAACGTTGCTCTGCGCCCCATTCTCCACCCCTTTTATCGTGTCTTCATCAACTCATCGTGACTTATTTGAGGATATAGTTAACAGGCTTATTTTAGCTGTGATGTTTTTATAGCCCCCACCCCCACCTTTCCCATTCTCCCCTTCTCCCGACCCCCTTCTCCACCCCCCACCTCTCACCCACCCTGCCCCAACCCCACCTCCACCTTCCACCCGAGCAATCAACCTTCGCGAAAAGGGACATGAGGAAACTTGCTCGGAGCGGTGAGAAGGCGGGAATATGGGGAATGCAGGTGGTGAATTTCATCCTTTTATGATTTTATCTGCGGGCTAGGAATGTGCTTAGCATTCTTTTTCACTTATTTTCCATTGAAACTACTATGAGTATGAGGAAAGTAGAGGAAATATGCAAGGATAGACTTCAAGATTTGCGAATGGTGGCAAAAATGTGGGCAAGTTTTCGGGAGGGATTTGAAGTTTTGCGTCGATGAAATGCACGGCGTTCTTTCTACCCGGGCGTTTAAGTCTCTGGGAGATTCTCTGGATTTTCAGAAGGTTCAACGAGTTCTGAAGTGTTATACAGATGAATGGCGATCCGACAAATTCAAGAGACGCGTAAAATACTCTCAGCGCCGGAATCAAGAAGCAAAAGCCCCCTTCAGATTATTTCGTGAACGAAAATGTGCAGAGATGAAAAAGGATAGTTTTACCTCTTGAAAAATACCCGTTGGCATATTTTTGTACAATTCGCTAGAGTCCCCTTAAAATAGATTCCCGCATTTCTAGACTACTGCAGAAAATATTTTGATGTCACTTTCACATGTAACGTAAATAGAAGAATCAAAGATGACGATTCTCCTGTCGTAGTCTAAAAGTAAAAGTGTGTAAACTTATTTGGTACGGACGCTATGTTTTGTACAAAAAAAGAACTATGACACGATTTGAGGCCTCTTTGCGGCACGAAAATAATGTTTCTATATGATACTGTGATTTCGCAAGTTAAAAATCAAGATTATCATGACTACTTTTACTCGGTGGATGGGGATGCGCTACGGACTTCCGTGCATGTCAGTATTGTGAACTTTGGCATGATCAATTTGAACTCTTATCGGTTAGGAAAACGGTTTAACTAAAGAATAGAGATCTTTATTTTTAAGAAACAAAAAGTATCCATTACTTTCAATTTATTTTGATGGGAGAACAAGTCATTCCGGTTGCCCTACATTAAACCCGGCAGTGCTATACATCCGATCAGAGCATCGAAAAAAAGTCTCTTTTTCGAATCCCACCGATTAAGAATGAAAATTTGTGTTTCACAGTCGGACAAGATTGTTATCGGCGCGAGAATTTTTACATAACTCAGTTTTGATTAGGCATAGCTGCGATGAGAATTTCTTTAATTACCTTCTCGCGCATGTCTAATTCTTCTCGGAAAGAATTGTTATGCAAAACAATGTTCGGAATTGCACTTACACCTCATAATGAGCGACGGGCTGACGTAAGCAGGACAGTAGTCACTTAGATGCATAAATATTAGATAACTTCTCAGCGACTGAAGCAAGGTACGCAACTTTCCATTGACACCGCAAAACGGCGCTTTCGTTTGGGACTAGGCGGCAAAATGAAGCCGAAGACTCGCTGGCGCCACTGACGGGTTTAACATTGGCGGATCCTGCAAATTGGCAACATTGCATTTCCTCCATCTACACCTATGGAAATATATCGATTCTTGGAGGGGCCAGGTGCTCCGACAAGAATCGATTATTTAGCATGGGTGTAAATGGAGGACATCCAGTGTTACAAAATTGCTGGATCCGCCTCTGGGTTTTAACCCTATCTGCCGTGCTGGGGAGAAACGCCGTAGGAACATTCGGAGGTTGCCAAATTTCTTACAATAAAATATTCATTTTGAAGCAAATTAATAGGTATCTTCCAGATACTTTAGATTGGATTGCGAATGAAATTCTGTACAAAATTGGAAGGAAAATACGCAAAAAAAGTCCCTGAAAATTCTTATTTAGTCGGAGGAAATTTGGTAGCACCTGAGGGCTCATACGACATTCTTCCTGAATGCGGCATTATCGTACTCACCCGCGCTGAGGTGTAATGGTCCAGTTACACGCTCAAATTGAGCCATCAAATTGAAGCTGTGATTGGTGGAAAAAGACCTGAGGTAAGGATGCGACCAATGAGAGGCCCAATTTGATGGCTCAATTTGATCGTGTAACTGGACCTTAGAGTTAGAACGACAATGCTGCCGTGCTAAGCAAGTTCGCCGTAAATCCATCAAGACTTTCCCTTGTTTTTTCGAACTTAGCACGTTATAAAATAAGAACTGTTTTACCCATGCTCCTCAAATTTTCTGGTTAAGTTCTTGGTAGTATTTGCGAGAGAATTCTGGAAAAACATCGTCGCAAGGTACACAAGTTGTTCTGCTATGATACATTGTTTCCAAAAAATGAAAAATGGCGTTTACGGCGTTTTTCCGCTGCACGGTAGAATGGAGCCAAGCACTCCAATATTGAATCCGAGTCCTAAAAATCTTGCTGTGTTGGTCCATTTGCTCACAAAATTAGGCCTAACGTGAAGAGGTATGCTCTTTTTACGTGATTAAAGTTTGTCTGTTTACAAACCTTTAGACTAATTTCGATAAATGTAAAACGCTATACACCAGTCAAAACAACGTCGTGTAGAAAAATGCTATGCCGTTATATTCGCCGGATAATTAGGTAATGATTAAAAAATACTTTCCGATTGTCGTTCATCTATTATAACCTTTAGAACTCGTTGAATTTTCTCAAGATCCCGAGAATCCTAAGGAGACTCAAACGCTCGAATAGAAAAAACGCAACGCATTTCATTGACGTGTGCAACTATACAGATCCCCGCCAAAACTCATCCCTGTTTTTAAAACCAAGGATTTTAGGGGAAACAAGCTGTTTTACATACATTTAAATGGAAGAAATACAGTGTTGCCAACTTTCAAGAAACGCCACTTTTTTCTCTCCAATCCCGCTCAGAGCTCCGCAAAATCCCCAAGCAGACTATCCACGTGGTCAGTTGCGTGGCGTGAATTGCGATATATCGATTGTTATGCCATTTAAACCTATGGTAAAGAATCGATTATTAAGGTGTTCGCTGCGAACACCCTGTTTATCGATCCTTTTCCATAGGTTTAAATGGCATAACAATCGATACATCTCAACTCACGCCACGCCACTGCACGTGGTTACGACTGTGAGCGAGAATATCTTGAGTTCATTTTACTCGTCGTTGAGAGCAACAACTGACAATGAATGGCCGCGCGGCGACAACTTAATTGATGCGTAATGTTTCAATCGGTGCTACAAAGTACAATGAATCATTATAGGCCGGCAAAAAGGCATTTCTAGCGTGTTTCGCGTCGCGGCTGCCACGGCGACGCGACGCCGCTGTCTCTCGACGTCGACCGCGTCGCGACGACGCATCCACGCTGCCGAGCAACGGAAGAACGTCGTATGAACATCTAGGCGTTGCCAAATTTGTGCCGATAAATCGCAGATTTTCTGGCAAACTTGGGAATTGTTTCCTCCAAAGCGAAGAATTTTATTCGTGGATTCGAGGATTTTATTTTATTCGTGATTTTTATTTTTTATTTTATTTTTTCCTTCATCTAAAGGATCTAAAAATTTGAAAAAAAAGTACCCATGACTGAATAGGTTGTTTAGACGGTGGCTGAACTCTGAGGAAAAAATTAAAGAAAAATCCAGAAAGGGCCTCGTATTAACCGTCTATGGCAAAACATTACGAATTTGTAACAACGTATGTTCGGGGTTTTTATAAATTGAATCTTTCCCCTGCGCAATGACTTTGCAAAATGTCATTAGTTTTTTCTTTTTTTAAAAATTAATTCCCTTAACTTTAAAATTTTCAAAACAACATTGGTACTCTATTTTTCTTATGCAAGCTGCAAAATAGATTAGTGTCCCGCTGTCCCCTATGATCTGAGATCCAAAATTAATTCATGCCGCAGAGGGTTAAAAAGGTAAAAAATAAAACTAATCGATCCTTTTGTAGTGAAATGTGGGACTGGGCACTTTTGAAACAAACGAAATTTGTGCCTTCCTTTCAAATGTAAAATGAAGACAAAATGTAATTTAAGAAAAAAAACCCAGAAATGATGAAATTTTGACTTTTTTTTCTTGGACGTTGACAATACTTCCACCACCCGCGAGGGGAGTGAGAGAATAAAAATTTTCTATGCCTACTTCATGGCTTTAAAAAACTTATGCACTTGAACGGAATTGCCTTTATTTCCGAGTTAAGTAGTTTTCGAAGCAAGGCAAGGGTACAACGGGACTACATCTTGCAAGTAGGAACTGCAATTTTTAGCCCATCCGTAAAAACACACAGGGAAATTAATGCTACGTACTTTGTTTCTAACCTGAGCCAGATACAATAGCTCCTCACTGCAAAATGCAATCCAACTATTCTATAATAAAATATTATATCCAGGGAAATTTGGCAACACTCAAAGGATCATACTGCGTTTCCTCGTAGCATAGCGCCAGCGTTCATCCGGCTTCCTTGCATTTTCCGAAGCAGATTAGCGAGTTAAAGTGAACGTCCTTGGCATGCAAGTTGTGAGCATTGCCCATTAGAATGTCTCCACGCTATCGACGTGTGGGACTGTGGCCGGTTGCCACCTTCGAACATTTTGTAGGGGTCATTGATCAATGGTCAGTGGCCGATTTGTTGCCTGTTTGCTGGAAATTGACAGCTGAGTGATTTCAGCATGGTTACGTCGACAAGTAAGTCTTTTTCTGCCGTGCCAAATATTTTATCTGATGCCTCCGATGACATTTTGGAGTACAAGACACGGTAGGAATTACAGTGTTCTCCAAGAATCCTTAAAAGTTACCAAACACGCCCTCGCAAATCAAAACATTACACTGCTGTGCTAAAGATAAACGCCGTATGAACATTCGGACGTTGCCAAGTTTTGCTCGGTGAAACACTTATTTTTGAGAAAAGTATTCAAAATATCTCTCTAGAAATTTTCAGTATTGTTGGGCTGAATCGAGTTTCCTAAAAATAAGAATAAAAATTGAAACTCTTGAGTTTTCCTGAACAATTCTATTCTACTGGAGGAATTTGACAACATCTGGATGCTCTTACGCCAATCTTCCTTAGCAGAGTACCACAGTCTTTCGGGAATTAATTGTTTCATGCTCCTTTTTAATGTCACTGCATGCAGTGCCAGGTGCAAAATTACAAGATCGGAACAAAAGATAGAGGGAAAGTTGAATGAATAAGTAAAAAATTAAAGGAATTGAAAAACAGCATACCAAAAGAACACAAGACAGGAGGGCAGCAGTGGTATAATGAGAAACGTGTAGAGAAAAAGAAGAAAAAGAAGAATGAGAGGAAAGGAGGGGAGGTCACCAGGTAGTTCTTCTTTTTACATACAATATTAGCTTTGGAACGGTATTGAAGTAAACGTGTGAGGGTCATTAGCCTTGAGGTTGACCAGACTTGTTGTGAGAAATTTCGTGAAGTTCTTTTTAAAATGTTCGTATTTTGACACAAATTTGAAAATGCGCAATTTAGAGCTCAACTAAACGAGTGAGAAAAAAATTAAAGGAATTGAAAAGTAGAATACCGAAAGAACACGAGGAAAAAGGCAGTAGCGGTATGAAGAGAAAAATATAGAGGAAAGGAAGGTGAATGAGTGGAGGTGGGGAGGTCAACAGACAGTTCATCTTTTTAAATAAAATATTAGATTTGAAACCACATTGAACTAAGCGTGTATGATACTAAGGGTCATGGGCCTTGAAGGTCTCTTGCTGTGAGAAATTATTCCATCCTTTTGAAAATTTTCGCGTTTTGACAAATATTTGTACAAGCGCAATTTACAGTTGAAGGACTCTGGAATGTTGTGGGTAAAATGGGAGATGGGAGAACCGTCTGCATCTTGAATGTTGAGCTGGGTTTTGGCGACCACGCCGTTTGCAAAATCTGACATCATCACATTGGAAAAAAAAGTCGCTTGGATCTAGAGTCCAGACTCTTGAAAACATTGACGAGAAAAAATACTCTTGATTTAATCGGATTTTTGCTTAAATCAAAAGGAAATCCGCTCAAATGGAGAATTTGCAAGGGTCTGAAATTTGATGAATTTCCTGTTTAAGTGGAATCCTCTGAGTGAACTGAACACGAAGATACCCTTGATTCATAAATTGAGCAACTATTAGAGGAGATATAGCAAAATAACCGATTCTGCTAAAATACATGTGTTTAAATGGGAAATGCCGCCAGATGACGTCACAAGGCGGCACATTTTCTCACTTTTAAATCAATTTTTCTCCAATTTCCCATGTCAGAAAAAAATTATGAAAAATATTGCGAACTCAGCTCATTAGGCACTTTCAGATGAAGCAATAAAAAAATTGCGTGCAAATTCTCCATTAAGAGGCTTGGTTCTTGATTTAAGCAAAAATCCGATTGAATCAAGAGTATTTTTCTTGTCGATGATTTTAAGAGTCTGGACTCTAGATCCAAGCGGTTTTTTTTCCAGTGCAGAATCAGCCGGGGAGTTACTGTTACTTCATTTGGGGAATCTTCCGCTCATTCCATACGTGAATTGACGATAAAAGTACATTAATCTAAAGGTACGGTACTAATTTGCTCACGAGACGAAGCGACCATGCGGGGGCGTTAGACTCCTTGTCATGAAGTGTTGATGACAGCGCAGAACAAGACAGCGCCGTTAATTTCTTTCTCCTGTCGCGTCAAATGCTCCTCGCTCTCATTAATTTTTCCTCGGTCATATTTTCATAAATCGCTGCGCACATGAGCCATGAGCGGCATGCATGCGCGTCCGGCGGTGCACCGTACGATTGAACGGTTTTCTCCGAGCGTGAAACAAAAGGCAACGAAATTAATTTCGCAGGTCCGCGGTTCGAAATCCGTACGACCGTATGAGCAGGTAACGTAACGTAACGGGGCCCGCTGAATCATTGACCCGCGCCCTGCGGCCGCACCGCGCTACGGGCGCACTACACTCGGCGTTGTGGAGTCGTGCTTAGAAAAAACTGGCATAGATTAGCCGTACTATGCTGCGATAGGTGGCGTGGCGTGCTTTGCGATATATTGATTGCTCCACCTTTTAAACCGATGGATAAGAATCGATAAACAGGTAATGGGGAAATATCGATCATCGCTGCGATATGAGTGAAGTGAGTGGCAAGTCCAAAAATGATGTTTCGAGAATATGAACCTACTACATTTCGAGTGAGTAAAATTGTCGATAATCATCCAACGGGCTCTTGAAAATTGTTCCAATGAATAAAAACCGACTAAGTCTACCTTAAAATCTACGATTTTTAAAAATTTTGCTCATATTTTCAGTATTTTGGATATGCGTATTGCGTATTCAAAAATTGGAGGCGTTTCCGCTTTACAAAGACAGGACTAACAATAAGTTGACTGTAGCGCCTTGATGCAACTATTCGTGTTCCACGGATGTGCGTGTTGCATGCTCCAAATTGAAGGCACTTTCGTTTTTTCCACTCCTTCAGAGATGCATGGGAGTTGGGTCGTTGGTTGTAGCACGCGAATGACGCAAAGTGTCTACGTAGAGGAACTGGATTACACTAGGAATCGCATCTCAATCCATCTCCTACAGCCGTTCTCCGATTGGTCAACGAATTTCAGGCTTTCATGGATTGTGTACTTTTCAACTTTTGGGATAATTTCTGAACAATATTTGATGGTTATTTCCGTCGAGCTTTATCCTCTGTTGGTTCCATTCATTTCTCCCTCGCTAAAAGGATTTATTTTGATACTTTCAAGTTTCGGTAAAAATCTAGAAATATTCGCCAAAAGCCGAACAGTGAGGGACATTCGTTGCTTCGTGGGTCAACTAAAATTAACGATGACCCCCCCCCCCCCCTCCGTTGGAGTAAATTTCAGACTTCAGACCGGCCGGTCTAGCTGGCTGTAAAGTTAACGAACTGGGCAAAGACACTGACCAGTTCGCGGAATGGGCAATAAGGGTGGCCAGTTCGCGGACGGGGCCAGAAATTTGTTCAGTTCGCGGAATGGGCAATTTTGTCAACGGGGCGTAACATCCATAGTTCCCTTTAAGAGGTCCTTCACCTGTTCTGCTGTGCTAAGGAAGAACGCCGTATGAGCATCCAAATGTTGCCAAGTTGCTCCTAAGAAAACATGTGTTTTTGAAGATCGTTATGAATATTTTTCCTTGAAATTTACGGACTCTGAATCAAATTACGAACAAAATTCTCTTAAAAATCGGAGGGAAGATGTACACAAATTTGCCCAAACATTCGTGATTTGTCGAAGGAGATTCGGTAACGTCTGAAGGCTCATACGGCGTTCTTCCTAAGCACGACATAGTTATAGGTAGATTATTCACAATTTTAAGTGATTTATGCAGTCTATTTGGCAACGAGCCGTAAGCCCGGCTCTTCAACAGCGACCTACGTCCAACCACCGGACTAAGGCTCCCGTTCATGGGACTTGGCCGCACATAAAACCGACGCTCCATAAAACGACACCCTTATAACAGAACAGTTAAGTTGACGCTCGCCGCGTCACAATCTTCCGGAATCTCCCGCTCACACTTCGTCACTCCTCCGAGGGGCGTATCTCCGTTTCACATGAGCCCTAGAGAACATTGAGTTATACGGAGATCAGGGCTCACGCGGAGATTGAGATACGTCCTTACGTCCGGGGAGCGACGACTTGCGCACTTGCCCGACGCATCGAGGCGCAAAAAAAGTTACATCATTTTTTATTCACTTTAATTAGCGGGCCTCGCCGCACCCGGTTACTCCGGACCGTTGCTCGGATCCGAGGAAAACGGGGGAGAAAAAGCCCCGACGCACGGTGGATCGAGTCAATGAGAGAGGTCGGACAAAATTTTGAAATTTTAAACGCTTATAACTCCAACGGAGGTTACGGAGGTTGGCCTATTATCAAGGTGGTGATAGTGCCCTTCAGTCCATATTTGCTCTGTTTTTCAGTTTGCACGGATCCCTACCTCGGTCAGTCGCATGCTCATTTTCTCGTTTTATATGTAATTTTTATATTTTTTAGCTTCTGCGGGGCGATTATTGAAACTGATAGACAAAGCGATAGACAAAGATGACATAGGAAGTATAAAGCAATTCTATTGGTTGAAATGGGTGGTTCTCATCGACTAAGGGGGAAAATGATAGACTGACTGTCGGGTTTCTCGTGGGTTGCCGTTACTTAGTCGATTACCTACCTCCTTTGTCCATTGCAACAACCCGTTTCCACCAATAGGATCCCTCCAAATCCCTTTTGTCGTCTTTGTCTATCGCTTTATCTATCAGTTTCAATAATCGGTCCGCTGTTTCAGTTGAGAATGGGCATGTAATTGGCCCGAAACGTCATGGTTGTTTTATGTCTCCTGTAGCCTTGTATACCCATTTGTTTTTTGTATTTTAGTGTGTTTTTATTGTTCTTATAACTCCATTCATACAAAACTTTAATTTTCTAAAAGTGGTTTCCTCGTAAAATTTTCGTCTATATGAGCCCCTTGAAAATTAAAA
This sequence comes from Bemisia tabaci, assembly GCF_918797505.1. Taxonomy (NCBI): domain Eukaryota; kingdom Metazoa; phylum Arthropoda; class Insecta; order Hemiptera; family Aleyrodidae; genus Bemisia; species Bemisia tabaci. The sequence goes on along the minus strand of NC_092797.1, from coordinate 42,228,448 downwards.
TTTGACGAAATAAACATCAAAATTTGCATTTCTGACTGACTCGATCCATTGTGCGACGTTGCTGGAGCAGGGTGAAGGAGGAATTTTTTAGCGGGTCAAAATGCCAACCGCAAATTATCCGCGTGTTAACGATCTGTCGGGAACATTCGGAACATGACGATGGCTGCTCGAGGGCATCTGCATCGGTAATTAGGGATTCTACGCGGGATTATAACACCGACGAGGGAAAATTTCGATGCGCAAGATCTGTCTCATCTTAGGGAAATAATTTTATCGATCCGTCATAGACTCGTCCATTAAGTTGTTTAACAGCAATGAGGAAGTACATTTTCTGCAGACGAGCATGTCTAGGCCTCACTTAGTTCCCTATTGAATGGACCTTTACATATTTTAATATGGGTGTATAATTATAATATTCCGTGTTTGACTATGCTCGGCTCTTGAGAATCTCTTTGATCATTTTCAACGGCGTAAGCATAACAGTAAAAATTGTTGTAAGCTTAATAACGGTGGAATTGAAAGAAAAAAACAGGTAATGAATCTCAGAGTTTGAAAAATCCCGCTCTAACTTTATTTTTTTACAGAAACCATCCATTTGTTTCGACTAGAAGCCATTTTTGAGGGATTCTCTTTGAGGAATGTAAATAGCTTGATATATAATCTTCTTCGATATTTCATGAAACTTCTTCTTTTAGTGCATCATCATATAAAAGAAGGGCTTGGAGGACAAGGCGCATGAAAGCAGTTTTTAAAGAAATTGAGATATAAATAATTTCAAGTAAAACTAGTCTTAGTGCATTCTATGAAAAATTCGGTCCCAAATTCCAATTTTTAAGCATCAAAAAGTTAGCTTGAGCCTCCTTTTTGCCATTAAGATCCATGTAATTTTGAAACTTCAAACACGTATCTCTCGGCATAGCAAAAACTGCACTCATGCGCCTTGTACTCAAATAAGCTAATCATGCAAATGAGATTAGCCAAAGTTCGTTCTAAGGATCCTCGAGGCTAAATTCTATGATTTTTGAGGCTACGGCGCTACGCATTGATAACAATCTCCTGCTTTCTTCACATTTTTCGAAGTATGACCCAGGATTCTCAATATTTTGCAATAAAACCGAATTTTTCTTTTTGAACAAATTACTTTTCTTATTATTCGTCATTGTTTGTTTTGTAGATCTGCTGGGCTAATTTTTAAAATTTTTGCGACGGTAACCAGATAATGGATGACCTCTAATCCTCTAAAAGAGCCCGCATCCTTCAAAGTGCTAAAATGTGATTCAGAACGTGGCTTTTTAAGGGTGGTGAAGCGGTAGCTTCAGGGTTAGGCCGCGCGGTGGACCACACTGAAAAAAAAAATCTCGGTGTACTTACCAAGAAAAGGGTAAAATTACCAAGAATTCAGGGTTCTATTTGATCCCGATTTTTTCTTGGTAAAATTACCATTTATGGAATCGGTAATTTTACTGAGAAATTTCGGTAAAATTATTGAACTTTCCCGGTAATTTTACTGGACCTTGGTAAAAACACCAATATTTTTTATCGACTGTGGTAGAATTACCGAGATAAAATGGCAAAGTTACCGGGAATTGATTACCAATAAAAGTGGTATTCTTACCCGAAAAAAACAGTAAGAATGCCGGTTTTTAGGTAAGCTTACCAGTCTGTCTTGGTAAAATTAACAATAATTGGTAAAAAAAGTGAGATGGTAAAGGTACCAACGGACCTTGGTAAAAACGCCGAGAATTTTTTTTCAGTGCATTCCACTGCGCGAAACTCTGAGAATCCTGCCCCTTCGGGCGCACCTCCTAGTACTTTCCAATAGCTCACTTGCAATCTACCTTCAGCTTTTTCAAAAGATTTTACGTCTCATAGATGAAAAAGGTACCGTTCCGTCGTGTACGAAACTGACCCGATAGTAAAACAGCGTGAGAGCTTTCCTAAACAAACGACGCTGAGGTGAGTGAACTCGGGCTCCGAGGATCCTGCTAATTAGAATTAATTGGCCGTAAACGTAAACGATTGAATTACTACGCCCTTAAACGCGTGAGTCGAGCGCTTCATCAGGAACTCCTCGCCGCCTTTGTTATCGGGTTACCTTCCGCGGGTCTAATTGTGCGCATGGATTTATTTCGGCAGTAACTATTAGGACCGCCATTCGCCATCCGCCATTCACTTGCGTAATAAGAAAATCGCAATACCCTGCCACCCCTTTTCCTCCGCGAATATTTCGGGCTTCACATAAAAACTGGGATTTCGAGAGAATTCGTGAAAAAATGTGACGGGAAGAAGAAGAAGAAGAAGAAGTGGAGAAAGAGGATATCTTACCTTGGCAGTAAAATCCGTTTCCGGTGTAGCCGGGAAAGCACGAGCAGTGAAAACTGCCGAGTGTGTTGGTACAATGGGCGAAGACGTCGCATGGCCTATATTTACATTCGTTTTCGTCTGAAAGCAAAAAATAGAATAGTAAATTTTGGATCCATTATCAACATGGAGTATTAGTTAAATCAATTTGCACTTTTTGGATCAATATAAGTAATGGGAACAATTTCCATGCAGGTTTTCCACCTAAATACGAGATGATATACTTCATGGATGTTCGTAAAGCAAAGGATTCTGCACGAAAATTGATGATACAATTATTTTAACTCTGGTGTGAACGATGGAGTATCGCGCGAGACTGAAGGCGTTTTGTATCGTCTTCATGGATGTTCGTAAAGCGAAGGATTCTGCATGAAAATTGATGATACAATTATTTTAACTCTGGTGTGAACGATGGAGTATCGCGCGAGACTGAAGGCGTTTTGTATCGTCTTCATGGATGTTCGTAAAGCGAAGGATTCTGCACGAAAATTGATGATACAATTATTCTAACTCTGGTGTGAACGGTGGAGTATCGCGCGAGATTGAACGATTTCGATTGGTGACAATAGTTTGATTATAGTAAATCAACGTGACAGTCCAGCGAGATACAATACATTGGAGAGAAATTTTGCAAAGTAATATGTTGTTTTTATGTAAAATTGAATCCTCCGAGCGTTAAGTCTTTAAAAGTTCGTTGTAAATAAAAACGCTTCACAAGACACAGACAAAGCAACTCTGCGATTTTCTTGATTTGATGCCAAATTCTGTGAGGATGTGAATTTTATTTGGAAGCCCCAATTTCCACGAACTTTTGACTTTGAAAAATATGAAATCCTCTTCCGAATGTGAAGTTCAGCACCCCATACATTCAGTCCTAACATTTTTATGAGCGGTTTTTACGGTGAATCGCATTTTTTTAAATATATGTTGATAAACTTAAAGCTGCGAATGCGGCCGGGGGGGGGGGGGGGGGGGTGTTATAGGTCAAATTTCGAGAAAATTTTGTTGAATCCTAGTCCATGAGATTTTTCCAATACTCCGAGGAAAATGAGCCTCAAACACCTAAACATACATTTTTCCTCTGGTTCAACTCTCATTATGACTGGACTAATTGTAGCATCATTTTGAGGGTCACATGGTCATTTCGGGATCTGGAGCGCCCCAGCGGGTGGTGCTGACCGGCAGTCGAACACAGCCGATCGACGGCCGCGGAAAACGCATTCTCTCACGCGAGAGGCCGCCACCGACGCTCCATGGGCGACACCGACACCGTGATCTCCTTCCCGGACGGTCCGATCGCGCGAAACTCGGACAACGCACAATGACACCCCGACACCGGGAATAATTAAATTTCCAAATGAGAAAGAGAGAGATGCGAGTGGCAGATGGGGGGAATTAAAATGTTCCGCTCTGTATACTGGCTTGTGACTCTGACAATGAACTGTTCAACACCGACGGACGCCGCCGCCGCACAGTGCGGCCCTCTGAGGGCTAAAGTCCAAAATTCACAACTCGACATTTGAATATTTTTTTTGGATATTTGTCATCTTTATGATATTCCTGACTCAAAATGATGGTTCCTTATCTAATTTTTCGCTCAAAACTATTTGAAATTTGGAGAGAAAGTGGACGGAAAATGGGTCAAGAATCACTGATCCATTGGAAATACATGGGAAAAAGACGTCAACTTCAAATGAAGATTTCTCGCATGAAACGCAAAATGCTCTAGGTAGTTGAAATTTTTTTAATCCTCGTATATCCAACTTCACTTCTACGAAAGAGATCTTGCGACTTTTTGCGACCATCAGAGATATTTGAAGTTAAAGTTTGGGTGTTTTACGTTGCTTTTACATTGTTAACATACGGCTAATTCCAGGTTGTCAAGTGAGAATGAACTTTTCTCGAAAAATACGCTAAAAATCCTGAGATATGATATTTTCTTATTCCTCAAGTGTTTTACTTTGATAGTGCCAAAGGGTTTTCTATGTCGGTGCTACTATCTTCATTATTTGAAGTTAAATGTATTTTACCGATTTTTGTCCGCATCGTCCATAAGGAGGCCGCACTGTGCGCCGGCCGGAGGAGCCACAATCGACTTCACGCACAATGTAACATCAGTTAAGAGGAAGATCCATTGCACCGGAGACTGCCGGGCCGCGTTGCGACTATTACAGGATTGAAAATATCCGATTTCATAAACTCCACGTTGCGGTTGTTGCTTTTTTACGCAGGATGGCAACGTTTCTGGAACATCGGTGCGTATTCATCGGAAACATTAGCTAGGTGTAATGATGAACGTGCCGCGACTCTTATCTATGTGCTAAATGCAGGCCGCTGCGACCATCCTCCTGTCCGATAGTTAGCCTAATTTTTTCACCGTGTTGTCGAGCTTCGAAGCAGTGGAGATTCTTGCAAGAGTGCAAGACAACTATCTTCCCTCAATTCAACTCCATTGTAAATAAGGAATCCTAGGTAAGGCAAATTGCCTCACTTGGAAGACGTCTATACCCAGTAGACTTTAACGCAGCGTAAGGAAAGTAAGACAGATGAAAAATCAGAATCACGTTCGATTTCTTTATTTTTTATTTTTTATAAACGCTAGATCAGTAATGTGAACACAAATATTCACCATTCGACCCCCCTTGTCTTTAGGCAAGACACCTAAACGCACCCTTAAAAGGGGAAATTAAAAATCTTCAAATTCTTGAAATTTCTCACTAAAGTTAAGAGAGTAGCGTTAGACTTAACAGGATAGAATACCTACCATTTACCATCCCGGTTGCCTTGTCTGGTTAACATTAATGTACGACAGAAAAGTAAGAAAAATGGAACATTTTGTACATTTTTCACCAAAGTAGAGAGAGTGCCACCAGATGGGATATGTGCCTACCTTTTGGCCCTGGTTGCCTTTATGCAAGAGACTTTAGCGTGACAAAGAAAAATAAGAGGTCCAGTCACAAAGTTTAAGAAAATGAAAATTCTACCTTTATGCTTCATGGCTATGAGTCAATATAAATGCCTCACTGATGCTTAATGCTTAAATGGGCCTTTCCAAAATCTTTCAGATCAGAAATTCGAGAAATTTGTGAACCGTCTGAAAATTTGCAGCCTCTTAATCGATACAATGTGTCTTCATTGCTCTTTGAATCGAAACAAAGTGAACAATCTGACAACGAGATTTTTCTTGTAAAAACGGGAAAACAGAAAGGCGAGCAGCTGGAGCCCGAGTCCGTAACCTCGAAGTGCGAGTCTGCGCAAGCGCGAGAAGAAGAAAGCCTACTTCCTCCGATTCATTTGGTGGCGTTATCTGAGCATCTTGAACGCCTTCAGTAATTACGTAACCATCTGAGGATCGCGATAAAATTGAAATACGAGCGATTTTCATTGTCTTCAATTGAGTAAATGCGCCTCACTCAACTTCGCGGCAAATCTACCGTTTTAAAATGTCTGACCTACATCCCTCGCGTGCGGTCAGAGGATAGAGGATCATACAGCAATTAATGTGCATTCTTGATACTTGATACTTAGATAATTGTTCAACGCTCTTTATACGGTTGAGTACGATCTACGGCATTAAATTCAGATGCATCTCTCGTGAAAATGAAAAATCATTCATATTGAAAAACCATAAAGAAGTATTTTTCTGATCCGTGGTCATTACTTAAACCGCGTTTAGCAGAAAGGAACCAAGCCACATCAGCTACTGCCAAATTTAACCGGGCAGTTCAATTTTTTACAAGAAAACGTTCTAGCAAAATCTTTTGAAAATTTTAAGGAATTTGCTTCGTATTAAGCAGAAAATTTACTGAAATTTGAAAAAAAAAAAAAAATCCCTAAAGCTGTTTACATGCCAAACTAATTCAAAAGCCAACTTAAATGGCAATAGCTGATGTGCCTTATGGTTCCTTTCTGCTTAGTGCAGTCCATTTCATGTTCCCAAACTTCATTTGAGAGTCAATCCCTCGTCGGGAAAATCAGGTAACTAACACCGAGGCGTGGTTGTTATCATTTAATATTGATTGAGGTCAGTCTAAATGACTTTTACTGATTCTGATTTGTTCAAAAGCAACTGGTGTCAACTGTGCTTTGCCTGTGGTCAACCTCCAGTTCACTGGAATTATTTAACATCTCACTGGAAATTGCGTGCAGTGATATGCACTAAACTGCAAAGGACTACACTGGTAAAAAAAGACTGGATAAAAGCAAAAAATTTCTTGAATTTTCTGCCGAGAAGATTTTCTCTCAGATGGAGAGGAAAAATGTTGATTTTAAGAAGAACATAGCTTATATCAAGCAGAAACTAGAATTTGATTTTTCTGCTGATTTCTCAAGGGTCCTTCCAGAACTACAAAATGACCTTCTTCATCACCTATGATGGTTACCATGGATATCTTTCTTTCGAAATCGGCTATATTCTTTCTTTCTTATCGAAATCTTCTAAAATTCCCAAATTTTCAAACAGAAATTTGAATAGAAAAATTGCATTTCAACTTCAGTATCAAAAAGCGCTCCGTGATTAGTGCACTCGAGAGTAAATGTTCAATGTGTGTAATTGATTCAATTAATTGCACACGACAGAGAGGCACACATTGAACGAATTAACGAAGACGTCCACCCTCATTCCAAAAAGCTACTATCAACAAATGATACCCCATTGATAACGGTATGCATTCCCAATACGGCAGAATACACGAACGCGCATTCCTTTGCAAAATCGATCATCCCCACCCAAACCGAAAGGCATCACGATCTCCGCCGGCCTCTGGTAAAACACTTGCCGGCCGTTTATTGCACCTGCCGTAATATTGTTTCGAGCCCGCTCAAAGAATATATTAGCATGGGCGATGACCGTGTAAAGTCAATTAACTGCCCGATTGAATGACTCATTACACGGTGTCATGAGTCCAGGCGCGCATGCGCTCCAGCACACGTTGCATGCGCGTGGCTGCGTCCACCTCGATCCGCGACCCGCCGAACAGATTTATTCGGGTGGTTAGAAATAGTGCTTGTAAACTCCGAAGCGCTTGGCGAATTCACGTTTTTGAGGGAAGAGGTCCTCTCCTGTTCAACATACGAAAAAGGGCCATAAAAATCGATTTGCCCGTTGGAATCGTGGATGCAGCCTGTGGCCAAAATTTCCTAGACGTTAGCGCTTAAGTTTTGGTCTCTCTTCCCTCCGCTAATTTCTCTTGGAGTAGTTGTAAAATGCCCTAGGTCGGTTGCATTTGTTGAATTCTACCAATCTTCAAGTCGATTCTGCCAGAGGAATGATTACCTGCACCAGTATATAGTAACGTTTACCTTTCTTCTGGCAGAATTGACTCTAAATTGACGCTGTGTGAAATACAGCGTGAGGGAATGGTAAATTCTGCAAATCTTTTTTTTCAGTGTACATCTTGAATGTCGAATCATGCGAATTAGCAAAGTGAAATAAAATCTGCTTTTAAAAAAAAATTCTTATACTGCCGTACTAAGGAAAAACGCCGTATGAACATTCGAATGTTGCCAGGTCCCCGCGATGAATTGTGAATTTTAGAGGGTCGCTATGAATACTTTTTTTTCAATATTTTCAGATATTTTAGATGAAATAGCTAGTAAAAATATCTAAAAAATGGAAGGAAAATATTCACAAGTTTCCAAGAAAATTTTTAGTTCATCAAGAGCTAAATTTGGCAAAGTCTGAGGGCTCATATGGCGTTTTTCCTTAGCACTGTAGTATGGTCAATATAAGAGAAACCGAATGAAATTGCACGGAGTGAAATTCCATGAATTTTCATTCTCCATGAAATTGAAACAATTTTTCAGGGGCAGCGTATGCAGCCCGCAACAATTATCAGAGAATGCTAATAGAAACTTCGAAATTTGACTCATGATTTTACTGTCTCTGTGCGTTTCATATAGCATACTCAGTCCATTCCCAAATTCTTTAAAATTTAAACAAAGTTCTCATGAATTTTGAACGCCGAGGGTGTGTAAAGCACCGTTTGAATATGAACACATATAATGGTTCTTTAAAACCGTTAAATTTTGAGTGGTGTTCACGGCTGTGAGCAAGCGAACCCGCGGGCTGGAACGAAGATGATGCAAGATGCACCGTGGACGCGAAATGCGTTTGGTACTGATAAGATTTTATTTTAATGTCTTATAGCGCCGTGCCGCGCCGCGACCATCGGACCCGAGTGGGGGAGGGGCTCGGAAGTTAGTGACTGTGACTGCCGAAGTTCAGAGATTACTGCTCGAGTACAGTTACCTCTCAAATGCAGTTATCCTAATGCGCTCGGCATTTGCCGCGTACCCTATCATTTTGTTCACTCGCATCCTCGCCATTTGGACGTCTATCTGCCAAACGAAACTATGTGCATAATGACGTGAGCCCTGTTACGCACGTATTCTTATGAGTCTCAGGGCTCATGTCTTAATGCACATAGTTCCGTTTGGCAGAAATACGCCCATTTGGTCAACGCTAAACTGCTCAACACATTTCGTCTTCGTCTTGGTTCACAACGGTGAAATGAACTAAGTATTTCCAGCAAACGAGGGGTGTGCTCCTTAGTTGCTTGCCCTCCAAAAGCATCAATGCGAAGTTAGTTATTTCCTCTGAACTGATTTTGTTCTCTTTGCATTCAAGATGAAGGAACAGAGTCATTGAAATTCAACGGAGGTAATGTTTCCTGCAGAAAATTTTGCGTTCCTTGTCGGAAAAGAGCATTTAAAGCTCCTGCAGTTTATTAAAATTAAAGTAAGTCTCCTTGAAACATTTGAGGGCCAAAAAAATGGATACAATTTTGTACCATAATACTAAAATCTGATGTATAAGTTTCCTCCCTAGAACTGGAAATATTGGCTACTTCAAATTTTAGTTCTTAAGCTGGCGAGGATGCTGCTGTTCGAAGCTGCTGATAAACGCCTTGATGCGACTATTCCTGCACAAAGGTTGTCTTGTTTGCTTCCTTTCTTTTCTGCACTCGGTCGTTTTTATCTTGCTCGTGTCTCACTGTCTTAATCTCAACGTGACTTCAATGGCATTCCATGGATACAACTATTACTGCTCACGGGATGTGCGTGATGCATATACAAAAGTATGAAGGCGTTTTGAAATTTCTCGCACTCAGTAGTATTACTAATGGACGGGACGCAGAGCGCCGGGAGGGCCGCGCGCGGCGTGCTGCCAGCGCAAAACGCGCACTGACGCCTACAAACCTAAAGGGCTACTTCACGCATTGCGCAATGCTTGAAGTATCCACTTAGGTTTGTAGGCGTCAGTGCGCGTTTCGAGCTGGTACCACGCCGCGCCGCAGCGTGCCATAAACTTGCCCACAATTTATGGGTCAAAGTGTTAATATGTAGGCAATTTAACATCAAATTCGAATTTGGCGACTCAAAAAACATTTGTTACGAAGTCTTCTCGAACATCTTTCAGTCATCCGATTTATTTCGTCCTATTCGTGTGTTTCGGACCTTAGTGCAGCGCGACAATGCTGGTAACGCGCAACGACCAGTAAAGAGTGGGTGCTGTATTTCAGTGAAATTGAGGGGGCTATTGACCACTAAGTTATCGTTAAATATCACTGATAAAAGTATTCATACGATGGTTAAGCTGTACTATTTTACAGGAGGCACTGTAAAATAGAAATATATCGTTCGTTGTTATCCAACAATTATTTTCAATATTCCAATAATTGTGAGGTACTTTTTAATGCGTTCAAAAAAATATTTCAATTTGTTTTGAATGTTGTAACTTCAGAGCTAAAAATAAATGAGGACACAGATGAAGAACATTATTCATAAATTAAAATTTTATTGGTTTCCTCTTTTACGCCCTCGAACAGTGTAAAAAAATAAGGCATTTTAATTGCAAGTAAGGTCGTTGTTTGATGCTTAAATATTGGGACGGGAGGGAAATTTTGGATTTTACAAAACTAAAATTTGTAGTAGAAGAAATATTTACCTGGCACTTGGCAGTCACAACCACCAAATCCATCGTTACAATGGCACTGAGAATCTAGACATGCACCGTTTTGGCACAGATGTCCATTCACTTGGTCACAATTTTCTGCAACAGAAAAAAACAAATACATTAGAAATGATCCCTTACTAATCTACTGGCTGAAAGTCAATTGCTATATAGAAAAAATTTAAAACAACACGGCAACATGCGAACTTCAAGTTTCCCGCCGAGAATCGGAGAAAATTCAAGAAATTCATCAGACGCCAGTGAAAAGGAAGGCTTGGCCCAGGCAACTATTTATCCTGAGGAACATTTTGTAGCCAGACGGTTTAAAAGGGAAAAAATAATGTTCATGGTTACTAGATTCCTGATTATATATACCTAGTCCTCAAGAAATCTACCCAGTATTAGAGTTCTGACGGTTCGTATCAAAAGACTGTTATACGTAACGCGCGTAACGCATGATTAAAACTGATAAACATCTAGTATTGGTTACTAAATTTTAAGGATCTAGTGTGACAACTAACATTTTTACAAATGCAGCAACCTCTACTTGGATTTTTCTCCCGTGTGAACATAATAACGTTCATACTGTGTCCGTAACACAAATACAAATATTCACCATCACCTTGAAGATTTTATCATTTCCTTTTAGGTTTTATTATTCCCCTCGGATGTGCAATCTCCAAATCCAATCTCCGCATCATAATTCCATTCGCATGAGTAAATCCGACCACTTAATTTAGTTTTGATGAACGCAGCCAGCAAGATACACGCAGTAATAAAAACGACTCCGATGCAGTATGACCTTTGACTCGCGTTGCACCGAGCGAGCGCCCGGGCGGGAAAATTAGGAAGTGCAATTAACGGAGCAAGTGCGCTCGGGGCCGGGAAACATCTGCGATAAGTGGGCAATTTGTATAACGTATTAGAAAAATATATCAACTTGTCCTTATCGCGCTCTCATTAATGGCTCGCAGGCGGGAGCCTGCGCGCTTTCCGATATATCGATCGATCCGCCATTTAAACCTTTGAAAAAGAATCGATACACAGGGTATTCGCAACGAACCCCTTATTAATCGATTCTTTACCATAGTTTTAAGGGGGGAAATATCGAAAATCGATTACAGCATCGAGCTCGGCCGAGGAATTTCCCGGCGAGCCAAGGCAGTCGTGATAACTAATGATGGTAATGAACTGTACAAAGACTATACTGTATATTAATTGGAATTAGATAAGCCGGGGAGGTGAACTGGAACGCGGTCTCTTGATCGAGAAGCTTGGGGAGGGGGGGGAGGTGGGGGGGGGGGGAGGTGGGGGGGGGGGGGAGCTTGCAGGGGGCACGGACTGTAAAGAAACGGAGCGGACCCTGGCCGAAGTCGCCACTTGACGTCCGGACATGCTGTGAGGGGAAGGATGGTCCGCGGAGTCATTGGCTGACCACCACTGCCATGTTGCGAAACAAAGCCGTCTCCGTAAATGAGCTACCCGTTTCTTTATGGGGACGTATCCGATTTCAGATGAGTACTGGGATATAATACGGCCGAATACTTATTATAGCGCCTCGGGGCTCATGGAAAATAGATGGTTCCCTTCCTAACAAACATGTTCAAACTCCAGAGGGCCGACCAGTATTTTTAAAGAAACTTTGAGAAAACATATAAAGTCAGCTTCTCTTACGCAATTTCTTTTGAAATTTTTTGTTGGTGAGAACTTTTTAGGAAAGATACTTAAAATGTTTAGTAGGAGTCCTTGATGAGGTAAACAGGTAAATAGGAGGAAAATAGATACTTCCCTTCCTGACAAACATTTTCAAACTCCAGAAGGCCGACCAATATTTTTAAAGAAACTTTGAAACAACATATAAAGCCACCTTCTCTTACGCAATTTCTTTTGAAATTTTTTGTTAGTGAGAATTTTTTTTGAAAGTTACTTAACATTTGTACGAAGAGTATTTGATGAGGTAAACAGGTAAACAGGAGGAAAATATGGATAGTTCCCTTCCTACCAAACGTGTTCAAATTCCAGAAGACCGGCCGGTATTTTTAACGAAAGTTTGAAAAAACGTAAATTCACATTCTCCTCCGCAATTTCCTCTGAAATTTTTCGTCGGTGAGAATTTTTTAAGAAAGATACTTAAAATTTTTACGAGGAGTCCTTAATGAGGCAAACAGGTAAACAGGAGTAAAATTCAAAAAATTATATTAATTAAATTTTTCTATACTGCGAAAAAAGATGCCTCGATAGGATCAATGGAGTCGGAAAAACGTAAAAATGGGCCGTTAAAATAAGAATACCACATCTCGGAGGCTAATTCTGCATCACCTGGCGCAAAAAACACCCCAAATTCTAAATATTGACCTGTGGGCAGCAATTAAAAGCTCAAGAACGAAAAATGGCGGTTACACCGAGGGAAAACGCTGTTTTTGTTCGTTAGAACTGTTGCACAGTTTGCACACACCCTGCAATAAATTTTAGTTCAAAAGCTCATAATGTCATATGAAACGCAAGTAATGGCTCGACATTTCAACCCAATGTTTTCAGGAGCTTTAAAAAAAGCATTAAGAAACATCAATAACTGAAAAGTCCCTGTTTCTTTGACCCAAATCGGGGTATACGCTGTACCGAAAAAACAATTCGAGCTCAAACTTTTAGACATATTTTTCCTGACTCTTTTACTGATTTCAGTCATAACTTAAGGCTTTAATTTCGCTTACGGCAGGTATTCAGCTGGTATGATACAAAACTCCCGATACATTATGGAAGTACGTGATAGGCATAAACATGAGAAAGGTGAAGAATTGTTACACGTGGAAGCAAAAATTCTTGCTCCCTATGTTATTAGAAAATTGAAAAATAGAAAAAAAAAGTTATAAGCCTATATTTCAGAGTCCATTATGCCATTTCCAATTTCCTCTCCTGTTCTTCTTTACTCCTCTGGGGATAAGAGCCCAGTTGATACCTCCCTAACAATCTACCACGCTTTGAAACATGTTCCAGGATAGAAATAATTTGTGTAAGATCGAGATCTCTACGTGGCATCACCGTAAGACTGGTCATTGGTCAGCAGCTGATCACGCGTGAAGGAATGCAGATGGACATGCCATTCTCCGATTTGCAAGTTCACGTCCTTGAGCCAGAAGTTCATGTTCTCAGCTTTCTCATAATTTGTTCGCAACGTTCTAAACGCATGTTTACGTCCGATCCAATTACCGCTTATCCAAAGCGAATAAAAAGCGGATTTATGTCGAGCCAGAAGCTACGGAGAAAGGATTTCAAAGATTCGGACTGAAGTTTGCCGACTGAATAGTCATTGACCTATAGTGATTTAATGTTCCACTCAGCGAAGGAAACCGGGCTTTTATTTTATTATCTTCATTTTAATAAGGAGAGCATTCTCTGGCATGATCTTCAAATCATGCTAAAATGCTAAAACAAAACCTTCATTGAGAGATTAAGAATTTTGTCTTCTAACATTTGTAAACATAAATGCAGAAGCGCGTCTTAGGGGCCTCCAAGCTTACTTGTAACATTATTAAAATTCGTTATTTCTTTTACGAGCACATTATAAATTGAGTGTCCATTATTGATTACCTTGGATGAAAAATTGATAGTTCTGGAATTAAACAAAGATTTGGCCGAGCTGTACCTGAATCAACAGTATCTAAATTATTTTTACGTTTTATCTTTTTAACAGGGAGCCAAACAACATTAAGACATAATATGTTAGGAGTATATCGGTGACCAAAGTGCAAAACCACGTATCTCCGTTTGCGACGTTGCAGACTTCCTGTCATTTTTCATGATTTTCTGGAAAAACTAATCGACGTAATTTATTGAAAACTTCTTTGAATGTTCTTCTGATTCACTGGCAGAAGATTCTGTAAAAATTTCAAGCTATATAAAGTTGCCTTGTTTATCCTTAAAAAAATAAAATAGAATCGTACATTTCGAAACACCGCGTTGGATATACGTGGTTTCGCACTTTGGCTATCTACATTCTCCATACTCTGAAAAAGATCAACGAAAATTTTCAAGACGGTATTTTGTACACTTTTCTGTTCAATAATTAAAAGTCTGAGGGAATTAAGGTAACATGATATGCACCTAGGTTGCTTTTGGTTCAATCCGGTCATTTTAAAGAATCATCTTCAATAAATATTTCTAATGTGTTAATTTTTAAAAGTTACAAACATAGTGTGGAGATGAAACACCTCTGATTATTAGAAATATCTGTCTATCTCAAAGCTTCTCCAGAGGAGGTCCTGGAAAAAGTACCTCTTAGCGAGTCCGAGACACAGTGAATAGCTGTTACGTGCTAAGATCTCATAGAAAACACTTAAGCCGATTTCTCGCCGGGGGTGATTATGAAATACTTTCGAAAGCGATCGGAACTTGACATAAAAAATTCCTATTCTAATTGAATGGCGTGCCGCTTGAGATATGTGACATTCGTTGGCGACCGGCGAGGGAGCCTTACGTGTCTGGCGCGTCTGATACTTAGGCGATCTGGCTCGTTTGTCATAAGGTACGTAAGTACGTTCGCTCTGCATGAGGTACGCCAGATGGGCAAGAGGCCGAATCTCTGAGATGGATTACTCGAGCTATTGTCTAGGATGATGCGGACGCTCATAAGTCATCGAGAAAGTTGGAGCACCCCCGCATTCCCCGCCGACCAACACCCGCGCCCAGTGGTGTCAGTAGCCATGTTTGTAGACGAGCAACTCGTCAAGTTTGAAATTGGGGGGGTGACTTTTTTTTTTTTTTTTTTTTTTTTTTTTTTTAAATGGGCACTTTTACCGTGAATCCGCCAAAGCGTTACTGTTTTCCCTCGTGGATATTCTCCTCTCCACCGATCTTCCTTATTTTCTGCACCCCCCCCCCCCCGTTCTCCTGTTCCCCGTATTCTTCGTTTCTCCCCCCCCCATTTTCCTTTTCTCCCCGATCTTTCATTCCCCCCATATTTTGTTCTAACCCCCTCACCTGTTCCTCGCCCCCCCCAATTTCCTTTTCGCCTCTATCCTTCATTCCCCCATATTTTGTTCTCTCCCCCCTATTCTTCGTTTATTCCCCCCCTCATTTCCTTTTCTCCCCGATCCTTCATTCCCCCATATTTTGTTCTCTCCCCCCCCCCATTTTCCTTTTCTCCCGATCCTTCATCCCCCCATATTTTGCTCTCTCCCCTGCTTTTCTTTCTTTTCTCTCCTTCACGATTTTTCTTATCCCTTCATCTTTCTTCCCCGTTTGTTTTATTTTTATTTTTTTCAAGGGGGGCATTTACATGCAAGACACTGCTACTGTTAGTTCTAATCGTAAGCATCATTTTCTGGCTTTTAAAAGGAAAGCTCATTTAATGTCAAGAAAAATAATAATGTTACTACACGTAGCTCACGAAAGGTTGAGGGGACCTTTAGTCGAGGTAAGGGGGGCTCAGTTGTGGTAGGGGGGGAGCTCAGTCGAGTTAGGATCGAACTTGCTTACGGGAAGGGAGCAGCCTAGTCAAATTTATGTTAGATGAAGACCATGGAAATAGCTTCTGATAAAATTTAAGGAGGGTGTCGTCGGTAAGGATTGGAAAGGGATAGCCTAAAGTTGGGGGGGGGGGGAGGATTTATTCAAAATAAAAAGAGAAACTTCCGGCATCGTTAATGGGAGATTTTAATGAACCTTTGAGGGGACCCTTTTCATTCCACGAATGAAATAATTTTTTATTTATTTATTTTTTGTAATGGAAATAAAATTGCTCAGTGTATCTGTATGGAGAAGGCATCCATAAATATTCATCCTTACCTAAGTTTTTTTTTAAAAAAAAAAAAAATTATATATATTTACACCGAAAACTACGCAAATTTCTGCAGTGGAATCGGAGACAAAACTGCTGACTATAGCCTCAAATTGCTTCTAGAGAGCATCAAATTTTCAAAATTTTCCGGGGGAGGCCCCCGGACCCCCGTCGGGGGGGGGGGGCCGCCCCCTGGAACTTCGCGGCTGTTTAAGGGGGGGGGGGTGAAAAGTAATGAAATAGGGGGGGAACTCGTCAAGTACCTAGGGGGGGAGTGACACCACTGCCCGCGCCTATGTCTCCTCCTTGAAAGCTGTCCCCTGGATTTTACCCTCTCACAGTCTGTGGAGAGGAGAGACGATAGATCGATGGAGTGTTCGAAACTCACAGGCGCCAACGCGCCAAATACCCCTAAGAAATCGGTCATGCCGCCTAACAAATGAAGGCTCTGCGCTAACGTGGCCCCTAAAAATTGCCTCCCCCCCCCCAAAACAAAAATCCTAATTTTTCTTTTTCGTGAATTTTCAAAATTTCTCCCAAGTTACAGTTACTAATTCTGTGACTAAAACATCTTGAGTCTAACTTTTCACTAAATGCGCCGTGATATATAGGCAAAAAGTTAATCTGGCCCCTAAAAAATCTTTAATGGCCCTATAAATCGAGCTCAGTGCCCCACATGGCTCCTAATACTCAAAGGTGAGTTTCGAACGCCGGATCGATGACTCAAATCGAAAAATAGGGTGCGAATTTTAATTGCGACGCTTCAAAAATTTTTCTTTAAGGATCTGTTTCCAAAAACTTCTTCCGATACAAACAACTAGGGCATATCTCTGTTTGTCAGCCCATCTAATATCGAGCACATTAAAACATTTAAAATATTATAAAATCCAAAAATGGTTAAAAATAAAGGACTCTTCGAATCAATGAAAAACAGCAGTAAAATACCTAATCATCCTCAGAAGAAGAGATCCAGCTTCGTGCTCGACGGAAAGAAAGTAGCTTAGTTCTAGAGTTCAGACTCTTAAAAACATTGACAAGAAAAAATACTCTTGATTCAATTGGACGTTCTGCTTCAATCAAGAGGAAATCCGCCTAAATCAAAAGGCTCAGCTCTTCGATTCAAGGAAAAATCGGTTTGAATCAAGAGTATTTTTCTTGCCCATGTTTTTAAGAGTCTGGACTCTAAATCCAAGCGACTTTTTTTCCACCGCATCTCTTAGGCGGTCGTCCAGGTAATATTTTCTCTAAGGGTTGTCCGGTTTAGTTTCGATTTAGTTTCCAAAACTAAAGTGTTTAATTTTTCTTGGAAAACATGAAAATCGTCCTTTGTATGAAAAAAGCCTTCCGAGGTCATAATTTAAACCAACGTGAGGACTCCTTAGGGTCGAAGGTAATTAAAGCACGACCAAGAATCTCGCCATTAATTTTAAATTCAACGGGCAAATACCTGAATAACTGGCAACGATCACGAAGAGCCAAGCGCCGCTAATTGATTCCGTCTCATTTCGTTAGACATAATACATCACCGACAGTAAAGAATTAGTCTATTTACCCCTTTGGACTCATCCCGGGCTGTGGGATCTGCGGCCGCTTTGCCGGCGGCACCCGCCGACGTAGACGGAGAACCCGAGGAATTCGGGAACCTCCACGAATGTGAGGGTCTTCTCCCTCAAAAGCATCAATTTCCATCGCGGCATGCGACCGGCACGCGAAGGACGTGCTCAGCGTTGCCATTTATCGCGGATTATCGCATTAAAATCGATATTAAAAGACCATGTATCGGCAACAACGCGTGCGTTTTCCATATGTCGGCGGGGCTCAAGGTTAGATGCCGGATAGATTGTAGCATTTGCAGTCACGCACCTAGCTGTCGGTTACGATTTAAAAATCTAATGAGGGATATGAAAATTAATTTCATGCGTTTCGGAAAGTCGGGATCGTTTGCCACTTCGTCTCACGCACGTCATCGCGACTATTATCAGAGTAATTGAAAAATTTACTGATGGGAAGGTGAGGATTAGGCAAAAATTGCTTAATTTAACGCGTCGGGTGGGTGATTTTTGACTGCTATGCATCGACTTCTTTAGACACTAGTAATTTATAGTGCGCTGAGCATATATTCTTTTGGGAGGATATATGAGGAATATTTTCAGAACACACAATAAGGTGCGATTGACAAAAAAAGTGGTCGAGCACTCAGTGTTGGAGTTGAAGAAGGTTAAAAAGTTGTAAAAAAGGCCATTTAACGAAACATTTTGTTTTTACTTTGTGCTTTTTTTGTGACATCTCGATAAATCGCGATTCTTGGGTAAATTTGATCCATATAATTATTTTCTTTACTATTATGTCGTTTAAGATCCAAAACTGATTTAAAGCACAAAAATGAAGTCATACTACCGCACGATATAAAATTTTCAGAGGATTTCGTCATGATTAATTCCTGCGAGTATTATGACCACCAGGAATTATTTTAATAAAGGGCTCAAAGAAATGCCTGTGTGTGTTACAATTCTCTCTCAGAAGATTGTGAGATGTAAGATGTAATTTTAAAAATAAATGCGATTGTCCCGGCATACTGGTTCATCTTCAAACTGATGTTATATTATATCATACCATGATGCTTGAATATAAATAGTTGAATGAATACATATGAATGAGTGTGGGAAAGTAGATCTCTCTGGCCAAAGCTCGTTAAAATTTTCAGCATCAAGACGTAACAACACGAAAGAAGAGGAATCATACTTCCTTTGAATATAAATGGTTTTATTCTGGTGGACGTGCTTGCACGGTGAACTTGCAAATAGATGATGGTGGAATGCATTGCATTTCTTGACGAGAATATGCACGGGACAGCGCTGGTTGCGGAGGTCATAAATTTGGAAAAATCATTTTTCCTGAGAAGTTTTGCATGGGCAGCCAGCATTTCATTTGCCCTCTAGCCATGGTCTGTTGATACTGTTGCCAAACTTGGACAAACATTGTTTCTCTAAAATCTGGGCATATTTTGACTGCTTTGAGCACGTGCTTTAAGATTTTTCACACTGAAAGCGCAAGATCACAAGGCGCCATTTGTATTTTTGCCGCTTTACTCTTGTTACTTTTACACTTGAACACTTCTTGAGGATTAATTATTTAGGCTTTAATTCCAAGAACTGGCGGTGTATAATTCGATTTCCTCGCGAAATTTTAAGGAAAAATTAAGCCGCATAGTTGTTAGATCCATACACTGTCTAATGTGGCCCATGCCACAAGGTTTCTTTTTTTCTAACTCAGCGTTTAAGTCTCCGAGGAATTTCGCATCAAGCGCAAATCTAGGTACTCTCCGAGAAACTCTTAAGGGACGGGATTTTCTAATTGTAATTTGCGGCTATCAAATGTATAAGTTTTTATGATGATCTATCAGCTTGAAGGTGGTGCATCTGGTAGAATATCTTCATGGAGAGGGAATATGGAGATAAAGAAGAAGAGGAAGAAGAGGGGTATGTTTAAGAGGCTGGAAAATAAGGAGAAAAAGTGAAAGAACCGAATAAGAAGAGGAGGGTGAGGGAAACAGAGAGAAAGAGGAAGAAGAAGGTGTGGTCTTCCTCCTACACTGAAAAAAAAGTAGTTAGCGTTGAGAACTAATTTGGTAAGTTCTCGCCAAGTAGAATCAAAATTAGGCTTCAGAACTAATTTATTGTACTGAAGCACCAATCATTTCGCTTCATACGCTGACTTCACTTTACTAGAGCGCGAACCAGAATTGGAAAACAGCACTAGCTGTAAAATTAGCGCTGTGGTAAGACAAATCACCTTCGGGTCAAACTAATTCGCCCTCAACGCTAACTGCCACATTGTCCGTTACATTTATTTAGTTTCAAAAAAGTGGCGTCGGTACAACAGCCTCAATCGCGTCAGCTCGTGAAAATCAATCAAAATGTGAAATTTCGGGCTCGTTTGACAATGTAAATACTCCCGGTATGATTTATAGTGTCCTCTCTTTCTTGAAAACGTTCGAAAGCAACATAAATAAACCTGTTAAGGTTAGAAATCGTCTGTTCGATTCAAAACGTAAACAAGCATGATATTCGTTGGAGTCGTCAATCTTCTGTATTAAATTGCGATTAAAGCGTTCCGCGTTCAGGTTATATTTTACGAAAACCTGTGAACTTACTGCTTACTTCTATAGTTCGTGTTCTCCCGTAATTTCAAAAGAATATCTCAAGTGTTCGGACGAGATATGTTTATTCAGTGTGAACATTCGTTACCGTTTCATGTGTGAGTGTGTGTCTCTCTAAAGGATAATTCTGTCTACTTGCACGTACCTATGGGATATTCCTTTCCTCTGTCGTTCATTTGGAACCGGTCAGTTTATTTTTACCTCTCATCTTTTAAGAAATCTTCTTTTCCTGAAAGTATTGTCCAGTTATCATTCGCTAAGCCGTTTTCTCCTCTCTCAGTTTTGAGGTTAGGTTGACCCAACCCTACCGAATGCGAATTAGAGTAGCGGAATTAGTTTCCAGCACTAATAGTGGTTAGTGTACAGAAACCAAAAATCATGTGTGTCCAAATCACACAATTTGAGTTAGTGTATAGAAACCATTTTTAGTCATCTGACGCTAACTCATTTTTTTCAGTGTACTCTTCTCCTTTTTTCTGTGTTTTTCCTATCCGTATTTCTATTTTTATCATCTTGTCTCTTCTATCCTTCATTTTTTCCTCCTTCCTCCTCATTCTCCTCTTCCTTCTTTCCCTCTTCTTTTTCTTCTCTAATTCTACCTCCTCCTTCTCTTTCTCCCGATATCAAGGTACTGCATCCTCAATCCTCATCCAACATACGTTACAAACCCAGGGGCCGACTTTTGTCGGTTCTTCCATACCGTATTGAAATGTATTTAGGACGAGTCTTGACTACACTTAAGTCTGGCTTTTCGCTTCTGCGGGCCGATTATTGAAATTGATCAACATAGCAATAGACAAAGAAGACAAAAAGTATTTAGAGGGATCCTATTGGTGAAAGAGGGTGGTTGCAATGTACAAAGGACGTAGGTAATAAACTAACTAACGAGAACCCACGAGAGACCCGATAGTTAGTCCATAATTTACCCCCTTTCTCTATAAGAACCACCCATTTTAACCAATAGGATAGCTCTGTACTCCTTATGTCTTTTTTGTCTGTAGCTTTGTCTATAAATTTCGATATTCTGCCCGCTGATTGGCCAATGGTGCGGTTTAGACTGATCAACGGATGCTGAACCCGACAAAATTCGGCCTGAAGTCGTACGTTCAGAGTCCATCAGACTAGGCCTAATTAGAGTCCCTTTATACTGAGAGTCAAGACAACACCCCCTTATGGAGTCACAAACGGGAATAAAGATTACAGAAATTGAACGTTTTTTGTAATCTTTGATCGGCCCATTCTCAAATTCCTTTCTCCGTTCCATCTCTCATTCCGTTTGTTCCTTGCCGAACCCGTAATTCCCTGGTCCATTCCAGAATATAATCTTTGCAATCGGTGAAAATGTAATCTTTGTTCCCGTTTGTGACACAGTGAAGGCCTAAAATACGGGAACCAATCAGAAATGGATTCACATTGTCTTGACTCTCAGTATAAAGGGACTCTAGGCCTAATCAGAAAAATGACGATTTTTTTTGTGGAGCCGGCAGCCGAACGGTGTTGCATCCGGTGACGGGCGACGCACATCCGACGACCGAGGCGATTGACAGCCGACGCGTTGACGCGCGTTCTGGCGTGGCGTCTTGCGTCGCGTTGCCGCCAGGATGAAGAGCGCCACGCACCGAATATAAATGAAGCGCGGGTGCGGGTGCCGAGTCCCGACTCGAAAACGCATCCGAGCAACGAGCTTCGCCGCGTGCAATTTCCACGATAAATCGTCTGCCTTCAAAGCAGGATGTTACATCGTCCGCTCGTGATGTCTCCGGAGAAAACTTCATTTAAATACCGAGGATTTCTTCCGACGCGACGCTCCGACCTTTCGCGGCGGCGCGGCGGTGCCAGCCAGGAATGCTTCTAGTTTCTTTCAGCTGGGAACGAATGGACCAAAAAAACAGAGCAAGACGTGCAGAATACGTGGAAGGTGTTGAAAATTCGGAAAGCCATTTCATAAATCAAAGTGCGAAACCACGTACTTCCATCCATCGTGTTGTTTCAAAATTTCCGTCAGCATTCTATTTTTTTCGAAAAGAAATGCGAGCCAATTTTATACTTGAGGCTTAAAATTTAGAAAGAATATTCTGCCATCAGAAAAAACAAATCAGGGTAGTTTTCAAGAAATTGCGTCTATTAGTTTTCCGAAGAAAACATCGAGTATGACGGGAAGTCTGGAACGTCGCAAACAGAAATGCCTGGTTTCGAACTTCAACGTCAACCATCCAAATGAGAACTTAGCCTTCGAAAGTATTAGAAACTGGAAATTCAAATTTCCCGCTCTCAATTAAAAAAAGTAAAAACAATTGAATCAACCACTGAAAACAAACTTGTTTAGCAAATTGATAGATTTGCATTACACAAAATTTTTCTTTTTCTTCTGACGCATGCAGTTTGTCTGAAGCTACTCATGAAAAAAACAGAGAAAAACAGCAATCTACAAAAATTACTCTATTACAACGTACACTCATTCATTAGGCGATTTGAATCTAGCAGACTGTGGTCATACGTCAAAATAATGAGTGGAATTTTTGATGGAATTGATTTTCCAAAAAGCATAAATGAGTTAAACGAGAAACGTCTTAACCTCAAAAAATTATCTAGTTAGACCTTGGTCAAAATATCCTATCATCACCGCAACAGAACAGGTAGATTGAAATAGTGCACTGTTCCGGAGCGATATTCTTCTGAATCGTGCGATTTAATGAGAAATGTGAGACTTTCATTACTTAGAACAATTCTTGCAACACTGTGTAAGATGGAGCTAAGCTATGCGACCGAACTGCATATAAACGATGCAAAGAACAGCGAAAGCTAAATTGGACGTCAACGATTGACTTTTAACCTGCAAGTTTGTTCACGTGAGATGCACCTAAAGGAGCGCGTAATTATCCACGATCGTAAGTTATGGGCATCAAAACGATTTTGCCGACAATCTGTAACAATTCCCGCTGTGAGCTAAGTTAATAAATAGACTTGAGTCATTGCCTCCCCGGTTTTGTATGCAAGCGTGAGCACAGCTTTTCGAGGTAGAACTGGACCTATATGCAGGTGGACGGTACAGTGAACATTATACTGTACCGTCACCACGTACCACTGTACTATCAAGGAACGACGATGTTGTAAGTTTTTGAAAAAAAGCGTTCCTAAGTGAATCAACAGCGTCGGAAAACTTCAATCTTTAAAAAATCCGCGCTATATAATGCAGAAGTAACCCTTGAAGTTGCGGTATAGTTGGATTGCATTTTGAAAAAAGGAACCAAGAGCATTCCTATGTTGCCAGGACCGTGCACCTTTCATTCTTTGCAATAAAATTACTGAAATCATGCAAAAAATTAAATTTACAAAGGTGATTTTCGACATGAATTCATAGTTTATTGGAAGTGGAGACAAAACTTGATTGGATGATCAGTTTATATTTGCAAGATGAAAATATTTGCACGATCTTAGCGACATCGGAATGCTCTTGGTTTCTTTTTACAAAATGCAATCCAGTTATCATATTTCTTTTAATTATTTCATCTCGATGATCCTTTGATCCCATCACATATCGAGGCCAAGAATTTTTTGCAGAGACTGAATAAGAGAACGTGGTGGAAGAGAAGATAGTGGTCGTGGCAACCAGTAGCGTGGCGTGCTTTGCGATAAATCGATTGCTTCGCCATTTAAACCTATGGTAAAGAATCGATTATTAAGGTGTTCGCTGCGAGCACCCTGTTTATCGATCCTTTCTCATAGGTATAAATGGCGAAGCAATCGATATATCGCAAAGCACGCCACGCCACTGGTGGCAACCGACGGGAGAAAATGGTTCTCCAGCATCGTCAAGCGCCGGTTTATGCTTCCGTGCGGAACTGAACAAGATAGTCCGAGATTGAGCGCGATAGTGTCGCCGCCAAGCGGGGATTTAAATAAACTCAATTAAAAACTGTAGCAGGGAGGAATGGCGGGAGGCAAAAAACTCATACTTCTGTCCTGGCGGGCGATCGAGTGGATGCAGCGAACGACACTTGGAGCCAACGGTAAATCCTTATCAGGGATGTCAATCAAAGTACGTGCATTCTCATCTCGATGCACCCGGTGCAGATCCGTGCTCATGCAACGGGCCACTTTTTTACGGCGGAAAGCTCGCTCCTAAAAAGTGCATTAGCTCAGTCCCTGATTGTAATCAACTAAGAGGAGGTTTCGTGAACTTAGCCGAAGGAGGAGGGGTGGAGTAAAAGCCTTCAAGAGAACCACCGGTAGCTGGTTTCTTGTTTGTTGTCTTCCGGACGAAGAAACGTAACTCCGTTCCAAAGTTGCCGAATTGACTTAAAAAATTAATTAATTTTACGTAAATGTACCTATGCAATTTTTATACAAAATTTGTTTGATTTTTGCATGAAATCTGAGGAAAAATCAGTAAAATTATCTGTTAGAAATGCCAAAGAATCTACTGGTTAATATGCATAATTTGCGAGGGGCAATTTGGCAACATTCAAATGGGGTTACGTTCTTTCGTGAGGAAAACGACAGTTTATGGTATGATGCAGTACATTCATATTATGTAGAGTTGTATTATTTTTCAGAGATGTGATTAGGTGATAAAATTTGGAGTACCAATGGCTGAAACAGTTGTGTAATGTTCTTTTAAAGAGCGTCTTTTCAGATTTTTAGGCAAATATCTTTCGATATGAAGTTTTAGATAATGCTTGAAATTAGAGGTTGATTCGAACCAGACTAGTACAAGAATGATTAATATTTTCATGAAACACCAAAGTTTTTATGCACATGCATACAACGAAACATTTCAAAGAAGGTCATGCGATTTAAGTATACTTACAATCGGGCTCAGATGTTTTTAGTGAATATTAGCAAAAAATCATGGTTTTTTCCGTCAATTTTCTCCAGTTTTAACAGAGATATCGCTATTCAAAAACCTAGTGGGTTTTGTCCTCAGAAGGAATGTTTTTTAAAAGGCAATATATTTTTTGATTTTGAATGTGCCAAAATACCATTTTGACAAGTTTCTTTATTTTCCGATAATCTACAAGCTGTGTTCATCTAATTACGATTTTACGACGCGCAACTGATTTATTAGGCGCGATCCTCAAATCGAGATTTCAGAGGCATGGAGTGAAATACGCTTTTCCATCGACCAAAGAACAGTCAACATGTTTTATCCAAACACCTTATACAGCGCCTTAAATAATATTTTCGCACCAATTCTACGACCGAGACCATTATTTTTTATAGGCCATGCAAACTCTTTTCCTTCTCGCCCTATGCTCTGTGATTAAGACATATTCACAGAGCTGTCCTCTGTGATTTCCACACTGCTCTTAGCTCTGGGATTCTGAAATAGACTTTTACATGCATGAAATAACAGGGGAACGAGACATGAATTGAATCGTCGCTAATTATCGAGAGCTTTATAGTTCCCTGCGCTGAAACCAGGAAGTTCAAGCCTGGATTCGTAAACTTTCCGAATAACGGGAACATTTTAATTCCGACTCTGATGATAGGATTGTGCTGTATCATTCGTCGTTCTGAACAGTAATAATTACGAGCTGCAGTGACCAGTTCCTCAACTCGGACAAGGGAACATTACGTGCGGCAGCGTCCGATACTTAGGAACGTTCGATCGATGCCCGTCCGGCGCCAATCTCAAAGTCAGTGGCGTGGCGTGCTTTGCGAGATATCGATTGATCTGCCATTTAAATCTATGGAATAGGATCGATAAACAGGGTGTTCATAACGAACGCCTTGATGATCGATTCTTTCTGTAGCTTTAAATGGGGAAATATCGACAATCGATCATTCACGCTTCGCCTCTGCTCAGAGTGACCTCACTTCCTCAAATTGAGTGTTTTAGAACAATCAAGATCTCACAGGGCATGACAGCTGCTAATCCATCCTCGTGCATCTGTTAGTTTAATCATTTTATCGTCCAAAGTTTCCCAAAAGTTAAAAAATCCTATACACACTCCTTAATTATTATTACTTAATCAAATCGTTCAAATTATCAATTGGATGCATTTATTCTAAAAAGGAACTATGTTGCAAGAAAACCACATGTGCATGGCTCCTTTTAGCATAAATACGTTTAATTGAAACATCCAGTCACTGAAAAGTATGGCAGAGAATACCGATAGATGCGCGCTTGCGATGAAATTCTTCGGAGACTTTAACGCTGAGTTAGGAAAGAAGGAAGCTTCTTTTGTGGGCATGTTTAACAAGCATGTAATTTGCATGTAAAAAAAAGGGGGGGGAGAAAAAACTAGATGTACTAATTTGTGTGCTCCTCAGTTTATTTCGACTTGATTCGTTTGCACACAGGTCCTTTTAACACTACGCCAACCCACCTAACCCATGAGCACTGTGCACTATTTTCTCTTCCGTGTACAGTTAGGTGAATAAAGTCATTGTTATTAATGCGAATATAATCATTGCGTGAAGGATCGAAGAATGTTGTGTTATTTAGTGCCTCCGATTGCGCTTATATTTACTCTGTTATTTAACATTTGGAGGAACTGTTTCCTCTCTTTGCTTCTCTTCCTTTTTCCTTCCCATGACGCAAATTGCGTCCAAACGGCACCTTTAAACAAAGTTTGTCGGTTCGTTTAAAAATGCGATCCGATTAAAAGGAGGATCCGAGCACGAACAACATTCCCAGCGCTGAGAGAGTTAAGATTAACGCAAACACAGTAGCTCATTTCATGACGGAAGCATTGCGCACCGAGACAAGAACGAGAAATTATAAAAAGGAGCGCCGGGTGACTAGTTATGATATCATGATATCATGATATCATGACACGACGAGGTCAAGGGGAAAGTAGAGGAACATGAAGAGCTTCTTAGGAAAATGAAGGAGGAGAAAGCAAGGAGCCAGAAAAGCGGCCCCGGAGGTCGGGAGAAGAGCAGAAACAGTCGGATGCCAAGATGGCAGGATACCCCAACGCCGCACAGAGGACCGAGCCAATAGGAGAGGTCGGACAAAATTTGGAAAATTTAAACACTCATAACTCCATTTGGACGTATTTCTATCAAACGGACCTAAGCGCCATAGGGTGAGGAAGGTAGAGGGGGGCTTGGATTAGCGGCGGAATTGGGCGTCCGGCTTATTCCGTCCTATACTCGCAATGCTTTTCCACGGCGCTTGGGTCCGTTTGACAGGACGCGCTATCCGGGATTCTAAATTCCTCAAAAGGAACTCAAATTGGCGCTTAGTTCCGTTTGATAGAAATACGTCCATTTATACAAAACACGTCCATTTATACAAAACTTTGAGGCTCTGAAAGTGGTTCCATTGGTTTTCTCGTGAAATTTACTGCTGGAAACACCCCTTGGATTTTAAAATGTGATGAGATAAACATCAAAATGTGCAGTTTTAGTAAAAAATTTCGTGTCCGACCTCTACGGTTGACTCGCTCCACTGTGCGCCGACTCGATGAAGCTAGCGATAGATAGGAGCTGACGATAGAAAGCAAAAGGGTATCGGATTACCGGATATATAAGGATTACGTGGCATGGGAGGGGCCGGGGGGGCGGGGGCGGGGGCGGGCGCACGGCGGGGGGCAGGGAGGGGGCGGCGGGAGATAAAAACGGAGACGGGATAATCAACTGGATATTTGGCTTGCAGTCGTGACCTTGGTTTCCTCTTCCTAGTTCCCGCGATTCCCGCGGGCCGCGGAGAAATGGCCCTATTATGAACGATGGTTCCACTCTGATTAGTACGAACCCGGCTCAACGACTCCTCAACGATGCCCCACCGATGATACAACGCACGGTTGCCGAACTCGACGGCGGTGATCGAGACATCAATCATCTGGAGCGTTACCAAAAAGAGCGGTCAAGTTGAAGAATGAAGTTTTGGACCACTGTTTGAGTGAAAACGTTGATTGAATTAGCCCTTCGTTTTTTCGTAAACTTTTTTATAAATAATGTGCGAGTCAATTATTAATCGTACAAGTGGTTAAAAGTTGACAAATATCACGTTTGGCCATAAAAAAGGACCAACTTATCTTATGTTAGGCAAAACAGCCGTACGTGGCGTGCGTGCAATCTTCCGAACGTTTGCTCGATTGCGTTTTCAACAAATAACTAACAGTGTGTAGGGTTGAATAACGGCAGAAATAGGTGGTATTTTGCACAAGACAGTAGGAAATTAATACAGTTTTCTTGTAGAAGAATGGAGATTTGCCGGTTTATTTGGGAGGGGGGGGGGGATTTTTTTTTCGTTTCCCCGATGACCCTCGGTTCCTCGTATGCTGCAAGTTTGGCGAATTTTGCTGTTTAGCTAGAATAATTTCATTCAATTTAGGTAGCCATTAAAAATTATTAGCCATTATTCAAAAGCCATTATTATTTTAGATAGGTTGAACTTATAAAAAAAAGTCCTGATAAATTAGTGTGTGATGTTTAAAATAACCGTCAAGAAGCATTATCAAAGAAGCCGTGACTCAGTGTATCCTGATACAACTATTACTACTCCAAGGATGTCCGTGTTGCGTTTGAAAAATTGAAGGCGTTTTGGTTTTTCTTGCGCTGCACAGTTATTGTCTCGGATAACCGCCAAGAAGCATAAATAAAGAGGCCGTGACTCAGTATATCCTGATACCGTTCTATGTTTCTCTTTATCTATTTTAAAAATGTTTAAAAATTATCTGTATTTACTGCCGTTTTCATTACCACGTAAGTCAAGTGGCTTCAATTGATGTTTGCGGACTTCCATGACATAACCCTTAGGGAACTTCTCAAACTTACTCTTTGTCCGGACAAAGACTCTTGGTGCCAAAAAATGCAAAATTAAGATGTTAGCACTGCTGTTGAAGCACTGTTTTACACATATTTTGGCGCTTAAAACGTCCATAAGTTTCGAACCAAACTAGAGCTGTGCCAATTTGAAGTTTGCGATCACAAGGATTATTCTATATCCTCGTGATCGCAAAGCTTTGGCAACCTGTTTGCAACGCCACCGCTTTAAGACACAGAGATCCTCGCGACCAGATAAATGCTCATTACTTCATTACTTCTTGAATTTTCTCCCCGTAATTACAAAGTGAAGCATCTCTCCCAACTGCACTTATAACTGTTTCTCGAAGTTCGTTTACCGAGCAGTTTGCACGGACGCATAATGATTTAGAAGGCGATGGGTGGCATAATAAAACTAACTTTAAGCGCCAATAGGAGAAGAGCCTGGAAAATGAATCTATGCATTTCTGCATGGGTCTTAAAATGTGTGGGTAAACTTTTAAATTATTATTTTTTTAGGGAAGAAGAACTGTTTTGCTTCATTTCTATTTGGTGCACTGGTATTCGGAGCGCCGTTTGCATCTGTCAAGGTCAATGTAAAATTACAGGTAGGGTAATCTTGTTAGGGGAACGCTCAATTTTCAATTTTTTGAGAAAACCGCAGCGGAGACGCACGAAAAAAAACCATAATTGCAAATTTTTTAACCGAGAGACTTTAACGCGCGATTAGGAAAGTAAACAAGAAAAACTCATGTGCTTCTCCGCACTGTGATTGACTATCTCGCGCTTTAAAATCTTTTCAAGCCGAGTTCTACATAAATGCAAGTATCCTAATTTTTTGTTAGACATGCATGTAAGCATTGATTTTATTTATTTATTTATTATTATGCTTACTTTTTTGTAATAAATAAAAACACGAGAAACCCTCTGTCCTCCATACGTCACATCTGTACATTCATTGTTTCAGTTCTATATAATAAGTCAATTCATACTGCAGACATGCAGTAAGCAGGATATTTTACTCATGATATGCTCGAAGAAATATGTCAGAATATTATAATTTTTTGAGAGGAAGTCAATTAGTTCAAACTCGGCCATTATTCCTCTCTCTTCCCATACATTGTGAAGAATTGTGAGGTCATTATAATTTTTTTTTTCAATTATAGGATAGTATTTTACACGTATTCAACAATAACAATCAAGTATGAGGTAACATCATCAATTTAATTGTTTTGTGTCAATTTGTCATGATATTTCACCGTTTATTCATTTCTTTCTTTCACGTGAAATACACGCTGAGAAAAAGATACTCTGGAATTGCTCATAAAATTTAATGACACCAATTTGCATTCAACACCTCTCCCGGACGACTTAATTCACGTCCCAAATTTTGTAACAGCGTCGTTGGGGCTTCTTTCAACTCCAGCCACCTGTAGCTCGCTCAACAGTCAAACGTAATCTGAATGATCTCTACGTGAAAGAAATTCGGATTCAAGATTGAATTTCTTTCACTTCGATTTTTGTTGGCTTAGCTCAGTGATTCCTCAGTGATAAAAATGTCAAGGTAGCATCATCGTAAATTAAACTAATACTTTTCATTGCGAAATTTTCTTTCCGAAGAATGCAAGGAGAAATTCGAAATCACTCCGTTCAATCAAGTTTCGGCACTTTACGGCCCTGCCGAACATGAATTCCTCCGGGTACTTGGTCCTCGGAAAAGAGAGGTATTAGATTACACGGGTGGCGGTCACCTTAACCTTAGGATAGAGATGAACGGGTTTTCTGCTCCACAACTCAAAGCATTCTCAACGGTCAAGGTTTAATTGCCTAATAAAAAAGGATAAAAAGTCCAAATTCGTTAATTAAATCTGTGCGGTTTGGAGGCGAAAATGATTCGCAGTTATAAAACCGTTTGACGACTAGGTTTCATCAAGATGCTCGTCGGGAATTTAGCAACCGACCGTAGAGTATTTTTTCTCAAAGCTATTTACAGCGAGGCTAGGCAATTGTTAATACGCATGTCCGTTACTTTTACTAAGACAGAAATGGAAACATGATATTGACAAATTTTACAATTTTCTAATTTTGCGAATTGAGAATTTGGGCTCAATTGGACTACATTTGCAATTAGAACAACAAAATTTCTGGCTAGTTTAGAATCAAATATTTACCATTAGTTTTTCCCTATGCGCCTAAGTGTTTTTACTGATGAGCCATTGAATTTTTCTTCTTAGTTGCAAAATTAAGTCCAATCCTCTGCACCATAAGCGCGCACAAAACCATTCGGCTCATATAATCGAAGTTTTTTAAAGGCGAGCCAATCAGAAATAAATCCGCAAGTCTCATTCTCCAGTTTACACTCTCTTCAAAGGTACTCTAGCGGACTTCTCGGATAGCAGGTCTGAGGGCCCGTTGAACGCCAAAAAGCACAGTTTCCTACGTTGAAGAGTCGATGACAGGAGATCGGAACCGTTAATGGTACATCCTGTGCTTGGGGGGGGGGGGGGGGGTGTGCACGATTACGAATGCGCGACGAGGATAGAAGGTGGAAGCGAGACTTGAGGGAGGGCGAAGAGCCATAATCACACACGCGGATGACTCACGCTCTGCGCCCTCCCCCCCCTCCCCCCGCTGGGCCAAGCCCCGCGACCGGGGTACACTGTCTCCCAGGCCCCCGTTATATTGTCAAATCGGATCTTATCTCTTAGATTCTGGGTTTAAACCCGGATTAATCCAATTTCAACAGTCGAGACTGAACTTTTACAAGTCCAGACTCTTAAAAATTTGACGAGGAAAAAATACTCTTGCTTCGATCGGATTTTAGCTTGAATCGAAACCAAAAGCCTCTTAATCTAAGCGGTTTTCCTTTTGATTCGCAAAAATTAATTGGATTCCTTTTGAGCAAAAATCCGATTGAATAAAGAGTATTTCTTCTGGTCTAATTCTTTCAGAGTCTAGACAGTGGTCCGGAGAGACCTTTTTCCAGTGCGTCGGTGCACATGGAATACCACAGTTGTCAGTCATGGGCACCCAATTGGGTTCTTTAAACTTGACTATCGAGACGGAAAAATACGTTCAATGTTCAGTTTTTTTCTCTCGATATTGGTATATCGTGACACGAGTTTTCAATTGTAATTCAAGAGTGCATTTGCAATACATTCGGAGGCATTGAAATAATATGTAATTCCCACTGTGTATCCTTTAAAATGAAGGGGCTCACAATCAAACGTCCTAATTGGTTTACGAGTGGAATTGACCGTAATTGCAAATTTTGATAAATTTAGACTGAATATAGCACTTAATTATTTGAAGGCATTTGCCCTTATCAACCTTAGTTTATGGTTCAAACGCAGTTGATCGCATGAACTTGGTAACCAGTAACTTCCTCAATCCCTCCATCAAGAATTTGCAGAATTATCAAGACTCGATGCAGATGTGAATTTAGTGGTTCCAGTAACGTGGAGCCCTCCTCTCAAACTTTATATCGACCTATTTTCCTCTCGGAAAACCACGCAATTGCGCATTTGCTTTCGACTTTCGGACTCTAAACTCTTCAATGCTCGTTATAAATTAGGATTATATTATTAGAGGCTAAAATTTTCTCCGGCGATCGCCCTTCAATCAAGATTGTGCCGGGTTTTCACGTCAGATCAGACAACAGTTGAGTCCCAGTTGTTCGGGCATGGGGCGTCTTCCTTGGCTGTCGGCCAAATAGCCAGATCGTGCATTGTAAATTGTGGGCTTAAGTGAAATGAGTATATCGTCGCCCCTTCGACATGAAGGCGAATCTCAATTTTCACGTGAGCCCTGTTCTCCATACAACTTTATGCTTTTCAAGGCTCACGTGGAAATTGAGATACGCCCTTCTTTCAAAAGAGCGACGATATGTGGAGGAGTGGGGATCATGGGGCTCCACCAGAACAGTATGCAATTACCTCATCTGTCAGCCGTTCCGTTCGGAGTATAGAATCTTCCTGCATGTGCTTCAAGAAAGACCGAACTTGTCAATCGAGTCTCATCGTTGCCTCTATGACAAAAGGACGTAAGTACACTTCGTAATGAGCCCTGTCGTTTGTAACTCGATGATCTTCCGGGCTCGTCTCTGGGTGTAGTTACGCGTTTTTGTCGGCCAATCGACGTCATGGCACATTGTGGTGGTCTTTGAATCTAATAATTATTCTCGTCCCTTGGGATGAGAGCGGATGGGTTCATCCAGAAAACTTACAGACCCGAGGGGTAAAATTTACGGTTATTTAAATTGAATTTTTTGCATACATTACGCCGAGCGATAGCCGGCTCGTGGAGTGAGTGCAATATAAATTTACAGGATGGAATAAATTTATGGTTAAATTATGAAATATATGAAAGCGCTCTATAGATTTTCATGATAACCTCCTGATTTTTAATAGGTTCATTTTTCTTCACAAACAGAAGAGCCTTGAGAACTTGTACCTCCAACTTTCCGATTTTGTTTAATGTATTTTTTTTCTTAAATGAAAAGTGTTATTCGTTACAATATTCAGTAAAGAATTAGAAAACTAAGGGGCTGCGCCCCCTGAAGCTTCGCGCTTTAAGCGTTATGCGTTAAGCGTTACTCTTATGATTTTATAATGCAGGGAAAAATATTACTGAAGATATTTAAGATTGTAAATGAATCCTTGCAAAGATTTGTAATGATTTGCCATTGCAAAATTTACTAAATACAAAAGAAGAAACTCTAAGATTGTGACAAGCTTTAAAGGAGGAAAGGGCCAACCTTAACATTTACAAAACCCACAATATCTTTTCTTCCGAGGTTGTATTTTTTGTGGCGGCAATTATCGTAATCACTTAAAGAATCTATTTCTAGAGTTATACTGTTGAATTTTACCAGAGGCTAGAAAAAACTGTCATTATTATCATATACATTCAAAGGTCTAAACCTTCCTCAATCACAATGGAAACCATCCCTAATCCCCCAAAAAAGGAGTTGTCTCAGGAACGACAACGATTACAATCCTACGTACCATTGAGGAAAAAAAGGAGCCGATGTTCGCATTTCGGGCATCTTGGATTATTTTGATGACGCAGGTCGGTACGGACGACTTTTATCATCGAATTTATCGAGAATGGTGTAGTTTATGGAAAAAAGTCATTCCATATAAAGTGTTTGAAATTATATTATGAGTTGATTTAAGCAGACAAATCGGACGTTATGGTCCGTTTTTCAAACGGACGGTGGATATTGCGAATTCCGGATTTTGCTGGCCATGCTGTACCGACCTACGTCACGGGGTGAACAATCCTCCAGATGCAAACACCCCCTTTTTTTCTCTATGCCTGTATACATAATAACTCGATCACTTCAACCACGATCGGATCATTATATCCGATGTGCGAGAGCTTGGAGTAGCATTCCTCGAGGCAACGTATCGTGAAGGCACGTTACTACGCGACGCGAAACTTGCCGACTTTTTTACTTGGTCATTGCCACACGTATCGGAGCTTACTTCCGACCGAGGAAAAACCGTAATAAAAATACGGAGACTTTATAAATTACACTCAAGCGCTGGAGAGAAAGGAGCGACGTGAGTTACTGCACACGCGAGTGCGCTCATCGCAGAAGCAGCGGGTCGATTATATCGAGTGAACTTGGTCGATAAATCCGTATCTTGGCAACGCTATCTATCGATCGAGGATTCGATAGTGATTCGATAATCGAGATGCAGGTATGCCTCGAGCAGTCAACTCCCAATTAACTGGACTGAATAATTCAGCTTTTTTCGAATAATGCACTGCTGGATAGTAAGTTTGAATGGGTTGCTCAGATGTCTAAATGGACCTTGGTGAAAAAAGGAGAGGTGAAGAATTATATAATGACTACAGACCTACGAAACCACGGTTTTGGCAATTTTCAGTATTTTTGCTCAATCGAAGGGCCCGAATTTTCATTGAGTGTTCTTCAATGAAAGGGCAATGGCGAGTCATGCCAAATTTTTACGATTTCAACCAAAATTTAACGATTACAGTAGAGCGAGTATTGATGGATGATTTGACAGTTCGCAAACTGAGCTACGCGGTTTTGTAGTTTCACCGTCGGTATGGTCGTTTTCCGGACAAAAGAACATAAGTACATTTCAATTTGAAAAATGTGCACTCGCAGACTGTATTTTTACAATGACTGTACAAAAAAACCAGCAAAATTTCGGATAGACTTAGCAGGGTCGTAGATTTTTTAATACATTGAATTGCTTGAGTTAATGTTTGGTCTTGGGACGGAGTTATGTTCATTTTTCTGGAAAGTAACATTATGAGGGATACCTGATAGAGCTTTAGACCATTACGTGCCATTCTTAAAAAATCAACGTTTTTTTTTTAAAAAAAAAAATTCGGAATTCCGATTAGACATTTTTTATACCTCCAAAATGTCTTAAAATTCTACCTCGTGGCTGGTCTCAAGATTAAGCGAGAATTGAAGTTTCTGAATTTCGCGGTTCGAAAATTCAAGACGGATCCTTAATGATCTCTGAAGACAAAATAGTCTCACAAAATTTTCCAAGCATCCTTAAGATGCATTCAAAATGTCAAACAATTAACTCCAAGACTTAATTGCATTACGTATCCCAGATGGGGATGTGAAGCATTATCTTAGGATTCAAAGACCCTGACCCCGAGATCAAAGACATATCAATGTATTTTAGAGGGCTCAAAGTTGAAGCTACATTGCACTATTACTATAACGCGTATGGGCTCCTGCACCAAGTTCAAACGAACCTCAGCCAATCTAATCTCGCTCTTAATTGAACATGCCTGTCATTTGGAAACGCGGTCCAGGGTCAATCGGATGTATTTATATCAAACGGAACTATGTGCATTATGACGTGAACCCTGTTATGCACATATTCTTATGGGTCTCGGGGCTCATGTCTTAATGCACATAGTTCCGTTTGGCAGAAATAAGTCCAATCGTGCGTAGTTGACCGGCCGTGCTGAAGCGGTTCTTGTTCTCTTCAGAACAATCGGCAAACACGGTTATAATGCACCGATCTGGCATCTTTTCCATTACGGACTTGTGCTAAGTATATACAGCTAACTGGCTTAATAGAGTGCCGATTACGCCTCAAACTTGAATACGGCGGCCCGTAAGTGGCCCTTGAAGAGGCGCGCGGGTTAGGGGTCACCTGACCCCATTCCTGGACCATTCTTACTCCGTCAGTCATCGCCGAAGCCCCCTCGGGTCCTGGGTCTTTAGGTTAGAGGGAGACTGGAACTGTTCGCGGGGTCCTGTCCGAAGAACAGACGACTCGCGCTGTTGTCGGTGAGGGCGTTGTGAAAATTTGCATAATAGTTTTGCGGACCAAGTCGGAATCACTATCAAAATATCGAGGCTACACCCACTTCTGCCACAGTCATTAATCGGACTTAAGATTCGGGAGTTGATAGAGAATTTGCAGGTGTCTGAAATTTGATGAATTTCGTGTTCAAGTGCGGAAACTACTGAGTGAACCGAACACGAGGATACCCTTGGTTCATCAATTGAACAATAATTATTGGAGAGGATACGACAAAATGATCTAATTTGCTAAAATACGTGTGCTTAAATGGAAAATACCGCCAGATGACGTCACTAGGCAGTGAATTTTCTCACTCTTAAATCTATTTTTACACTATTTTCCGTGTAAGAAAAAAATTATAAAAAATACTATGAAATCAGCTCTTTAAGCACTTTTAGATGAAGCAATAAAAAATTGCATGCAAATTCTCCATTGGGCACTTTTATGAAGGTATGTCACTCCAGAAGAGTTTTGTGCAATTATAAACAAAAAGTTGAGTCTTGAGGATGCGATCCGAAGCAAGTATTTTTATCGCCTAAGTAACGAAGAAACTAAAGTATTTTACATGTTTGTTATAGAGGATAATGTTTTATTTTTTAGTATGAAACTCCGTGAAATTCCTCTCCCCCGAGCGATTTCGAGAGAACAAAATCGATGGGTTTAAAGCGCCATTGCGGCAACGCAAAGTGACGACTGAATGCAGGCGAAGAGACGTCCAACATGGGAACTCCGTAAACTCGACTCCTATCAGTGTAACAACGGCATACACGTATCGAACACTGTCGCGAAGAGCGGCTGGAATACCAATAGCTTTGCACAACTGCAATTGATTCAGTCACGGATAACCTGTCAATACCGACTGCTAAGTGACATCAAGCCGCAGTAATGAAGTTCGCTAGCTTGGGACCATTTGATTCTTAGACATCCAGTTGAAGTTCAATGAATAATTTGATGCTTCCTCTCAAAATTGACGGGGAACATCCTCCTTCTTATTTAGGGTGTCAGAGGTGCGTTTAAAGTTGATGAAAATGTTTCGAACGCGGATGTTTATTCGTCTTAACGAAGGATAAACGGACAGATCCGACTGAGCGGCGGTGTTTCGCTCGCCATCGGTCCAGTTCGCCTTCAATAATCAGAGTAGGCAATGTGAGCAGCTTGGAAGCACTAATAGTTGCTCGCAGCAGTTTAGCCGTGTTAATTTTGTTTTAGGCAAAGCATTAACAGAATAATATTATCAGAGTAGGCAATGTGAGCGACTTGGAGGCACTAATAGTTGCTCGCAGCAGTTAAACCGTGTTAATTTTGTTTTAGGCAAAGCATTAACAGAATAATATTATGTTCTGCATTCTTTGATTCACGCTCCCTCTGATTGGTTGCCTTCAATAATTTGTCAAAGCAATTTCAGAGGCTAACAGTGAAAGCTACTTGTATAACATTTTTGCCAAATTCATCCCTACATATACTGCTAGTTTCCGGGAAGGTTCATTTTTTCCACAAAGTATGCTCAGAGACGAGAGCTGAGTTAGGCTGAAAACGACGAATTTCAGGACTTTTTCAGGATAAATATTGAAAAGACTTTTTTATTCCTGACACTCTACAACTATTCTGTTATTTTATCCAATTCAGCAAGTCGGCGTACATGAAGTACTTATATCTCCTCATTTGATGAGTTTTCATACGAAAAGACTAAGGGTAGCTTTCCCGTCGTAGTTTTTGGGTGAATGCGTCAAAGAAATAAGATGAAGTAAAATATATGGGGACCTTAAAAAGTTGTCTGCAATTTAAGTAATTTTTTTTATTATGTTTTGTTGTATTGGTATTTGGAGAGTAGCCGAGTGCGAGAAATAATGTAAGATTTTCTTTAAAAAACTTACATTTTATTAACAAACTTAGACCAAAGCTTTTCGAAGCAAACGCTTCATCGTCAGGGTCACACAATTTTTACCATCAATGAAATCTGTTACCTTATTTGATATTAAATTATGACCTTTGTGATGTCGATTTTGTGATCCTGACGATGAAGCGTTTGCTTCGAAAAGCTTCGGTCTAATTTTGTTAATAAAATGTAAGTTTTTTAATGAAAATTTTACATTATTTCTAGCACTTGGCTACACTCCAAATACCAATATATTCAGTGCTACTACCTTTCAGACATTGTATTACAATGTTCGCTGATTTTGGTTTTTGTTGTAAGCAGTGTATACGTATTCGTCCGGAAATAGAATCCAGTATTTTCAGCTATCTCGGCTCACATCATGGCGTAAACCGTTGGGACAAAGCTTGCGATTAAGCCATTAGGGCCCTAGCCACGAACGGTTTCACGGTCTCGCGCGCTTATTCGCCGATGAAGCGACACACCGTATAATAAAATATTCACTCCCCTCCACCGCGCTCCTCCCTCTCCCAAAGTTTTTACTCGAGCTAAACGGCCACTAAACCATGATGTGAAAATGATATAGTTGTGAACTCCCTTAAATCAGATGGCGGAAACCGCAAGTAATCATTGCTCCAGACCGAAGGGTCGGAAATCCCGTAGGACCGCTTCACACGTGACGTTACTATTAAGATCCTGTGTTGATACGGATAGTGTGAAATTGTGATATAACCGAGCGATATCGATAACTCTCAAATGATCGATAAATGCTGAGGACATTCTCTGGAGAATGGTTAAAATAAATCATCATTCCCATAAGTAATGGGCTTCAAGACAAGGTATAAATTAAAGCACAACGCTACGTGATTCCTCTTCAGAATTCTGCAAAGAAAACAAATCACACAACGGGAAGTCTGAAAATCAACTCCTGAACGATATGAGTGTTTTGTGTTAGCATTGGTTAAATGACAAAAATACAAACGACGTCATTTGTATAATTGAACTTACGTTTGATATCTGCATTTAAAAGACTTCGTTAATAACTCGTTCGGGAATTGTTTCAAAACTTCTTATTGTGTGGATTGTTTTCTATATGTATGTAAGCTCTTGAAGATAAAACATGCATGTGACGTTTTTCTCTACGTCGGACCATGTCAGATAGCTAATTTAGTGGAGATTTCTTCATAAAGAGAAAAATCACATGGTCCACGGGTGGATAGACTGTGACTTAAAAATGAGTGCGCTATACTTATCTGGTCTCTGGTCTATAGACACAATTTTTTTTTAAAAAACTTTAGAAACTTGTAAATCGAGAGGAGCTTTAAAGATTTCTCCGTTAATTTTGTTTTGAGGACCACATAACCAGAACAAAACTATTTTAGTCATCCCATATTAATTTTTTGGTCCTACAATGTAAAAATACTCTGCAGGGATCGCTACTGAACTGCCTGATGTAAACGAACGAAAAGACGTATGATATTCATGTGCAGCAAACAAGACCCCGTTTGGCAAACTGCCTTGGTAGCGAAGTACATAGTGCGGCATACACCGGTAATCATTAAACTGAGGTAAGTGTTGTTGCTCATAAGGAAACATTGAACCCGAATGAAATGCCTGCTTCACTCGTCCATAGTCCATACCTCTTGAAGCCTAGTGTACAGTCCGTAAAGTATTTTATCTTTGAGTATAAAATCCGGAGAGGATGATGACTCCGTTCTGAAGAAATTATTCTCAAATACTGCTGAGCTGAGGAAAAGCGCCGTATGAACCTTCAGGCGTTCCCAAATTTCCTTTGATAAAACACACATTTCCTGGTAAACTTATGAGTATTTTTCTTCCAATTTTTCAGATAATTTTGTTCACGATTTTACCTAAGGCTCCCAAAAATTTCAAAGAAAAATATTCATAACTTTCCTTAAAAATGAACACTTTATCGAAGGAAATTTGGCAACTATCGAATGTTTATGCGGCGTTTTTCCGCCGCATGGTAGAATGGTCTGTTGCACACAAGGAATACGGACGAGTGGATAGAGTTGATGCAGGGGAAATCGTCTAAAAAGTAAGATGAATAATGCTTGTAAGGGAAAATATAAAAAAATGTTCTTACTTGTGCATTTAAGTTCTTTGGCGAGTTCGTCGGTGCCGCGAAAGCAGTCCCGTTTGCCATCGCAGAGTTTCGATAGCTCGAAGAGCTGGAGGACCTGCGTGGACTCGTTCACTTGGCACCCGAAGAATCCATCCTCCAGGTTCAAGAAGAACACCTCCCGCCCTTTGATTCCATAACCGACACCCCCCTGTCCTCTCACCTGAAACAGAGAAGAGTTCATGCATTAAACATCGGATAGTGCATCACACAGAAACGCAAAACAATTGTGCGAAACCCAGACCAACATAGACGCGAATGTTGGGGTAAGGGCCCCAAAATTACACGGCAAGTCTAGCGTGCTGAGGTAGAACGCTGTATAAATATTAGGACGTCGCCATATTTCTTCTTGTAAAACATGACTTTTCTGGGAAATTTGTGAGATTTTTCCATCGGAGGTTTTTATTCGCAATTTTATCTACCTTTCCTGAAATTTCAAGGAGAGATATCGATCATTTTTCTAAAAAAAAAAATAATGTTTAATTAACAAATATCTACGAGAGAATCAATGCCACACCTTAAAACTTTCTCAGTGTATTTTTCAATTTAAAAGGAACGACGTTGCATAGTTTCCCGCTGACAAAATCAAGGAAGACTATACTAGAAGTCTGCGATGTCACAACCTGGGGCACGTGGTTTGGGAATTTCACCGCCAATATCGTTCGGTTATAGCTGCATTATGTGAGGCAAGAAATTCCAATTAAGTGTAAGACTATGAATAGCGGGTTTTTGCAAACTTTATAAATTGAAGGCACTTTCTTTTACCATCTGCTTTAGAAAACCCAAAACTACCCCTCAATAGTCCACATGATTTTCTGTTAAGGGTTTTCAAGTCGATTGGGCAATCAACATTGGATGATATCACAAGAAATGACCCTGTAACAGATCTTTTATGCTCTTTTTTAAGCAGTCCCAGGCATTATCAAAAACTTTACAGAATATTGAAAAATGTTTTGCACGTTAGACTGCGCAGAGAAAAAAGAGGGATTACAGAAATTGTTCTCCGGGCGACTCATCATGTCATAAAGAGTTTTGAAGCTCCAATGAGAATTTGCAGGTGTCTGAGACTTGGTGCATTTCGTGTTTAAGTGGAAACTACTGAGAAAACTGAGTGCGTAAATAGAAAATGCCGCCTGATGACGTCACTTGACGGTGCATTTTCGCACTTTTCAATTTATTTCCCATGCAGAGAAAAATCATAAAAAATACGGCGAAATCAGCGCTTTGGGCACTCTTTGATGAAGTCATAAAAAAGCTGCGTGCAAATTCTTCATTGAAAGGTTACGGTCTCAATCTCCTAAATTCATTCAGACCTCCGTCATATTCGCTGAATTAGCACCGTTAGATACACAAACCTACAACCGATTATGCTCCAAAAGGAAATTAAAGTAACCGGAATGGGTGGAATGTGGATGCGTACAAATGGAGAGTAAATACTGCAAAATTTCTATATCTAAGGTGCTTCATCAACTGTTGAGAACTGGTTTTACGACTCGGGAGTTCAAGACCGGTAGGTGTATTGACCGCGAAGCGCATAATTCTCTGATTAGTTTTTTCAGGATCGATGAGAATACGTGGAATTGCTGGAGAAGAAGAAAAGCTCCTCGGTGCGGTTTCGTTGGGCCGATGTGTACGAACGATAGCGGTGCATGAGCCGATATCGGGCGCTCCTGCCTGCGCAGCGCTCGTACGATACTTTGTTTGTGGAATTATTGCCACAATCAAAGATTATCTCGGATAACAGATTACATATTCATACACTGCAGATGTACTTGACCTCTGGATGAGGTTAGGCGGAACAAAAGGGACCCATACTGCCGGGCTAAGGAAGAACGCCGTATGAGCATTCGAGAGTTGCCAAATTTCCTTTGATACATTGGAAAAAAAGTCTCTTGACTCCAAAGTCCAGACTCTTAAAAAATTCGACAAGAAAAAAATACTTTTGATTCCATTGGATTTTCCCTTGAATTGCGAGAGCCCAGCCTCTTAACTGAAGCGGATATTCTAAAATTTTCGGACGATTTTATACGCAATTTAAACTAAATATCTAAAAATTTCAAGGAAAAATATGCATGAGTGTTGCCAAAAATACATGTTTTACACTGGGAAAAAAAGTCTCTTGGATCCGGAGTCCAGACTCTTGAAAGATTCGACAAGAAAAAATACTCTTGATTCAATTGGATATTTGCTTGAACAAAAAAGAAATCAGCTTAAATTAAGCTCTTGATTCAAGGGAAAATCCGATTGAATCAAGAGCATTTTTTCTTGTCGTATTTTTTAAAAGTCTGGACTCCGGATCAAAGAGACTATTTTTCCCAGTGTAAAATTGTATTTTTAGCAACATTCATGCCTATTTTTCCTTGAAATTTTCAGATATTTTAGATTAGATTGCGTACAAAATTGTTCGAAAATTTTAGCATATAAAATTCACAATTTACTCAGTGAATTCGGTTTTCATCGGAGAAAACTTGGCAACGCCTGAAGGTTCATACGGCGTTTTTCCTTAGCAAGGCAGCATGGCATAGACAATATGCATTCCAGTTTCGAGGATAACTTCTCACTCGTTATAGTACGAATTTGAGTCATAGTTTAGGTTTAAAGGGTCCAGCCCACGCAGGGTCATTGAACCTCGCGGAGGATAAATGGGTCAGCATTTCAAAATTAGCATCATTGATTTAGTTCCTTTGTCGTGCGGTGGAGAGGAGAGATTAGGATCAATGATTCATCGTCGGTTTGTATAATTGACGCATTATGCAAAATTGGCCGGCACGAGTTTCCTTTTTCATTCCTTCCGATTGTATTTTGCAAATGAGCCGACCGAAAGGTGAAATTCTCTAGGATTAACCGCGACGTGTGATATATCGCCCGGAATTTAATTGGCGTTTTTGTTGAATTTGGTCTGAATAAATGGCAAACCGTACAGATTCGGGAAGAAGGGCATGCTGGAGGTATGTTGGCACCTTTAATACACATGAAATGCAGACGGAGCCTTATTAAAATTCAATTCCTTTTAAGCAGTTGGCTCTACGGGGAGCTCAGTTTCATTTACAGAAAGCACAGGGTTTCAAGATAACAGGATTATTTATACATGATAGAGGAAGTGACTGTAAATTCTCAATTTTTGAGCTCTCATTTGAGTGGCCGTAGGTATGACTATGCTTACCGTATCAAACTTCAAAACTGCCACATTTTTTTGGCAAACTATTTATTGTTTAGAAAAAGTATGAATATTTTCCCTTTTTAAAGTATGAAGTTCACAGACGTGTATGGTTAAACTCGACTTAATTTGTGACCACCAATATGGAACCAATATGAGACCACCTTTCATATGGGACCACCAATTTCAGCGCTTCCACCTAATCAGCCAAATCACCTTCCTAGGAGGGGATACCAAAGACACATCCGCACAGAAACACACCGAGTGGTTTTGAGTTTGCATTGAAAGAAGAAGTTGAAAGTTTCACTTTTCTATAAGACTCAGTGTCACGGACAACCTTTGACGACTATTTGCACATTCAAAATTACGAAAATAAATTCAAATGAATTCAAAATGCTCAAACAGAGAAAATTTACGATCATGGATTCTACACTACTCTCAACTCAGTTTATTCGTAGTTTTTAAAAATGAGTCGAAAAAGCGGCTCTTAATGGTTCAGGTTCAGTTGAGACTAAAATTCCGTAGGGGGAACACATTTTATGAATTACCGAGAAAATTCATTTCATAATCTGAGGAAATCCGGATATGTTTGAACACCCATTGATGCGGGCGAGTATCAGTATAATACTAAATTCCAGATTACATGTCGATTACATTTTGCATTGAGGAACCACTATTTCTGGCCAATTTTAGAAACAACATACATCACAT
The DNA here is from genome assembly GCF_918797505.1 of Bemisia tabaci. Lineage (NCBI taxonomy): Eukaryota > Metazoa > Arthropoda > Insecta > Hemiptera > Aleyrodidae > Bemisia > Bemisia tabaci. Next base: position 42,184,280 of record NC_092797.1, on the reverse strand, counting down.
TGGTTTCCCTATGCAGATACGTGCTTTTATGAAAGAGCCAGAGATAGTGGTTCCTTATTGCAAAATGCAATCCATGTGATCCATAAGCAGTGAAAGATAAAAACTACGAATTGGACCACATCTGAAACGGAGTGGGTACGCCTGGATGCGCGCTTTTGCTGTACAATTATTTAGAGACTTAAACGCTGGGCTAAGAAAAAAAGACGTCTCATTCCTGACTTCTGAAGCGTCATAGATTGTTCTATTTGAAATTGCTCCAGATATCAATCAGATTATCCCATCTTTTAAAGTAGGATGCCTGAATGAGCGCTTGCCTTGAAATTATTCGGAGACTTGAACGCTCGGGTAGGAAATAAAGAAACCATTTTCAAGTGAAATCTGAGGAAATCCGGATAAGTTTGAACACCCATTCAGCGTTATGCATTACCGAGGGAGTTTTCCCGCGGACAGTCACAACCCGCATTTTCCCAGCACACCTCACACTGATACCCGCAAGCTCCGAAAGTTTCCCGGACCCTCGGAACGTTGCTGAAAATGCGGGGCAGATGCGGGCCGGGCCGACCGGACAATCTCCGAGTCACGAGTGGAGAGTTAAGTCCTTTGCACTCGCTGGATGGACGATCGTGCCGTCGTAAATAACTCCAGGTCCGTCACCGTTGCCAGAGCGGCCGCGTCTCCCGGTCCCCACCAGTGGCGTGGCGTGCTTTGCGATGTATCGATTGTCATGCCATTTAAACCTATGGAAAAGGATCGATAAATAGGGTGTTCGCTGCGAACACCTTAATAATCGATTCTTTACCATAGGTTTAAATGGCATAACAATCGATATATCATGAGTGGCGGTAGCCACCACCGGGCAAGTAACCTATCCTCCAACAATTGGCAACACAGCACAGCCCGGTCGAGGCAACGACACCATAGTTACACGAACTTGGCTTATTTGGGTTTTTAGTTGCGGTCTCAAAAGCTTTTCAAAGCAACGGAGCGACGGATTTTAGAAATTTTGGTGTCTAAAGATGCGTCTTGATCCCGTCTAACGAACTGTTGAGTTTCAAGGAGGTTGATGATTTATTAAACAAGATAATTACGCATATGTGCCTAAAATAGCAAAAAGTATCCACTTTGACCATTTTCACGCTCTGTCAAAGCTATGGAGAATACGAGACATCGGAGCCCTATATAATGTTATATCAAAAGAATTGTCATGTTCCCGTGTAGTGCGCGTTTAAGTTTCATTAATAACCAAGGCATCCTAAGAAAAATATTGCGTCTAAACTGCTTTTCGGTTGCAATGGGCGACCCGACCTGCTGACGTTTATCATTGAATTTCTCGCTTACACTATTCTGGAATGAAATTATGGTTATTTCGAGGGAACATCCTGAAGTTATGAGGATTCTAAAAATTATATATGAGTAAGGGTTTACTTTTACCGTTTAGGCTGTAGCTTTGATTATGTCCCAAAAATCGTAAAACCCGAATTTACTAACACATACACACGGTAGAGTGACAATGTTAGTGCTCTCTGCAGTCAGCATCTCACCAGCGGAACAACAAAACAAACCACGAATGTTAGGTTAGTTCCTGTTTCACAGAGCAACAAAAACGATCGAGACAATATGAAATCATTTGGTTTCAATGATTTCAATCCATTTACGACTTCAACGATGTTTGTGACAATCATTATCATCGTGTTTTACAACCTGGAGCAGAAGTCTATCGCCTCATTGTGAAGTGAATTCTGAATATCCAATCTTAGAACTCGAAACCTCACCATTCTATTCTCTCATTGTTCTCTCTTCATTTTTGGCTCAAGTCAAGCGATTTAAAGTCGCTTCACTAAAATTATGTGATCTTGAATCCATTCAAGAGTGTGAAGCTCACATTTTTCTGGCATTGCAGCCTTTTTACTCCTCAAATTCTACGGATATGAGTCCATTTCGCTCAAGGTTTTTCTGAGCGATACCAAGTGTTTATACATTTAAGATAAGTGAGGTTTGTCTTTTGGTTCTTCTTTTAGCAGTTTTAAAGTAAATTAGGTATTACAGTACCTTCGTCCAGTTTTGTTTCCTTGTTTAATGTTTGTTAAGAGTCTTTCTACGTGAACACTCAAGGACATACATACTTACGCTCAGGTACCAATACCATTGTTTTTCTCTCACGTCAGGATGTACCTTTAAGCATGCTAATTTACCAAAGAAACTCCTCCAGTGATAAGTAATTTTAAGCTTTATTACGAAGTGAAAACCTCTCTGTGTGGTGTCGCTAAATTTCTCAGATAAGTCTCAGTTTAGACACGTAGAACAGACGTTCACTTTTGTCCGTTACGATCCCTGCTCTTATAGCTTCACATCTTACTTTGATCTCTGATTCATCGATTAATGGCACTTTTAGTTCCATTCATCATCAATCATAGTTCAAAGCTATCTCAACGATGAATCATCAAACGTTATATCAAGGAAGACATTTTCTGCTGAAAGCTACGACGGAATTGACATTGCAACTCAACTTACGAAAGCATGAACCAAGACATAAGAATCCGTCTCAAAGTGAACATTTTTTTCAACTCATCAGGCAGTTTAGCAGGTAAGAAATCTACAGTTGATTAATTAAGGATTACCAGATTACATGCACACTGGTTTTCCAACATTTACGGTAGATAGGGATATTTTTATTGATAATGATTAATGACGAAACGAATATATCAATACCATGGCCAAACTGGGAAACTACTTACCGCAATCCACAAAGTTCAGCCTCAAAGACTTTCAGAGTATTTTCATTTCTCTGCTGATAAATAATTCAACATAATTTCTGAAAATTGTGTAATTAATGACTTCGATGCGCAGAATATTCTTTTCTGGGATTTTAAGCGTAGTGGTCACTAACTTTTCCCTGATTTTGGAATGTCCTCTTTTGACATTAGGTGTCTCAGATAAAAATTCTTTTCACAAAAATTTCAAGTTTTTACTTGACTTAATTTTAAGTGTTTAGTCTCTTTAAACTGAAAAGTCCAATTTTTTTACTGGGAGAAGGAATTTCAATGCTCCGCAGCAAAACTACCTGACATATTTTCACAGTGAGGAGGGCTTTATTTCCTAACTTTTACAGAACCTGTCACCCTGTCTATCCCTCAGAAATTCAGTGAACCAGATGAGATTCAATGAGGGTCGTTGATAACTTTACCACTAAATTGATACCGCTTACTTAAAGGATTTTGGAGGGAGCAATTTTACCTACTAACATTGTTGTCAAACAGGGTTTATTCATCAGAGCCCTGAATTGAGGAACCAAGAGAAAATAATTTGTTTTCATTTACTCCTCAAAGATGATACTATGACCATGATGCAGGTCAGTACCTATGAGAACTATATAGATCTCATAAAATTTCAGTAAACCTTGTCGCTGGGGGAAAGATCTAATACATACTGAAGATAATTATCGAATAATGTACTCTCCTAAATATAGACAAAAATTACAATGAAAATGTTCATTATTTGATGAAAAATAAAGTACAAAAATTTTCAGAGTCTCAGAGGACGCCAAGAACGCCAAAAAATCTTAAAATAATTTCCTTTCACAAACAAAAATAAAAATGACACTGAACATTTCTAGCAGGGCTTCTTGATAATCAGAGAACAAAAATTTTGAGAGCTTGACACTTTTAATCCTTACAATTTTTAGATTGTAACACTAATGATGTCTGGGAAGCTATTGAATGCCCTGATTTCCAAACTTCTATTACTCAAGCAGCACACATTTCTTTGGATTTCAATTCCATGGTAAAATTATTTCTATTGCATTGTAGTGTTGAGAATGTTGCCTATTTACTCATTGAAGGAACAATTTTTAGAGCAATTAATTTGAAATAAGTACCTACCGTAGTTGCAATTTATCATTGAATTTCTTCGTATTTCTTTTCTTTCTTCTTTTTCTTTTCTTGGGATTCTACAATTGTATTTCTTTTCAGGGATATCTACAGTTGTGTAGATTTTGATTTTTAAAACTAATCTCTTTTTAAAACTAAGAGAGCGTTGAAATAATTATCACTTACCATGTATAACTTTCTGCAAAATTTGCCTCAGTTGATGTTCTCATAAGTTCAGTTGTAAAGTCAATTCAGCCATAGCTTTCCGAAGAAAATTTCTTCTTCGATCTAACAATTAATGATTAATCGTCGAAATAGCTTTGAACTGATTAATTAAAAATGACAGTCAAGGGTGTAAAAAAATAAGACGGATCCGAGAAACTTTGCTACACAGCAAGGAGATATCCACTTCATAGCTACAAGCATTAAATGGATTACATTTTGCAATTAGGAGCCACTATTTCTGGTCCATTTTAGAAACAGATTACATGCTATTGGTTTCTCTATGCAGATATGTGTTTTTATGGGAGAGCCAGAGGTAATGGTTCCTTATTGTAAAATGTAATCCAATTCCTTCACAAGTGGGGGACTTCATTTGGTAAAATAACAGTTTTCTTGCAAAAATGAGATGATATAAACTCCAAAAAACCCAAAAACTTGGGTAAAGAGACTCCGGGCAAGTCACCATCCTCTTGCCAAAAACCTCCAAAAGCTCTTCTTTGTTCCCCTCTTCAGTGGAAAAAGAAAATATCACACTACGACAGTTTCCATTTCTGTCATAGAGTACCCCAAGCGGACCAAAGAACGGAACTCTTAGTCGTTTACACATTTACGTATTTAACAAAATCTCCAGGAGGTCACAGACAGGCTGGCAGCCCCTCATTGGACCAAAACGCACACCGTACCATTTTTTCCTTGTAGGTATGTGCCTCCAAAGTACATGAAATGACTCCTTGAGGGGCGGGCAAGTTTGATTGAAATTCACGTTGTCCTCTGAAAATGAGCTAAAATTTTTACCTTGAAGAAGAAGAAAATCGAGTTATCATTTTCTTCCATACACGGTAGGTATGCCTATGAGGTATGAGAGGCACCAGGAACGCCTTCCAAAATTATTGATGCAACCCGCACGACTCCGAAGTCAGCGGAAACTTTCTTGAAGCGTCTCCTAAGATTTTCCCTACGCAATAATCCCCTTCAAAAATGAATGATGCAACAAGCGCGTCCTGTTTGACCACGAAAGCTCCTCAGATGAGAAGTCTTTTGGTCTGGTCAGAAAAATATTCGAACTTTATTTTTCATCTTCTCTTCTCATTTCCCGCATTGACGGAGGCGACATTTTTTGGAAAGCATGACGCGCCCGGCCCAATGCGTAAAAAAAAGTGCGAATAGAATATGACCTTCCATTATGAATGATCGTTCAGGAATACTTGTACAACAAAGACGGCACTGTTTATTTGGAAGTGTACAAAGCCTCCTCGTAGTCATAATTGACTTTTTCCATTCTGATCCCGTACTATCAGTTCGGAAATTGGCCTCATTCTCAGTGAGCCCGAACATCTGTTTCCTAAATATTTTTAGTAGTCTATCTACAGGTTGATCCTCAGTGAGAGCATTGGGCCGGGCGCGTCATGCTTTCCAAAAAATGTCGCCTCCGTCAATGCGGGAAATGAGAAGAGAAGATGAAAAATAAAGTTCGAATATTTTTCTGACCAGACCAAAAGACTTCTCATCTGAGGAGCTTTCGTGGTCAAACAGGACGCGCTTGTTGCATCATTCATTTTTGAAGGGGATTATTGCGTAGGGAAAATCTTAGGAGACGCTTCAAGAAAGTTTCCGCTGACTTCGGAGTCGTGCGGGTTGCATCAATAATTTTGGAAGGCGTTCCTGGTGCCTCTCATACCTCATAGGCATACCTACCGTGTATGGAAGAAAATGATAACTCGATTTTCTTCTTCTTCAAGGTAAAAATTTTAGCTCATTTTCAGAGGACAACGTGAATTTCAATCAAACTTGCCCGCCCCTCAAGGAGTCATTTCATGTACTTTGGAGGCACATACCTACAAGGAAAAAATGGTACGGTGTGCGTTTTGGTCCAATGAGGGGCTGCCAGCCTGTCTGTGACCTCCTGGAGATTTTGTTAAATACGTAAATGTGTAAACGACTAAGAGTTCCGTTCTTTGGTCCGCTTGGGGTACTCTATGACAGAAATGGAAACTGTCGTAGTGTGATATTTTCTTTTTCCACTGAAGAGGGGAACAAAGAAGAGCTTTTGGAGGTTTTTGGCAAGAGGATGGTGACTTGCCCGGAGTCTCTTTACCCAAGTTTTTGGGTTTTCGCAATTCACGCCACGCCACTGCCCGGTCCCCACTCGAGGAACGGGCAAATTTCCAATTGCCAGAGGTGACCGTATCCCACCCCCGCACTGCCGTGCTAGGAAAAAACGCCGTAAGAGCCTTAAGGCGTTGCCAAATCTCCTTGGATAAAATGCGAATTTCCTAGTAAACTTATGAATGTTCTTCGTCGAATTATTCAGATAATTTTGTTCGCAATTTCATCCTGAAGTCCCTGAAAATTTCAAGGAAAAATATGCATAACGTGCCGGAGAAATAAACATTTTTTCGGGGGAAATTTGGCAACTCCTGGATGTTCATACGGCGTTGTTCCTTAGCACGGCAGCGACCCGACGCGACGTGTTATTTCATTAGATTATATTATGCTGGCGCGGCCGGCTATAACAATGCACTTGAACTGCGACATAAGAATGTTATGTCACGCTTTTGCAGCGCCGCAGCCAGCGGTGCGGGATTCGATACAGTGGCGCAGTATGGATTTTACCGTTGCAGCGCCCGGCGCGAAGGCCGGAGGGGAGGGGCGGGGGAGATGAATTACACATTTCACTTAATTTTACGACCCGCGATCTCAGGGTGCTAAGGCGTCGTGTCCGTGGAGCCCGTTCTCTCTTCCGTGAAATTTGATGTTAGCATATCGGGCGCGGTGCACTTGCAGCGCCGACCATCGAAAATGCACTCGGAAAGCTGGAGTGGGATCGTGGTCCATTTCTCCGCCGTGCTGCGGAGGAGCGCTTTACAAGCCATCAGACGCTGCCAGATTTCCTTCGATAAATCGCGAACTTGTAGGAAAATTTGTGGGTACTCACTGGAAAAAAATTATCATAAATTTGCCGCCAAGAAGTATTTCTTCTTAAATCAAGAATTTTTCTGGTTAATACGAGATAAGCTACTTTCTTGCTTAATCCAAGCATTATTTTTCTTGTATCAAGAAAAAGTCAGCTTAAAGCAATAAAAAAAAAATTTCTTGGCGGCAAATTCAAGAATCGTCATGCTTGATCCAAGCTACTTTTTTTCAGTGCTCCTCTTCCGATTTTTCAGAGGGTTTCGTTCATGATTCGATCTGAAAAATCTGAAAATTTCAAGGAAAAATATTCGTAGCTTTTTTCACAAATTAATATTTCCTGAGAGGAAATTTGGCAACATTTGATTGTTCATACAGCGTTTTTATTTAGCATGTCAGTTCTCCCAAACCACGTGTTTCGGTGCAACCACCCACCGTTCCTTCGGACGAGACGTAGCTGAGCGAATTTTGCTAACGGAACAAGTTCGAGACACTGTTTTTCGAGGATATCGCACTATGACCTTCTAAAAGTTGTATTTCCATGGTAAAAGTGAGAAATCGTGTGTTTTTATTGCGGTGACTCAAAATTTCCGTTCTCATTTGATTTTTTTCGAGAGAAACATGCAGATTTTCTAGCTTGAAATTTTTACAAAATATCCTGCTGACGAATACGAAAAATCAAGGGAAATCTCAAAAAATTTTGTTGACTTCTTCTCAGAAAAAAAAAAAATTGTGACTACCTATGGCTACAAAAAATTGTGACTGTCTATGCCTAAATAAACTGTAACTGCAATTCGCGTTGCCTTTTTTCTACTCATGTTTCATTACTTAAGTCAGAAACCAATCCAATAATGTTTTGAAATGAAACATTTCAATTTTTTTTTCAATAAAAGATACCTGATTTACGGAAATCATACACTCGCTAAACTGCACTACAGCATGTAGCTCAGTTTTTTCTTTAAAAACCGGAACATGCAGAAGAAAAGTCAATCAAAACGTCGGACGAAAACAATGCTCTTAGGGAAATGTAGAACAACATTTTTAGCATTGCAAACCAGGATACGGGCTGATCTAGTTTCCAGTTTCACTAAAGGATACGGGCGATGTTTTTTTTTTTTGCACTGAAAAAAAAAATCTCGGCGTTTTTACCAAGGTCCGTTGGTACCTTTACCATCTCACTTTTTTACCAATTATTGGTAATTTTACCAAGACAGACTGGTAAGCTTACCTAAAAACCGGTATTTTTACTGTTTTTTTCAGGTAAGAATACCACTTTTATTAGTAATCAATGCCCGGTAACTTTGCCATTTTATCTCGGTAATTTTACCACAGTCGATACAAATTATTGGCGTTTTTACCGGGAATCAGTAAAATTACCGAGAAAGTTAATAATTTTACCAAGATTTCTCGGTAAAATTACCACATCCATAAATTATAATTTTACCGAGAAAAAACTGGGATCAAATAGAACCCTGAATTCTTGGTAATTTTACCCTTTTCTTAGTAAATACACCAAGATTTGTTTTTCAGTGTGGTTTTTTTTTAGCAAGACGTGATACAGTGCAACGCAATTCAAAGCTCAGAAATCTTCAAGATGCATCGAACGAGGAGCATACTTAATGGAAGGATACGCGGTCAGCGACGTGATTGAATTCTAATAACATCTAGTTATTTCGGGTGCTTTCGAGGGTTCCTGAGACCTACAGAACAAGGCAGGAGCGGATTCAACGTGTGATTTCCTGGACGAGATCACGAACCAAATCAATTTTAATTTCCCACACATGATGATGCACCCTGCACCGGGTTCAGAGTCGACGATCTCGACCCGAAGTGCATCGGCTCCTTGCGGGAGTCGAGACGTATCTCGGGTCGAATTCGATTTACCAACAACCGCTGATCCAGAGTGGTTTTACGTGATCTTTGGGTTCCTCGGATCATCTCGATGCCCGGAATCAATCCTCGTTTCGATACCGAAGTTGTGGCTGTTCCAATCTCGATTCGTGTTTTTCATCTTTGATTGTATACTTGGAAGGAACGAGCAAATGCGTTGCAATGTTTTACTGCAGTACTTCACGTTCACGGATGGGGAAGAATATTGAAATTTTGGGAACGAGTATCAGTATAATACTAAATTCCAGATTACATGTGATCCGCAAACAGTGAAAGATAAAAACTTCGAATTGGACCACATTTGAAACGGGGTGGGTACGCCTGGATGCGCGCTTTGACTGTAAAATTATTTAGAGACTTAAACGCTGGGCTAAGAAAAAAAGACGTCTTATTCCTGACTTCTGAGACGTCATCCCAATTGATTTTTCTACTTGAAATTACTCCAGTTATCAATCAGATGGACGTATTTCTATCAAACGGAACTAAGCGCCATAGGGAGAAGAGGATAGAGGGGGGCTTGGATTGGCGGCGGAACCGGGCGTCGGGCTCATTCCGTCCTATACTCGCAATGCTTTTCCATAGCGCTTAGTTCCGTTTGACAGAACGCGCTATCCGGCATTCTAAATTCCTCAGAAGGAACGCATATCAGCGCTTAGTTCCGTTTGACATAAATACGTCCAGATTATCTCATCTTTTAAAGTATGATGCCTGAATGAGCGCTTGCCTTGAAATTATTCGGAGACTTGAACGCTCGGGTAGGAAATAAAGAAACCATTTTCAAGTGAAATCTTAAGCGCACTTTACACGTCAAAAATGGGAGTCAACGGTAACGTGGTCGTTGCTGAACATTCGTTTTTTTCGTAACTTTCAACTTTTTTATCCAAATTTTTACTCAAATTATTAGAACAGTTCATACAAACTGATAGCTGTTGAATCTCGACCCATCATTGGTTGCTGAAAATTGCGCGGACCGCGCGGCAATTTTTCACGTGGTGAATAAGTTATGCTGAATTTCACAAAAAATTCCTTACTTCTCTATTACGCACTATCAAAGTTCTCAAAAAACAAACAGCACACAAAGGCAATATACTCTACTTTGTAGAACACTAAAATTATGCAGTCTAGTGGCCGATGTGATGAAAACAGGAATTGGCAGGTAGACACGGAAAATAATTTAACGATATACACGAAGACGTAATAATTATACACATTCCTGAATAATCACCATTTACCATTATCATTGACCATGACTGCAAAAATTAGGGCAAATTGAAATTCTAGCTTGAGTCTTTTTTTAAACCTGAACGACAAATTGTTTTTAAGCACTCGAGATAAAATAAAACTTCATTGTGGGTGGGAGACATCTATTTATAAACCATATTATTACCACATTATTACCTTATTATTACCTTATTATTACCTTATTTTAATTACCATTTACCATTAGCACTGACCATGACTGGTAAAATTAGGGCAAATTGAAATTCTAGCTCGAGTCTTTTTTTAAACCTGAACGACAAATTGTTTTTAGCACTGAAGTTAAAATAAAACTTCATTGTGGGTGGGAGACATCTATTTATAGGCGTAAAAAAACGTAGTGGTAGTGCTCGTGATTCAATTTCCGGCTCGTTTAAAAGTCTAAACTGTGAGAATGCAAATCCAGACGTTACGCTCGATCTTCTGAAATTCGCAGGGCGGTGGACAATCGCTTCGTCTCCAGAAGCCCCAAATCGGATTCGCGTCGCGCATTTTCACGAGTTTCCCACGTTCCGTCGCGGCGCACGGTGGATCGAGTCAATCGGAGAGGCTGGACAAAATTTGGAAACTTAGACAAGGTGTCTATTTTATTTTCATTTCGGGAAATCCTGATGAAATCCTGATTTTTCCTGATTTTTGGCTGCTAAATCCAGATTTCATAATTTTTCCAAATCCTGATTCTTTGCGGAGGCGATTGTAACTTCACAAAAATAGCTCGATAAAAAACTCCGATGGACGGTCGAATTTCAAATCCTCAAATCCTGATTTTACGACCAATTTTTCCTCAAATCCTGATTGACCGCAAATCCTGATAGAATCGGGAAAATCCTGATGCTAGACACCCTGTTAAAACGCTTAAAAATCCGTTTATAATAACTTTGAGGTTCCAAAATTGGTTCCATTGGTTTTCTAGTAAGATTTCTCCTAGGTGCACCTCTAGAAATTTGAAATGTGACAATATAAACATCAAAATTTGTAGTTTTAGTCAAATATTTCATGTCCGACATCTCAGATTGTCTCGGTTCACTGTGCGACGATCCAGTCAACGATCTATGCAAGAGCAGCGATAGAATGGAATCCCCCATTTACCGCAGGGCATTACTCTGATGAGCCCATTCAGTCCCGGACACCGAAAAAAAAGGACGAGAGGGAGGGCAGGGTAAGAGAAGAGAAAAGGGTTAAGGGAGGAGATAATTGCAAACCGGTAACCATCGATCACTTTGATTAATTCTGGTGTCTGTGGTTTTCTGTCGGGTCCCTTGAACCGAATCCAATGGCAAGATCATTGATGTACGACGTCGACACCAACCACCAACGCGACGAGATGAGCCCGGTGACGTTTCGGCCGGCATTGCCAATGTTGGCTATTGTGTGGAACAAAAGGACTGAGTTAACGAAAAAGGAGCCGTGCCACGTTTTTGGGAAACTAGAGTTATAGTAGGGCCCACGAACGATGATCCCTGAAAAATCGGGCGAAAAAACGCATGGACCATGTAAATGACAACGCTGCAAGGTCGAGCACGCACATCGACGAGACCGGGACCGGGTATTGTGAACGCGAAAAGCTATTGTATGGGAACTGCTGCTATTCTACCCTTATCTTCAGGTCAAAATTCTTCATAGAAAGCCCGTTCGTAAAAGATCAATTTCTTGTAATTTTGCCCCAATCTCTTCGTCTATTTACATGGTTGGATTGCTCGTAAAATTCTGAGCTGAATCATATATAATTGTAATATACAATTTTTATTTTTTCCTTCTTTTTCCTTTTTGAAGCGAAGTCCAATTTGTATTTATAACATCGTATCTCGAACTGTAACTTTGCTGCTATTTAACCGATTTTTATAAACGAGGCCTCTTTTTTCTCGTGTTTTAAAGGAGAGTAAGGAAACACTTGCTAAAAAAATGTAAGACAACTTTCAACAAATTTTGGTTTTTTCTAGCGGGAGGGTGAAATTGGAAATTACGCGTAAGTAATTAGGGTTCGATTGTGGCTCGGCTCGGTATTGTCCGCGAACTCGAGACTCGGTCCGGGCCGGGGTGTCGCTGTTGCCAGTGTTTGCAAGAAATACCCGCGGCTCAGGGATCATCGTTCGTGGGCCCTAGTATAGGAGTAGTTTGAACTCCGCTAATACGTCATTTTCTTTCGTTAAAATTTGAACGTGTTAAAACATATTTTGAACGTATAATAAGTGAAGTCCAACTCCAAGATTGATTCTCAAGGAGGTCAAAAAAGTCCACCCTCTTTTTCTCGATCCAATTTTGAAGCGACTTGGTTCCTGGTTGCCTCCTCTTAGACTCTTAAAGACCTCACTGGAAAAAAACCATATTGGATCTAAAGTCCAGGCTCTTGAAAACATTGACAAGAAAAAATACTCTTGATTCAATCGGATTTTTGCTTGAATCAAAACGGAATCCGCTTAAATTAAGAGGCTTGGTTCTTGATTTAAGCTCGATTCCGATTGAATCAAGAGTACTTTTTCTTGTCGATGTCTTTTAGAGTCTGGACTCTAGATCCAATGTGGTTTTTTTCCAGTGCTTAATAGCAATATAAATGTCCCCGAAGAAAAGAAACCCAAGTAAAAATTCTAAATTGAGGTACTGGTGCACGCACTTGCAGGAGCTTTGTAGGAATATTTTACTTAAAATATGCCTGAAAATTTAGAAATCGAAGTTATGATGGGTTTAAATTATGTAAATCAAAAATTTAATTTAATGAAAAGCTTTTTAAAGTTCAAATCTACAATTAAAGCTCGAAAAATTCAGATAACGATACAGATTCGCGTCTTTCATTGGCGCAAAACTAAATAAAATTGCTTGCAATTTATTCGCATTGATATTAGAAACTGGTAAACATTTTAATCTCCATTTTATGAGGAGGAATGAACTCGTGGAAATTGGTTCGTGCACCAACGCCCTTTTTCCCGAAGCCGAAAACAAATGACACAATAAAAACGATCCGTTGACTTAATCGGCACCAAAAATTATTATCATTGAGAACAGAGCTAAAATCATTTCAGCGGACCAATTGTTTTTATTTTTAAATACAATATGTCAATGACTGTGAGTAAACGACCTAAACGAGTTGTTCAGTATTTTCATGTGCGACAAAAAGGAGAAAGAAAGTGTTACAAGGTTTATCAGTGTTAATTAATTCACGGCTTTGACACGAACTGGCACGATTTTGAGTCTAAATAATGGGAGCAATTAAAGGTCATACATTTATTTGATATTAGCAAAGAGAATTAACAAGCCCAAAAAAAACAAAAATCTTCGCTAATGATGGAACACAAAACTCTCTGCCGAAGGGCTGAAAGGAAAAAGGGAAACACGCATACCCTCTAAATACTGATACAAAATCGGGACGTAGCTAATTGCAAAGTCATTAGTAATCATTTTATCCAATTTAACGCGTTGCAAAAGACATGCGCAGTTTGTCAAAATCATATCATGGGTCTTAAGAGAGAGGATAACGGAATCAAATCAGGCTGTGGGGTCAACTTTTTGACATAAAATATATATTACAGGATTACGAGGGCATGCGCACAGAATTAAGAGCTTGTACGTCCTGGGTGGTGTCGCGGTATATAATTTGTTTGGTCGTTAAAAATCTCTCAGAATGTCAATATGAGAAATGAGGTACCGCTGTCGTTGCTTTGAGGGAATTCACGCTTACATTAGTTAAATGGAAACGAGTCGTGCAAAGTTGTTCTTTTTCACGTGCCGTCGAAACATCAACACACATTTGTTATGTGGGAGTTTCATTTGCTTGAGGCATGATATGAGTTAACTTCACTATGGTGTGGGTAAAATTTTGAGTGGTGCTGTGATATTTTTCAAAAATTCTATGTCCATCCAAAGATTCAATCATTCAGCAGTTAGATAAAATTTAATCAATATACTCATCGGAAATTTTACTCAATTAAAAGTGATGTCTTTCATTATGCAGTCCTCCACACGAAAGCAACCTGTAATTTAATCAGTATATTAACGAGAGTCCTTTGAAGGATTTGTATCAAATTTCATCCCTAGAATCTATAGTTTTTTCACTCATCTTCATGTAGGCGCGTACGAGAATCTAAAATACCTACTTAGTTATTACATTTCCTATCAGAGAGGAGGGTTACTACGGATGATTACGTATACAGACGTAAGCGGTCACGATTTAGTATGCATTTTTAGGATTTTGAATGGTGTTAATTATTATTGAATGTTAAAATAGGACGAGAATGTCAAGATCTTCACATGTTCTTGAAACGCACGCTTCGGGTATGACCTTTGACTACAGTTGGGAACTTTTAAATTATATTTGCGCATTCGCATTTCTTGCTCAAATAGATCAAAAATACGATAGAAAGCTAGTAATAATTAATTCTTCCACTAGATGCATATTTCCGAGCAAGACTCTTTGAAAAGATCTCCTTAAGTCATCGTACAAGGATGCACTTCATTCGGTGGCATTGAACTATTTTCACAGTTTCGTTTGGTCTGATTCAAGAGTTCAATTACATCAACGATTACATGAACCTGGAAGCACAATTACATGAACCGAATAGTACGGCCAGAACAAAACACCGTGCTAGGGATCATGCGACTTGACTTTTTTTTCTTGGCGTGTAATTTGTGCACTCAGAATGGACGTTACCACTATGCAAATTCTCACACGCCCTCAATAGTAAACATGATCGGAGTCACCAGTTGTGTCAAACACATGAAAAAACCAGATGCGTTTTGACTCTCACGATGTTTTTTTTTGGTCAATGAAGACGGTGCTGCGCCATTGTAAAAGTCCCAATCGATAACAAGGGACAAATCAATTCGACATGTCGCCCGAGTTTTTTAATTTTTCCTGCGGTTTACCCAACCGTTTCGGCCGGAAAATCGAACGGTGGGAAACGTGGAAATGGTGACGAGAACATCGGGAATCGGAAACAAAAACGGAACGCCGCCATGTCGAACGCGGGGCACGGGGTCCCGGGGGGGGGGGGGGGTTCGAAGAATTTTGAAGTCGGAGATGTGCGAGGAACGGGAAGTATGAGAGTGCGTGAGAGGTGTGAGTGTGAGGGCCTCCATGATGGAGTGGTTTCAAGTGTGTCCGCGTGCCAAGTTGGGCAAAATCCCTAAATTTCATAATCGGGACGGCAAACACCTGGCGCGGGAGATCGCAACTATGAAAGCACACGGTCCCGGGGCTGGTGATTCCAGATGTACGCGAATCGCTCTTCGTAGGGCTTACTGTTTGGCTAAAAACAGGAAATCTTTATAATATAAAAAAAACTAGTTTATAAAACATTTAAATCATTTGAGGCGGGAAAATGACGGCCACAGAAAAAGCCCAACAATACGTCACAGTCGGAAGCAAAATGAAAAAAAATCACGTGACTATTTCAAAAGTTGCCATGAAAAGAACGTTTGCAATATAAATATTTTAACACTGCGAGGCTCAAAAATTGCGTACCATGGTAATACAACCGTGAAAAAAAGCTCAAGCTTTTATCAAAAGCTCAAGTTTTCATCAAAAGCTCAACATTTGACACCAGTTTTTAAAAGCACAAAAAAATGAAAAAGATTCAAATTTTTGCGCCTATACCAGAATGGCGACGTTTCCCATGAAGCAACACGTAATGCACTATGGTACATGTTGCATCAGGCGGAGGGGGGCAACGGGTGGAACGGGCGCATTTGGTACCCAGAAGCGCCCAAAATCTAGACAGTCGTCCAACTAAACTGAGGTCACACAAAGTCAAGTAGTCTTTTCCGAAATTTTTCGTGTAGTGACTGAACTAGACACATTGTGATACGACTGGTCAAAAGCAACATTTTTTACACTGAGAAATAAGTTACGGGCTATATAGGCATACCGTCCGTTCCGGGCTCAGGGGCCGTAACTTCCGGGTGTTGGAGCCGTAGCTTCGACTGCTCCGGGTGCTATGCCCGAAACTTTCAACGTCTGTGCCCGGAGCGTGGACGGCATTTCTACATAGCCCGTAAAAACGGCTTCCACGACCGGAATTTCTTAATCAGTGCAAGAAATGCAGATTTGACTGCTTGGCTGTGCTTCAATCATTTTACGACATGACGAATCACATCGCAATTCAGCTGGATTACGGCTTTTGACGGTAACCTATAAACTGTCGAAGGAAGGTGGGGGGGGGATTATACTTAGCTTGACGTCATTTTTAAGGGGTCCGGAGGTGCTGGATAGGAATCCGGGGAGGAGGAGGGGAATGGACCACTAGACAAGGTACGAATTTAAGCAATCCGATACATGTTTCTTTACCAGAATTTCACGTAGAACGCGATTCGTGCAACTAAAATTACTGAAACCAAATCCTAACGAAGATATTAACGCTTTTATTTCACATTGGTTACGAGGAATTTGAACTGCCCGCTCACAAGAAACTCAAAGCTCTACTTGAGTCAAATTGCACACTACAACGGTTTCAGCAAGCTTCTCAATTGAGCAATGTTCATTTCCCACCATGTGTTGTTCAAACTATAAGTAATTTGCTATAGCTGAGCCAAAGCGTCAAGATTGAGGCTGCCAGATTTTTAAATCGCAGATACTGTCATGATAACGTTTAGCGTGCGATGTGAATCACGTAGAGCATTGAGTTTTCATGAGCGGGTGGTTTGAATTTACGCATCAAAAATCATTTAATATCTTCGTAAGGAGTTGATTTCGGTAATTTTCGTTGTGCGCATCGTATTTTACGTGAAATTTTAGTTAAGAAACATGAATCAGAATGCTGAAATTCGTACCTTGTCTAGTAGTCCATTAGCACTAGTATCCGGCGTCATTTTTGGACCATCAAAATGCGATTTCATGACAGGTGCAGCTGACTCACGATCTCGTAAAAAGATATCGTAAGAAATTCCAGAATTCGAGACTGCGCGGCAACACGGCGAGGGGGGATCCATGAGGCGTCGACTCATTGTTTTAGCGGCTGCATCCTGGCTAGGTGCCGGGCCCGGGGCCCGGGCGGGCGTGCGTTGCCCGTTGCCGTTGCGTCGGCGGCGCGGCCGGGGCTGCAGCCGGTGCAGCCGCGGCGCTGCTGGCAGTGCTGGCACGGAGCCGAAGCGGGGAGCTAGCGCTGTCGATGACAATATTCCAAGACGGACAGGGCCGGGTGATGGAGTGATGGACGGAGACGCGAGGCATCTTTTGTTTCATTCACGCTCCATTGTTCCCCGGATCATACGATGAATCATGCCCGGGTGATCGAACTGTAAAGCTCAAGGTCGAGTCACTTCCTTGACACCGTGACTGATCCCCTCTACGGGTCCGCGGTCCGTGGTCGGTTGGACTTAAGGGTTGAAACTTGCCCAGCAGGCCGATTATTGAAATTGATAGACAAAGCCACAGACAAAGAAGACAAAAGAGATATGGAGGGATCCTATTGGTGGAAGCGGATGAATGCAATGGACAAACGAGGTTGGCAGGAGACTAACTAACAGCAACCTACGAGAGACCCGATAGTTAGTCCAACACTCCCTCCCCTAGTCTATTGGAACCACCCGTTTCAACCAATAGGATTGCTCCATTCTCCCTATGTCTATTGCTGTATCTATCAATTTCAATAAGCATCCCGCTGGACCGATTCTTTTGGTAGATGAACCAATGAGGTCATTAGCACTGATTGAAATCTTACACCTGATGTAAAGAGTCAGTTTTACCCGCCAGAAAGCTAACCTCAGTATCTGATGGACTCAGACGGAAGGGTGTCTAAAGACCATAGGCAGACCCAGAAGGGCGGGGGCGAAGGAGGCGTGCCCCTCTCCCCCTGGTCGCCCGAGAAAAAGGACGAAGAAAAAGGGAACCCAAAGAAAGAGGAAAGAAGGACGCTTGGATTTGGAAATTATTCATGGCGGAATTGACTCAAACTGCATGTTAGATGCTTAAAACTTTCAGAGGGGAGCTCCCCGGACCCCCCTACGCCCCTTACGCCCCCGTTCGAAGTGTCTAAATTCATCTATGTGAGCCTTCAGATGAGATAAAACTAGAATGAGATAGTTTGTGAGACGAGGGAACGTAACTCCATTCTAAAATGCAAAATTGACTAAAAAATGATATTTTTTTTTGCGGAAATATTACCATGCATTATTTGCCAAAAATGTTATTGGTTCTTGCGTGTGAAGAAGGATCAGTAAAATTTTTGACTGGCAGATGAAAATTCGAGAGGCACAAAGATCAACTTTGCTAGCATTAGAAGTTTCTCAAAAATTATTGCAAATGCAAATTACGCATTTAATAAAATAACAACTTAATTAAGTTGCTATTTTACTATGTGAATTTTGGCTGATTAAGTTGTTCTTCATTATGCATTTGTTTGACGCAGCGTTCTTCAGAGAATCGAACATTGATGAAAGTTGAGTAGTAGTCAAGAATGAAGACCCCCATTGAAACCATTCCAGATCAATCTTTAAAATGCGCATGTTTTGTAAGGAAAATTAACGCAAATGTACTAACAACTAAATCTTTAAAAGGTCACATTTTTCCAACTTGAGTTTATTGTGCTTGTCTAGACATGCGACATTTAACAAGAACAGACGCGGTGCGTTCGCAATTAAATTGGAGAGTGGATGAACGTGCTTTTTATCGTGAGGAGGTTCTGTTTCTAAACGTCTAATCTGATAAACTCCTCAACTGACAGCGCAATGGGCTAAACTTGGGGCTAAAAAGCGGTTGATTAGTTAACGGTGTGAGGAAGGGTTAGTCTTCCTGCAAATCCGATCCTGCTCTCTTCCTGTGAAGCCGACCCTGCTTACATTGAAGCGTGTGAAATTATCTTACACATGTTACCGTGGTCCCTCTAATCTAGGTGCAAAATCTCTCCTCACCTCAGTTTCTTTCAAAGACCCTCTACACCAAACGTCGACACTTTTATCATCTGAATCACGTAACTTTTTCCTTAAGCCGTGAGTCAATACTCTTTATACCTTGAAAAAGGTAACATTTTCACGAGACTGCCATCTTTTGCCTCACCCTGCTTTGGTTCTCACTTTACCTCGGGCGTAATCTGTCAACAATATAAGATTGTAAAAAAACCGTATGTTCTAAATTCCAACATTTAAAATTTTCTACTGAGTCACACTCTCTTTTGCCTATAAATAATATACTAAAAAAATCCACCACAACTTTCCTTATCGTGAGCAACAAAGAGTAAATGAACAAATCTCAGACGTTTTTTCTTAAAATTGAAGCACGTCAAATGATGTCCGGTAATTTTCTTTCGCACACACACACGTAACAAAAAGAAAGAGGAATGAGGAGGAGGAAATAACCAAGAAGAAGAATAAAATGAGGAAGAGGGAAAATATGATGTAGAAGAAGAGGAAGAGACAAATTTTTTTTAAAAATTGGAAATTACTCGATCAATAACGACTATCCCTGCACAGTTTCTATGGTGTGCACTGGAGATGAAACTTTCTTGGATTCAGAGTTCGGACTCTTAAAAAATTTGACTGGGAAGAATAGTCTCGATTTGATCGGATTTTTGCGTGGATCGAGAACCAAGTCTCTTAATTTGAGCGGATCTCCTTTTGATTCAAGCGAAAATCAGACTGAATCAAGAGTTTATTTTCCTTGTCAAATTTTTTCCTAGTCTGGACTCAAGATCCGAGAGACTTTTTTCCAGTGTATGAGGCTAATTTTTGAGAAAAAATACGACAAGATTCAATGATAAGGCATTGAAGCCATCCAAAGCACTCCTCTGAAGCACCAGAGCACTAGAAAACTCTTTCCCGACCCGACTCATCAATGCACGATGCGTCGATGCATCTCCGATAAGCGACCTACAAGGATGGGTAGTCTTTCCGACCCAGCGCGCGCTTTCCACCGCCTCGATTTTCCCGGCGTCGGCGGCGGCGGCGGCGGCCGGACCGCGCGTCAGCTGATCCCGGCCGGCTGGGGCAACGGCTCCCGTCATGTCTTCCATAAACATGA
This sequence comes from Bemisia tabaci, assembly GCF_918797505.1. Taxonomy (NCBI): domain Eukaryota; kingdom Metazoa; phylum Arthropoda; class Insecta; order Hemiptera; family Aleyrodidae; genus Bemisia; species Bemisia tabaci. The sequence continues at coordinate 42,164,192 of NC_092797.1, read as the reverse complement.
GCCGCCGCGAGATGAGATGAGCGACGCGATTATGAAACGAGGCGCGGAACGGCTCAAAAGTAGAACATGACTGGCCTTGGCGGCCGCCGCGGAATCCGTACCTTCCGCGGTCGACGCCGCACAGTGGATCGAGTCAATTTGAGTGGTCGGACATGAAATTGTTGGCAAAAACTGCGGATTTTGATGTTTATTTCGTCACATTTTAAAGTTAAAGGAGTGCTCCTAGAAGCAAATTTTACGAGGAAACCAATAGAACCAATTTTCGAACCTCAAAGGTTTGTATACATGGAATTATACCGCCGTGATTAGGAAAAACGCCGTACTAATCTTCAGGCCCTGCCAAATTTGTTTTAAATGAAACACAAATTTCTTGGTAAACTGATGAGTATTTTTCTTCCAAATTTCAGAAAATTTTGTTCAAATTTTGTTCTAAATCTCCTGAAAATTTCAAGGAAAAATACTCGTATTCACATCTTTCCTCCAAAATAAACATTTTAGCAAAGGAAATTTGGCAACTCTCGAACGGCGTTCTTCCTTAGCACGGCAGTAGAAGCGTTTAAAGTTTCTAACTTTTGTCCGACTCCTCCTATTGAGTCGGTCCATTGTGCGGTGCACGGTAGATCGAGTCAATCAGAGAGGTCGGACATGAAATTGTTGACAGGAACTGCAAATTGCGATGTTTAATGCGTCACATTTGAAATTTTGAGGGGCGCCTCTAAAATAAAATTTCACGAAGAATCCAATGGAACCACTTTTAAAATCTCAAAATTTGGGTGTAAACGGAGTTACGAGTATAAGCGTGTAAAGTTTCCGAATTTCGTCCGACCTCTCCTATTGACTCGATCCACTGTGCGCGCGGCGTTGCGTTGCGTTAGGTACGAGTCAATGACTCGGGCCGACGCTGAGCGGAGCAATGTCACTTTTCACCGGGCGTCCGTTACCCGCCGCAACCGGGTTCGCCGAAAGAAAGTGAAGCTTCCGCCTTCCGCAAAGTCGAGCCCCCGCCGCCACCGCGCAGACGCAGACGATGCCCGGAGCCGCCGTCCGCAAAAACGGGACCCGCCTACGACTTATCTAACCGGGTGCCTTTGATCGCAAATGCCCAGGATTTGCTTCCGCTCCGCCGAAATGGGTCGGTTTCGCCGGTTGGAGAATCGTGTTTCAGCGAGCGAGGCATGGATAGGCGATTTCAGTACGTTTCCTTGAAGACTTTAACGCGTGGGTAGAAAAGAGAAGAAAATTCAAAATCGTTCAGGAATCGTGTTGAAACAAGTGAGTCTTAAGTAACGGGGCATAGGTAGGCAATTGCGGTACGTTTCCTGGGAGACTTTAACTAATGGATAGGAAAAAAACGCAATTTAAAATCGTTCAAGAATCGTGTTTCAGCTTCAGCAAGCAAATCTAAAGAAGCGAGGCATGGATAGGCAATTGCAGTAAATGAAGTAGGTTTCCTTGGAGACTTTAACGCGCGGATAGGAAAAAGAACAAAATTCAATTTCGTTCAAGAATCTTGTTCCAGCAAGCAAGTATGAAGTAGCGAGGCATGGGTAGGCAATTGTAGTTCATTTCCTTGGAGACTTTAACGCGTGGATAGAAAAAAATCAACTTTTAAAAATAATTTTTAAAGAAAAAGAAGACCAGCTCCGGGAAATTGCAGGCACCAAGCGCCAATTTTTATCATTTACGACGTACAGGGATATTTGTAAATATTTATTCCCCAGAAATCTGTCGAAAATGTAGTTTTAGGCAGGAAAATTGAATGTTTGAATGATGAGTCGTTATGGTATGCGCGTAATTTTTTTTTCTCTTTCTTCATTCTTCATTATCGCGTCTGAATGTTAAATAGGTTTAAAATCAATAGAATTAGGCAAAATTCACACTATTTATGCATCGCTACGGATGAAAAACTATTTTAAATTAGAAAATGAGCAGTTACCATCCTATTGAAAAATATAATTCCGGAGAAATCCAGGTATTCTCATTTTGAACATCGTCTTTTCTGTACATTTAGTCGGCAGAAAAAGTTTCGATCTTGACGCAATGACGCTTTCCAAACCGTCGTGAGCCAAAATGGGACTGTCAAAAGTTTAGGTATACGTATTACTCTGATGTCATCTATGAGTTATGCTGGTAATGTCAACACAAAATGACTACGTGACTGCTGTGTTTATACTGTTGAGACTTCTGCAAACATGTATAGCTTGCGCGCTTTTTGTCAGAGTCAACATTGGGCCATCCAGATGTCCTTGTATGCAAACAAGTGACCGATTCTTACTCTGAGCTCATACGCTCCGAGAATGAAAGTCAAAGAGACATATAGACACTCGTATAAGCTGAAGCTGGGTAAGTAGTCAAAGCGACTTTCTTATTTGATTAGTCACCGAGAAATTCCTCACAGCTTGTTTTCGCGTTTGTTTTAAGATTCAAATATCCGCACAGAGATTGTTCCGCGTATCCGCATTTAGCAAAATGGACAAACTATGCGCTCTCTACACAATTTTACCAGCAGAAAAAAATAAGCGCGTAATTATCTGTTTGGAAATACACTACTCCTTCATTATTAGACTACCAGAGCCTTTAATACATTCTTCAAATGAAAAACTGATGATGTCGTCCTTCGATTTTCATTCGAAAAATATCCGTTTTATGTTTATACTTTTCATGAGAGAGTGAAATTCTAGCCTTATCGTTGTGTGCATATTTTGTAGCCTAAAACTTCAAGGAAGCTGAAATATAGAATGTTTATTATACCTGGTAAAAGTAATTTTCATCACGTTAAGCCTTATAGTGAAAAACCATTGATGCGTCAAAAAGTGTGAGTTGGTCATTTAATGTGCGTGTCACAATTGGATTACATTTTGCAGTTTGGAACTATAAATTCTAGCCCGCTTTAAAAACAACGTATGTGCCATTAGTTTCCTCATGCACATGAGCGTTTTTCCAGAAGAGCCAGGATTTATAGTTCCAAATTGCAAAATGCAGTCCAATTTTTCGACTTGTACCGACATCCTGACCGAAAATGTCAAACTGGATGAAAACTGAATCTCCCACATTGATTAGTAAGAGAAAACATGTAACGTCATATTTTAACTCGAGCTTTCCAATTTCTGAAGTACAGCTTTCCTTCATGTTGAATAAGTACCTCATGTATGTTCCTGCAACACGAGAGGCTATTTTGCTTTAACCCACACAACTGTGTAAACATGAAAACACTACGAGCAAAATAATTATCCAGCTCGACGCGGACTCAGAATTTTCAGTCTATGTCCACAGAAAGTGTCGCGGAAATCCCCTCCTCCCTGCGGAGTCCGGTCGCGGTCTCCGGGTGGAACTATTACGAAACAGAGCGCGGTCGTGGCGGCAGACGTGGTTTTAGTGCAATGTCACTTCGCACTCGACGTCCACATAACTACCGAGCAGTTGTTTTCACTGGTAGAAAGTGAAGCCACGCGTGGCCTGCCCCAGTGCAAATGCTCACAATTTACATAAACACTTAACATGTGAGAGTGTGAGAGTGTGTGCGACTCAGGTATGAGACGACGTCGACGTTCATTTTGCCGGTGAAAACGTCCGTCCGAGCCGGGACCGGGACTCACGGGAGGGGAGGTATGGGTGGGGGAGGGGGAGGAAAAGAGGACGGGGGTGGAGAGGGAGGGATAGCCCCCCTCAATTCATTGCCTACGGTTTCCCGCCGTTTAGCTGCCTGACGAATGCGTTACTCAACTGTTCACACGCCCTTGCCAGACTGAACAACAAAGTTTCTATTTGACGGGAACACGACTTGTAGAAACTTACTAGAAATTACTCCGTCGTAAAAATGCATCAACAAGTTAATTGCAAAAAGACAAAAATCATGTTTTGAGCTCATGTGTTCAGGGCTCGTGTAGATCCTTTGCTATAGGAGAACCAATTCAGATTTAAAGTTTTCACGTCCGATGTTAACAGACACTAAATAGGTCATCCTGAAAAAGACTTAAGCCAGAAATCATAGTACGAGAGAAACAGTAAAAGAAGTTCTAATCGACCCATTCTGTGCGCATTTATACAGAGCTCTGAAATATTAAAGCGATGAATTTATTATTCGCATTCTTATATAATCTACGATCTAAAACGGATCGATTATTACAGTTTCTAATATTTTTCCCGTGTTTTCATTTCTGGCGCATAAGTCTCTCTAAGAGTGGCCGATACAGTTATTGTCCTTAGATACTCTGGCCTCGTGTCCCTAACTGGTAATTCTCTCCCTGTTTGGGTAATCTGTTATGAAAGTACTACGACTGACAAAAGTGACGAGAGATTTTTAACAGTGCAGATACCGATCACTTTACATTATCTCAGCCCATATAATGCGGTCAAGATCATCTTCAAGTCTGGAACAATATTCTACATTCAACGGTGCATTCAACAGGACACTCAACGACACGGCAACGATGCCTGGAGCGTACGTGAGACGAATGAAAGCTCGGCCATCGATCACAGGTGGAGTAGCGATGAGGCGAAAAAGCGGGCTGGGGCGGTGACTGCGGCTGCGGCTGTGTCTCACTGGAGCATCGCGTCACCGGCGTCGAGCCATTACGGACGCTGCGTTGCGTCGCGCCTCCGTCCGCCGTCGGGTTACGTAAAAAATAGTTCAACGGGAAAGCTCTTGTCGGGACTAGACCGCCACCGCAGCGCCTCGCGTCGCCCCGTTAAAATATTCAAAAAAAAGTGAACGTTTTCAAGGAGCCGTTGTTGCCGAACGAGCGTTTTTACGACACGGGTTGATGACAGTGGCGTGGCGTGAACATTCGACTATCGATATTTCCCCATTTGAAGCTATAGTAAAGAATCGATTATTAAGGTGTTCGTTACGAACACCCTGTAAATCGATTCCCTTCCATTGGTTTAAATGGCAGATCAATCGATACATCGCAAAGCACGCCACGCGTTGATGCACTGAAAAAAAATTCTCGGCGTTTTTACCAAGGTCCGTTGGTACCTTTACCATCTCACTTTTTTTTACCAATTATTGGTAATTTTACCAAGACAGACTGGTAAGTTTACCTAAAAACCGGTATTTTTACTGTTTTTTTCAGGTAAGAATACCACTTTATTGGTAATCAATTCAAGGTAACTTTGCCATTTTATCTCGGTAATTCTACCACAGTCGATAAAAAATATTGGCGTTTTTACCGGGGTCCAGTAAAATTACCGAGAAAGTTCAATAATTTTACCGAGATTTCTCAGTAAAATTACCAATTCCATAAATGGTAATTTTACTAAGAAAAAACTGGGATCAAATAGAACCCTGAATTCTTGGTAATTTTACCCTTTTCTTAGTAAATACACCGAGATTTTTTTTTCAGTGCGAACGTTTTTACGACACGGGTTGATAAGTCACGGGAGGCTCCATGTTTTGCACGATCAAGTGAAGAGTCAATGCTCATCATTTAGACCGAATTCTACGGAAAGGAACTAAAAGTGAGTCATATCACGACTGGACCGAAAAGAAAAAAAGTTACAAGAGCTTTCAAAAAACTTGAAAAATTTAGCGCAACAAAACGAACTTTTTTTCGCTCTTCTTTTTTTCACCATTCAAAATAAACCGTGAGCAAAACCGTGTTATAAAACCGTCTAAAAATATAGGAAAATTTAAGAGTTTCGAAATAGCAAGGCTAGAGTGGCGAGACCAGGGTAGGCAATTTGCGGTACATCCCTTGGAGACTTAAACGCAAGGATAGGAAAAAGAACGCACAAGTTTCAGGAATTTCGTCATCTTACTGAGGCTGAATTTCTTCCACTTGCGGTTGTGCATGTACCCTGTTGAGACCTTTTATAAAACTGTAGTTCCTTTTGAAAAATGTTCGCGATATCACGGGATGAAGATGTAAACAGGGGGAGAGATTCGTGGCAACTGACATTTATGTCATTGAATTTACAGGGTGCGATGATGGGTTAATTTTTGACGTGAACGACCATAAAGAAGTAAAAATTTCAATGAATTTGACATGTTTCTACACTCCTAGAATTTTTGCCTCGCACTTTACAATAATGATGAGGCCTAAATAATATCATATGAGATAAGTTGAAAAAGGCCAAATAAAAAAAGTATGAGGTCAACGATCGCATATTCTTGGATGATGTGCCAAGTTGAATACTTATTTAAAACGAACTTGTGCCTATTCTAGGATGTAACACTGCTGCAATTTACAGTACATGTAATAGTTCGAGGGATCAAAACGAACATGTATCTAACTCAAATGACAGTGATCATAAAATGACCTCACCATTTAAAGGTGCCAACTTCGATTCAATACATTTTCAATTTGACCTGGACAGAAAAAAACTGGATGATATATCTACATCATTTGTCAAAGCTGCTTCATGAATAAAGTTTAAGCTGTGCATGGAACCTAACATAGTCTACTGCGCGAGGTTTCTGACGGTAGCAAAGGGCGTTAACCCCTCTCGGTAACGAGGATCATAAAGGTGAGATTTCCTGGACTTACGTATGTACTACCTGAATAAAATACGATTTATGACTATTTGATTATAAATAAGCTCCAGCGAGATAAAGAGGATGATGCAGTCTGAGAGTTTATTTATCACCGACTCTAAGTTGTGGCCTCAATGGATACCACGAAAGGTGCATATTGTCCTTGTATGACGTCATCTAGGATAGAATGGAACAACCACTACCTCTAAGAGGCAAACTAGGAAGGAACATCAAAATAACTAAAACACCTTCCTGGTAATATTTTTAAACTCTATCAGTTCAACGAGAAAAAACAATAATGTTCCTTTCCATCAAAATTAAAAGATAATACATTCTTACGTACAGAAATGTACATCTGAATTCAATTGTTGTTCATTCTAAGTTCTTGGATACAAATTTTAAAATCTTTTATATCAATACTAGCTGCTCCGGGCGCCCTACGGGCGCCCTCCACAGCTAGCAATGGTGGTGCAGTAGCTTATTTGGAATCGGAGCGATTAGTTGAATCTATTTAATAATGATGATGATTCTGCGGCAGAAGATCAAGGAATTTAACTGCCTCTCTGCGTTACAGGGTGGAGACTGCCATTCTACCGAAAAATGTTATAAAAAGCTCGCATTATTATTTTTTTTTTTTGTTATTTTTTAATTTTTTTTTATTTTTATTTTTTGATAATTTTCTAATGACTATGAGGCTTTTGGGATTTATAAAAGATCGAAGCACCTCTTTGTGCACGATGTTTTTTGTACGGTTGCCTTTGGGAAGAATTTGGACTTCAAAATTTTTGTACGATGTAGCTCGTGAGAGTGCAACATATAGTTGACCATGGCCAAAAACTGTTTGGGGTAAATAAATGCCAACTCGCTTCAGTGTTTGACCCTTAGCTTTGATGATGGTCATGCAGAACGCAATGCGAATTGGAAATTGTCGCCTCTTAAAAGAGAAAGGGAGAGAGGAGTCTGCAGGTGACAAATCAATTCTTGGCAGTGAAATTCTTTCACCGGCCTTCTCGCCGGAAATGACCTGCAAATCAAGACAATTTTCATAACGTTTCCAGACGATCAATCGGGTACCATTCGATAAACCTTTAGAAACGTTGAGGTTTCTTAAAAGCATGACAAAAACCCTCTCCAAAAGTGTGAGTTTAAGCGGTGGTAAGCCACTAAGATTAAGACTGTCCAAGAATTCGAGGGGAAAATTGAGAGCCTCTCCCTCTTCCTCTACAATGAGCCTGTTAACACTGAAGTACGTCTTAGATACACCTGAAAGAACTTCAACAACCTTGTCGTTAATTTCATTGCAATGCTTATTTTTAGGGGCCAGAATTGGGCAGTTTGTGAAAGCTACGTTCGAACATGAGGAAGCTATCTTTTCCATAAATTTCAGTAATAATATCAGTTTCAGTAATACTGCTTGTCGGTAAATCAATGAATTCCGGCATGGCCTTTTTTAGCAGAAAGGTAAACACCATCACCTATTTCGAGTTAAAATTTTGCAAACTCCGCTTCGTCTTGCAAAGTTCTCATATTTTGAGTAAGTTTTCTGATTTTGAAAAGAGGTCAAAGTGGTGAGAATTTTATTGCATTTTGCACCAATGTTTGGCGAGAAGCATGCGGAACAACGGGTAAAACCTGTCTAAAATCACCACCCTAGACGACAATTTTTCCTCGAAAAGGGATATCATTACCCATTCTCTAAGAAGTCGGTCGATGCATGCCAGAGCATGAGTGATAACCATGGGAGCTTCACCCCAAAAAATGATCGTTGTTTTCCGAATAGTCTCAGCCTCTCTTGAGCTAACCGTCAGACTCGACACAGAATTCTCATTCAGAACCGAAGGAATTTTGAATTTGCTATGAACCGGCCGACCGTTAGGTAGCAACGATGCGGCGATACCTGTCCAAGCAACGGAGATGACGTCTAAGTTTTCCTTTGTACAATACGCAGTAAGACATTCTTAAACGAAAGTTTTTCCCGATCCTCCTGGACCATCAATGAAAATCGCATTACACGTGTAAGATGGATATTGGATGAGACTAATTATTTCAGAAATGATTTGATGTTGCTCTGGGTTAGCGGCAGAAATCATGGAATCATAGTTTTAGGGGGAGGAGAGTCAGGCTCCGACCCTTGAAGATTCAGGTTAATTGGAAGCAATTCCGAAAGATCAAATGATGATATTGAAAATCCATGAAGTCTTAATGTGCTTTCAATAGCAAAAAGCCGATCAACGTAGTCAACCGACCAACAAACTAAAGAGAGAGGAAAAAAAAATTTGAAACAAAGTTGGAAAGAGAAAAGAACAAATAAGAATGAAATGTCCATAACAATACATGTTGTTAGCAATACGTGTGCGCACCGCTGCAGTTAATAAGTCAGGGTCAGTCAAACCGCCAGGATGCCTATCAAGAAGTGGTGAAGCGGAGTAGCCGAGAGATTGCGACGGAATGTGGGTGGTGAGTGACGAACGACAATGCGACCCAAACCTTCTTTGAGGTTGGTGGGAGGAAAGCTATACGAAAGAAAACGGAGATAACCGAAAGAACGTGGTGGGAGGGGTGGCTGAGACCCTAGGTGGGGTATCTAGGGACGGGCAAGCAGGTAGCGGCCAGATGACCGCTCGAAACAGCTGAACTTTACTCGTCGATAAAAGTAAGAAAATTTGAGAAAATTGAAAAAACAATTACAGCCTGCAAATCTACAGATCAGGAGCTTTCATTTAAAAAAAACCCCCATGTAAATCGGTCCGGTGGTTCTCTCAAAGTTAATGTCCCAAAATGCGGACTTTAGTCTGAATAAATGGGAGAAAATTTGAGCCCAGCTAAACTTCACTCGTCGATAAAAGTAAGACAATTTGAGAAAATCGAAAAAACGATCACAGCCTGCAAATCTACAGATCACAGGCTTTCATTTAAAACAAAAATCATGCAAATCGGTCCAGTGGTTCTCTCAAAGTTAACGTCCAAAGATTCGGACCTCCGTTTTGATGCATCGAAGAAAATTTGAGAAAATTATGGGAGAAAATTTGAGAAAATCGATAAAACGATCACAGCCTGCAAATCTACAGCTCAGGGGCTTTCATTTAAAAAAAAGATCACGCAAATCGGTCCGGTGGTTCTCTCAAAGTTAATGCCCCAAGATTCGGAACTTTGCATTTTAATATATAGGATGGATGCCCATTGTCCAACGAAACAAAGTTTGTGCACATGGAAAAACACTTGGAGACCACCGAGAAATATTACCGGGAAAAAAAGCTGGGTACACTGCCTCTTCATTTGCCTCAGGATTCTCAATTCTTCACAAAATTTGCAACCAGAGTACTCATAAAAATTCTAAAGGGACAGTTTTAAGTTCATTTAAAATTTAAATATTCCGGTTTTACCGGAGTTTTAAAGAAGACGGAGAAGTTCTTTTTACACGAAGTAGATCACAATAAATTGATATCAACCTACCTTACTACCTATCATACGACAACGATTTCAATGGGGACTCTGATTTCGCTCGGTAGGAACATAAAACACCCATTTAGTTTGCACAGTACGGATCGCTTACATCGGAGACCCGGCGTGCCCTCTGCGAACCGTTAGAGGTATGATTGAAGATGAGTCACATCGCAGCTGGGAAGTCCAGTTCCCGAGCTGCGCCCAAAACGAGAATTTCATTGGTCTCTGCGTTCAAAAGTGTATTTGCCTTCATAGGAGAAGCTCGTGCCGTACATTCTATTTGCGCTGAGCGTAGAATGTTTGGCCGGAAAGCCAAATATCGGTGGGGCTGAGGAGGGGGGCTGTCACTTATTTAATGTTGTTTTAATGACGCTCTTCGCGAGTAGGTTTTGTGGTTCCGTTAGAGGTTCGCAAATGGCCGCATCCGCATGGCCATGGCCAGTTACCATCCGACCAGATGGCCGGTGCTCGGCAAGGTCGCTTTCCGGCCCCTGGTCTAATAAACCCCTTTGCCAGTTTTCTACTTTCATCGAGGGGAGTGACACACAGTGGCGTGGCGTGAATTGCGATATATCGATTGTTATGCCATTTAAACCTATGAAAAAAGATCGATTATCAGGGTGTTCGCAGCGAACACCTTAGTAATAGATTCTTTACCATAGCTTCAAATGGCGAGATATCGATAATCGATTATTCACGCCACGCCACTGGTGACACACCAGGGGGAAAATGTCTCTTGGATTCAGAGACTAGACTCTAAAAAAAATTGACAAGAAGAAATACTATTGATTCGAACGGATTTTTGCCTGAATTAAAAGAAAATCCTCCAAGTTAAGAAGCTTGGCTTTAGATTCAAGCAAAAATTCAATTGAATCGAGAGCATTTTTTCCTGTTCCCGCAAAATATCAGGAAATTTGAAGTTCCTAAGAAAAATCACGAAAATATCACGAAAGTCGGCCGTAGATCAGAAAAGTTGGAGAGCTTCAAGCATTTTTGAATCATTTTGATTCATTTCATTAAATATGTTGCTTTTTTTAAAACCAAACGAGTGTCAATTTATTCGCGAGAAAAATCAGGAAATCTAGTCTAGAATATCAAAAGAACCCAAGAAAATATCAGGAAAATCCGAAATTCAATTGTAGTATACAACCTTTCACATGAGGTCAGCTTTCTGACCGGCTTGAGTTTATTACCTTCTTTTCAACCGAGGGATAAACAGAGACTGTACACTAGAACTACGAATACGACACCATGCTTTTGAGGCTCTACCACTTCTTGCAAACTCATACCCGCTGACAGCTCAGCATTTTGCATGACATGTTTCAACAACTTAATCTCGTTCGGAAAACAGATCATACAATACAAGACATGCCTGCACAAGCAACAAACAGGCAACCTCAAGGGTTGAAGTCAGAGCAGAGGTTGATTGGTAGTCACCGTGAGGCTACCCTGTCAAGCCCAAGACAGACGCTCTAAGAGCATTTGGATGTTGCCAAAGATCTTGAGAGAAAATACAATTAGTCTTGAAAGTTTGCAGTCTCGAAGACTATTCTTGAGTGCTTTGGGAAATATTCAGAGAATTTTGATTGCAATGTTACTCTAGTGATGTATACAAAATACTCGAGTGTTTGGCAAAATTTGGTGGACGATCTCCATCTCGGTTTTCCTCCAAATTATTAGAATAATATAAATTTAATATATTAAATAATATGATGTATAATTAATTAATGAATCTGATTAATTATTTAATAAAATTTAAATATTTACATACATACATACATAAAGCCGCTTTTATAGCGCCACTTCGCGCTCTGCGACGCCCAATCGCCATTGCCCCCTTTCCTCCAAGAGATCATCAGGCAATTGGCACCCTCTGATCTCTTCCTCCACCCCTTGTCGCCAACCAATTTAAATATTTAATGTATTTTATATTTATCCAAAAATGTTCGATAAGACCAGAATGCTCGTTTAGTTTTTTTGCCTTTGCACGAAATTTCAAGAGGGCATTCCTCTCTTTTAGCGGGAAGGATGAACAGAGACCATTCAATAAAGGTAGCAAGAGGAACGTATCCGGGCGGGAATTTTTCCTTCAAATCAGCATTTATTTATGAGGACGTAAGCAGACTGCGGTTAGATTAACTAGAGTCCCAACCTCCTTCCACCCTCGATAACCAACCCTTGTAAGTTAAGCAGTTTCTTCATCTGGGGGCCATTCTACATCTATAGTTCGTTGCTCCGACCACGATGGCACAGACGGGATAGGCAACAGCGCCACGAAAAGTTAATGCGTTCGAATCGTGGATTAATTTCATACCTAGATTATTTACTAGGTTTCGTCTCGCGCCCTTTACCCCGCCCACGGCCGTCTGGTTCCCATAGTGCTCCACCCCCCTCGCCACATCCCCCGCCCCGCGCGCCCGCTGTTTCCCCATTGCGTGGAGCTGACGGACGACCGCGAACTCAGCTTCAACCTCGGTCCATTCGGAGAGGGAGCTAGCCGGCTCGTGGACCAGTTCGCTGGTAGCTTCGCTTCGTGTTGGCATTTAACGAACGCCGCGCGTGACGCGTCCGACAGCGTGTGCTTCACCGCGCGCTTGGCCAACCGCCCATCCAACCCATTAATATTTCCCGAATCCTCCAAACGGCACCGACGCAGAGTCGCTAGGAAGAATCTGAAGAAGTGTAGAGTACCTACATTGAGAGAGTATGGCCACTGGGCCCCATGGAGAGGCTCAGGACCCAAAAATGGCGGTGCTTTGTTTTGATTTTTGTGGATGGGAGGGAGGCCATTGCCAACTTTTGACGGTTATCACCAACCGCACTTGCTGCCAACCTTACTACATCTAGGATAATTTTTCTCAAAAATTGCACACGATTAGCCTTAAAAATATGTGAAGAAGTCGCAATAGTGCATTTGAGTAAATTTCTCGTTACGATAAGCAAAGAAAACTACATTTTGAGTCATTTTGCATTACATTAATTTATGGCGTCCGCCATTTTTGGGTCCTAAGGGCTCCATTCAGCCTAAGATGGTTAAGCCAATCAGAGGTGGTAACACCAGTAGCCATACTCTCTCAATATAGGTACTCTAAAGAAGTGCCTTGCCATTACAAATAAAAATAGGAGGTATTCGCATCTTGAGGGTTCTTTTATCTTTACCCCGTGACGTGGGTCGGTACAGGTACTTCAGCAAGCTCCGGAAGTCGAAGTATGAAAAATGGACCATAACGTCTGATTTTTTGCTTAAATCGACTCATAATATAATATCGAACACTTTAAATAGAATGCAATTTTTCCATAAACTACACAATTTCGAAGAAAGTCGATGATAAAACTCGTCCGCACCGACCTGCGTCATTAAAAGAAAATCCAAGATGTCCGAGATGCGAACACCTCCTTTTTTTCGCTATGCTTTGCCATGATTCACTAATACATCGAGGAAACTACATGTCAATAGGCATAGAGATGCGCAGGAAAACATTTCTGGCCAAATTGTGACTAAAATCTATTTTTATCATATTTGTACCTAAATTTTTATCGATTGGGGCAGGACGCAGACAAATTGAGACCCTCCACTGGCGTCTTGGCGACAGGTGGAAACTTTTACTTTCGGGAGCTTTAGACTCCCTCATGGAAAATTGAGGGGCTTGGAGGACAAGGCGCATAAGTGTAGTTTTTGAAAAAATTGAGATATTAATGGTTTCAAGGAGAACTAGTCTTTATGCAAACTCTGTGAAAAATTTGCTCCCAAATTCCAATTTTTAAGCGTAAAAAAGTCGGTTTGAACTTTCTTTCCGCCTTAAGGTTCCATGAAATTTCGAATCAAACACGTGTTTCTGAAAATAGCAAAAACTGCACTCATACGCCTTTTCCTCCAAGCCCCTTAATTATAAAGCAGCAACAGTCATAACCCTTCTTCCAGCTGTTGACCTACCTGCCGGTTGGATGATGAGCTTCGGGTGACGTAAAGAGCCAAACAAGTTTGCCAAACTTCGATATGTTTGCGAAACGTAATACTCAACACGTTGTTCTACATTCACCTGTTAAGTAAGTCAACAGTTGAATGTTGGGGTCCCGGAAGTAAAAGCTTCAATCATTGCGAAGATACCTAATATTAATGACAAGTTTACCTTTGGTCTGTTTGCAGAACGAGTACCCAAAATGTTGTTCAACATCCACCTTCAATGGAGTTTCGAAAGTGAACGCTTCTACCATTGCCAAGATAACAATGGAGGGTTTCTCTTTGTCTCTAGGGCTGTATCTCAACTCGGGTTGTAGCTGAACAGCAACAAGTTGTAGTTGGGCTGCAATTTTCTGTAGCAGGACCGCAACTTTTTGTGGCTGAATCCCAATAAAGTAAGATGCAGCCAACTACTTGTTACAACTTATACTTCTGGCTTATCTAAAAAAGCACATACCTGCATGGAAAACTGATTTCACTTGCATTGTTTCTGAGATGAGCCAGGAAAAGTAGTTCCTGATAGCAAAATGTGGTCCGTGTTAGGAATAGTCATTTTATCGAACAATCAGGAGATATAGAAAGGAGCACTGGAAAAAAAACACATTGGATCTAGAGTCCAGACTCTTAAAAACATCGACAAGAAAAAGTACTCTTGATTCAATCAGAATCTAGCTTAAATAAAGAACCAAGCCTCTTAATTTAAGCGGATTTCGTTTTGATTCAAGCAAAAATCCGATTGAATCAAGAGTATTTTTTCTTGTCAATGTTTTCAAGAGTCTGGACTCTAGATCCAATGTGTTTTTTTTTTTCCAGTGAGCTGAGTCTCCGTGCCACTGATGAATCATTCTTGGCTCCCCTTAAATTTTTCATGCTACAGCTCCTGATTTTGCTTGCCAAATTTCGCAAAAGGATTAGAACTTTTCCCATTGAATTTTGTGCAAAATACACAGATTTCCTCACACCATCTGGAAACTTTGCTCCTGAGTGGTGGTTTAGTTACTGCAGAGTTTTTTTTTTCCGCGAAACGGGCTCTATTACTGCGGGGCGTGAGGGAAGCAACCGGTTCTTTCTGTCTCAAACGCTCGCGATGATTGCGGCGTCGTCCTCGTCTGCATGGCGGCGGTCACGACATCAAAATTTGATGTCGGAACGCGATTTTTCTCGTCAAAGCTACACTCGCAGCACACAGATCATAATCTAATGCATCCTGCCATGCTACATCATACGGGTGGATCTACGCCCTCCAGAGGGGGCAATAAACGTCGTTTGCTCATGGGAACGTCCTTGGATAATGCGTGGAAATAAGTGGTTGTAAACAGATCACAGTTTAACATACACAGAAGAAAATTCACTCGCTTAGTAATTAAAGAACAGAAAAAAGGGTCCATCGAACTTTGGTTCTGATGTACTGGGGGAGAACTCTATCTATGGGTGTTGCCAAATTACCTTTAATTTTCTGTGATGCCTGTGAATATTTTTCGATGCAATTTTTCAGAATTCATTCATAATTTGAGCTAAAGTATCCAACAATATGGTAATTGATCAAAAAATCGAGCTACAAGCCAAAATAAACAAGTAATATTTCAAACTCCACGTAGATATTACCTACTTACTTGTTTATTTTGGCTTGTAGCTCAATTTTTTAATCAACTACCATGTTCTGTACAGCTTAGCCAGCCAAATTTGGCAATAAAATTTATCCAACAATTTTGTACCTATACGTTTCCAACACCTAATGTTATATCGATGATTTCTTATAGAGGGCAGCACTTGCTACGGTCAAGCACTGATGTGCAACACGTAAGAAAGATGGCTCTGTTTCCTTGGCATTCACTCTCAGCTTTCTTGGCTTTTAATATTTGTTTCGACAAATTTCAATCATAACACCTGAGACATGGAATCAACCATTTTACGGCATGATCATCATAGGAATATCAAACATTTGCTGGCCCCTGATACCTGATACACACTAGATAGATAAGACGCACGCTCAATATGTTAAACTCTGAATTTGCCTGAGACCGTCCGTCGTCTTATTTCTGGGCAAGAGGTATCTTATCTCTTAGCTTTGTTTATCTCCTTTGAAATGACTCAGCTTATAAATAAACTAGTAAGACGCTGATATTAAAAAAAAATTGGAGAAGGCAGACCACATCAGGTATTCTAACCTCTAAGACGAGCGAATCCCTGGTTATGAATAAGCAATAAATTGATAGACGGACCAAAATGGAAAGTTTGAAGCTTCCTGGAATTTGGAAGCCTCAATGATTTCGAACAGTACTGTGGTAGTAAAACTGCGAGGAGATAAAAATGAACTATTCGTGAGAACTTACAGGTACTTTGAGAGCACAACTGGAGGCGTCGACTGAGATTGAGATTGAACAAGGGAACACCGAATTGAATATTCTTTGGAGGCATGTGATCGAGATAAAAAAATGATTCGCACTAATATAGACAATCAAGAACTTGGTAATTATTCCAAGGACTCATTACAACACCCAAGAGAGGATGCACAACCACGTTTGTTGATAACTTGTTATCAAAAACGCGAATGTAAACAAGCCGAAATCTCCACTCCCATTGGTTCCCGCCAATTCCAATGCCGCGCGCGGCAAAAAATACAAATTGACGCGCCAATTTTCAAATAAGCGGGGAGTCCACTCGTCGTGCGACACTGGAAATCGGTACCATACCAGGCTTTTTTCTCGGTTGTTTTAGGTCGCACAAGGTCAGAGCCGGTAGGGATGAATAGGGAATCGACCCTGAGGAATCCGAATTTCATATTCCCAAACATCCCCCCCTCCTCCCTGTGGGAGGGGGGGGGGGGTTTACAGTGGGGTCATAATCCTAAAAGTCGGGGTTCTCGACCGAATTGCAATTCAACTTTATCAGTATTGAAGAGTTCGGAATATTTTACTGCATATGGACCCCTGAAAATCCACAATCGACCCACTTTAGGCTTAAAAATGATCTCCTAAAGAGTGAGAGGGCCAGTGTCCTCCTCCACAAATTTCTCTTCAGTCGCAAAATTGACGTAAATTCTTCGGAAAAAGATGGTGCTCTGGGGAATTGACCCTAAAGAATCCGAATTTCACGGCCTAAGTTTTTTTTTTGGGGGGGGGGGAGGGGGCTGCACTTAATATTCGGAATTTCGTGAAGATTTTGAAAATTTATCTTCGAAATGAAAAATTATGAAAAGATTCTTCCCGAATTTGAACCCAAGTATGGTATGCAACGAATCTGAACCCGAAAGTCCGAATTTTAAATGCTGCTCACCTTAAACTTACCAAAGGAGTTCAGGGGAGCTCCGAGACCATCAGTATCAGTAAAATCGGTATCGTGCCTTAATAGCAACTTCTGAGCCATCACTATCAAAACTTTACTCATATTAACCTTATAGCGTTTTGATTTCCAGAGCTACAATTAATCAGAGAGCGGAAAAAGAAAATATAGGGGTAGAGATCTGAGGAAATGATTTAACTCTCAAGATACTATGCGCCTCCAATTTTGAGACCCTCTCAACGAGTTTAACATAGACGCAACACAATGGGCGAAATTTCCTCCTCTGCTAAACTACGAAGAAAAACTTCAATGGAAGAGCCAGTCGGCGATAGAAGTCTCTTACCGTGCTTTCTATTAGTTCTTTGACACGTAGACATGTTCATTATACCTCATGATTTACTGAACTTACATGAAAAGTGAGGTATAATTAATGGCTGCACCGAGAATTAAAACGCCTCTCTCCAGTCGCTGCGCGCCTTCTCGCACACTGGAAGCCGACGAGTTTCCCATTCAAAATAATGTAATCGTCAACACTTGCGCAACCATGAACTTGGAAGAACAATGCCCCACTCCTCCCATACTTAACCCGAGCGTCATTACGTCGACAATAGATGAAAGTTCATGATTTGTTTAAGATTGCGTATCGTTAATAAACCTGATTTAGATAGAAATATCACGGGGGGTCTGGACCGGACGATTGAACGGTGTCTTCGACTCAATGCGAGAGAGTAATGATGAGGTATGCACTGCACTGTGCAGAGGGTACTATAATAATATTATTAATAATGACGGCCTAAACTGAGCGGCCCGACGCACAATAGGGGAGGTGGGCTTGTTATTTCAAGAGGTTGAACATCGAAGTATCTGTGGCTCAAACACGATACAAACCTCCAGAGGAGGGTAGTTATCAGATAATAATAGATTCATATCGAGGGCGGATCATCCTCTATGTGCATTATTCATAACGTGACTACTGAGGATGGAAGGATACATAAACACGAGGCTCCCTTGTCGCATTGTAAAATCTTGAGTTGGTCTTCATAGTTCATAGATTGTTATGCATGTTTTGTAGAAAAGATGAGTGGTGGCGCTTTGAAAAGTGAGGTGAAAATTTGAGAAATGATCATAAAGCCGACTCTTTGCTTTTTTAGGGTTTGATACTTTCGACAGCTTTTTTATAGTTTATTTAGAGAAGGGTGACAGAAATACCGACGGATTCTTGAGACTACGAAAGGTCTGCGCATTCAAATTTTTGGGTATTGGAAGGGTTTTCAACGTCCCCACAGACAGTGATAACGTTAAGAGAGAGACGTAATGAGATGTAAGTCTATTAATTAGACACGAACAATTTGTTGAGAGTATTAAAACGGCAATCTTATTGTAATTTAATACTCTCAGAATGTAAGTTTTTCAATTTCCAGAAAATTTTATGATAAGAATCGGCATTTTTTTAATTTAAAAGAAACTGCAGTTATTCAAACTCGGGCCAAAAAGTAAACTATATAAGGAGGTGTGTTAACAATCTTGCATTATGTGCCTAAGTTTAATATAAGCCTTCAGTAAAATTTACATTTAAAAACAACGAGCATCGATAATTCTAATTTTTTAAATTGGCTTTGTTCGCCCACGGATCGACTTTTTACATTTCAAAGCACTTATTTTATACTTAGTGATTATTTAGTTATGTAATGGTCTATCCTGACAGACGGAAAAATATTAGCATTTCGTAGAACCTTGTCTCAAGTTCAAAAAGACAGCCTCCAGCTGTATGACCTATAGACCTTCGAAGTCACGGGTTAAGTATGGGATGTTTTATTCATGCGTACATCGATACTTTATGGCTGACATTTTGCTGTACGCACGTCTACGCATCAGCTGAGGCACGTAATTGGAAATGCCACTAGGTCAAAATTATGTCCATAAAGATGCAAAACAACTGAGAAATGATCCTCCCTCTCTTCAGATTGGGTGTGTGTTTTCCACAGCGTTTCGGTACAATTTTGTTCACACAAATTCTATTCCACAATTTATTGAATATAAACAGCTTTTGGAGTCCTTGGATCAAAGGCTCGTAAAAAAAATAATGAAAGTGGTGGTGAAAAAATGCAAAAAAATGGCAAGAAACCAAAAATATTAAAAAAATGTTTCTATGTACGTTTTTCGCCCAAATCATAGGTCTCCTACAAGAAAAACTTAATACAGTAAAAAAGCTCGTAAGTTAAATAACAAAATTGTGTAAAACTCGTAGCAAATATACAGGAAGGCAGTATTGTGGGGTAAAACGATGGGATTTAGAATAATACTTATCCGAATTTTGAACAGAAAATTTCCCTAAAAAATCGAGCTTCTCTCAGGCTTTCTAACAATTATTTTCCTAAGGTCTATAGATTCGCCACTTTTAAACTATACAGAATTTCAAAGTTTTTACACATTATGGAATGCGCGGAGAAAATTCGAATCAATTCACACACCTAACCTCTCTTTAACTCCCCAATTTCCTTGTTTTGATTTAGTTATTTTTACAATTTTACCGGGCGGATTTGACGTGAAAATCTTAAGACGAACCTGATCTCTTTAATTTTTTTTTTTAAAAAGTACCTTTCAGGAAGCAACCCTTAAAGAGCGGGCGCGAAAGAGGTAAGTCGCATGACGGCCAGGGGTCGTACCCTTTACTTCCTTATATTTTCTGTATCTTTCCGCTCCAAGTTTTCTACGTGTCTATGCCCCACGGACACGATAAGCAACTGCGGTTAACGGTAAAACTTCACGTGTCAACGCCGAGGATTATCCGGCGGGAGATTGGAGCGACCTCGTTGCACGGAATCCCGAAACCAGCAAAACGGAAGCAAAAAACGCGCAAACCCAATCTCGCGCACGAATCAATTTACAAGCGACTCGAAATCCGCGGGAAAAAAGGGATCCGTGCGCTGTTGTTCAAACGGAGAGGGTAATTTAAAGGGTAATTGTGTTGGCAATCAGAGGCTGAAGCGCGGAGAATGGAGGGCGCAAGCACCCAAACACGATATCCTCCGCGCAACACGTCATTCTGGCACATTGCTGCCGCGATTTTAGCTCGCCGATGGGAACGCAACCAACTACACCTCTAGAATGCTTCACAGGAGACATTATACAGAGTAGTCCACTAATAGAGCGTTAGACCGAGGGAAAAAACCGTGGCCAACCGTATCCAATGGGTTTCCCCCTCTAACCGGTGTGTTTGATGTTTTTGAGGCTATTGATTACTTTGACACTAAAAATTAGGGGAGGTAGCCATTTTTGTGAGTTTTGGTCTACAAACGTTACGAAACATTGAGAATACAATGATCAGACTCGGTTACACCATCGATATTTTCAGCATTAACTAATAGTCACGTGGTTAACATAAACCGTCACAAATGACGTCACATCACCTCATCTTCGTTAAAATCAAACGAGCTCGTGAATTTTGATGATGGTCCTCATTGTCGGTTCTGTACTCACCTTGTGACCTTCAGATATTTGCAAAAATACTGAAAGTGGAACCCGGGCTATAGAGGTTAGATTTACAAGGATTCTCATCATCCTTCTACCCTCGATAGCTAGTCCATGCGCATTGCGCATTATGAAAGTTTTCTATCTGGTAGCCATTTCTAGAAGTGCAAGGCTTAAAACAAGACATTGATGACTACTAGATTCTTGATTACGTAAGCTTACCAAGAAATTTAGTATACAGTACTAGATTTCTATCAATATAAATCATGCACTTATTTACGCGTGCCAGCCGCCTGATAAGCATTGCCAAAAATCAAGTACTAGTCACTAGATTTCCTGAGTATGTGAGTCTGATAACCCCTAACGTTATATATTTTATCTGCACGCGGCTCCCTAGATGCAAGTAGAGTCCCTTTATACTGAGAGTCAAGACAACACCCCCTATGGAGTCACAAACGGGAATAAAGATTACAGAAATTGAACGTTTTTCGTAATCTTTGATCGGCTCATTCTCAAATTCCTCTCTCCGTTCCTTCTCTCATTTCGTTTGTTCCTTGCCGAACCCATAATTCCCTGGTCCATTCCAGATTATAATCTTTGCAGTCGGCAAATATGTAATCTTTATTCCCGTTTGTGACACTGTGAAGGCCTAAAATACGGGAACCAATCAGAAATGGATTCACATTGTCTTGACTCTCAGTTTAAAGGGACTCTAGATGCGAGCGGTCAGCGCTAGTTCTGCAGACGATGCAGCGACGTCGCTGACGTCACAACTGAAGGACGGTCGGCATGCACGAGCGGGCGAGGGGGCGGGGGAGGGGGGGCTGTGTGGGTGCTCGCGAGGCGCCTTTAACGAGAGGAAGATGGGGCAGATTTGGAGCCGGTCCCGTTAGCGTAATGAGTACGGGAGTGAGGACCGTACTGCTCCGATTCTGCTATTACGCGGAAATTATTGTCGGGCCGGAGCACGGACGTGAACCTGAGAACGGACTGATCCATCACGGGATATTCGACCAAGACTCAGCTCCACCGTTATAATTAACTTAGCGGGGGAGCCGCGCTGCGCTGGGTGCCCTGCCCGGCTCGCCTAGCCGCCCGGGCCGCGGACGCGCGCGGGTTCGCCCGACGAAATTCGCGGCCCGCTCCCGCTGAGCGACAGGACAAACACAAGTGCATCGCGCACGCAGCCTCGAGCTGACAGTGGCGCCGAATTGAAATTGTTCGAGAGGAGAGGCGTTAAACAACGTTCGATTTTTTTAAGACGGGTAACGTACTGGAAAAGATAGTTACGGGGTATATAGACATGACGTCCGTTCCGGGCTCAGAGCCCGGAAGTTGCGGGTGCTGGAGCCGTAGCTTAGGTTGCTCCGGGTGCTGCGCCCGGAACTTTCGGCCTCTGAGCTCGGAACGCGGACGGTTTGTCTATATAGCCCGGAGGTACGGCTTCCACGGCCGGAGTTTTTTTTTTTCAGTGTAAGGTCCGGTTTAAGAACCCTGTGTCACTTGGGGTGGACCTTGGTTGGCTCGCGGTCACTTCGAGTAACCATAGGTTACTTTTAACGAGGTTGTTAGAGACGAAGGGTATTGATTGGTTTGCAGGTAGAGGGTCCTTCTTTGTCCACCAAAAAAGCTAATCGCATTATTGCTGTACAGGGTATTTCGGGGTTAAATCTGATGAGAGGATGGGAGGAAGTCTGTGTATCAGGATAAGGCATTTTAGCAACGATCTATTTACGTGATCAGCATGATATTCTATACTGTGGGTTGAAACGTTGACGCTTCGCGTCTCAGGTGCTATGCATTACGCGTTACTCTTATTATTCCGTCATTTACATATTTTCAGTACTCGATAGTAAGTAGCGATCAACCAAGTACGTAGACTCAAATTGGTCTATGATAAGATGAAGGACGAAAAGTTTCTCTCTCCTGCCTCTGAAATGTTTCAATCCTCCCTCTCAACCATGACTGGAATTCTGTTTCCCTCGTTCTTTGGTGCTTCTCTTATCTCTAGCAAGGTGACTCAACACACAAATCATTTTAGGATGAATCGATCTCTGAAAGTGGAGTTGGACGGTCTCATCTTCACCTCTCCGAAAAAAATACTTAATTTTTGGGCGACGTTGTGCGATGTGAACTCATGTACCTAGCAACGTTTTAAATCGCGTTTAACTCGGCCCAAACGAAACTAAATGTGCAAACTGTACGGATTTAACTACAATAATACGATTTTCTATCTTTCAAATGAAAAACATAGTAGAATTTTAAAAAACATCGTCGTATTATGTGACGGTTTCTAGTAGGTAAGAATAGAGAGGGTAAAGGCAACCGCGCGGTGCTCTATTATCAGGGAAAGACCTCGCTGGGAATATAGCCGGGCCCGCTCTGGATGTGACTTGTGAGGGCGCCTCCAGAACCCTTCTGCTAATTAACTTCGAGCACTTCGGTCACACCTGTCAGTGGTGGTTTCGCCTTCCCTCCTCCTCTTCAACCGCGATAGGCTCTCGGCTATAGGATGTTATGTTTCCTATGCCTATGCCGTCGACACTGACGTGAACACGCGAGCATATGGCGGCGGCGGCACTTATGGTTATTCCGTGCCGTACCTCTGACCTTGGAAAAGTCACTCTTTGTGGTGCAAAAATGAACCATTCTGAGGGGAGTTGGGTGGATAATAAAGTTAAAAGGGGATCGTAAAATCTGATGGGAAAATCACCGGTGAGGATTGCCCTGAAACCAATTCTATCGATACATTATCAGGGTTGTGCCTATTTTTTAAACGCACGCGCGGGATGAGTGCAGGCATAAACATTTCGCTTGGAGGTTTCTTGTTCCACAAATATATGTGATGAAGCCAAGTTAAATGTGGCTTAAGGGTTCAAATAATCGATTTTTTGTTTTCGACACGAAACACTTTCTGAGCCATAGTTTGCGTTTTGCGTTATTAATGGTGCTATAAGTGTATAAAAAAATAAAATGATAATGGTGCGTAATGATGTGTTAAACAAATCACAGTGGCTACAGTGCTGACAAACTTCAACAGCGATTCTCTTAAATTTCTATATTTTTTCCTTACATTTTGAATTGCTGTCGAAGGGCCAAAATTCAAATTGGATGTTATTAGATGCTGTATTGAATCTGCGATTACTGCGAAAGCCTTTAAAAAAAGGTTACCGCTATTATTGATAATCCTCTCCTTTTCGATAATTTGCATTTCCAATTTTTGCACCAGCTCTGGCCTATTAACTTTTTCTAGAGCTATGCTGCTTTCTCAAGCAAAAGAGATGTCACAGTACAGTATACCTTAAAAATATATCATAAAGTAAGCGGCAGGAACTGCAATTAGAAAATATTGTGCGAGAAAGAAGACCGAAGATCCGTTTTTTTGCTGAGAACAGCAGGGTGACACTTCACTTACTAATCTCATTAACATCGATAGTAATAAATCTCCTCGACCTTGCTGTGTCATGAGTAAAAACATCGTTTGAATTCAATGGTTGACAGCCAACTATCTTCTAATGAAAAGTAAATTTTATAGAAACCCTTCAATTTACTTTCTTGGTAATTTTTAGATGATTATATTATTAAAATAGCCTATCCCTTCAAAAAACGACTACCTCGGTGAGTGGTCAATAACGCCATGTTTAACACAGCGCAGAAAAGTAAGTATGTGCCGATAAATGCAAGTTGCTTGACGCATCGCTAAATTCAAGAATCACTTCAGAAACTTTAACGCTGCCGCACAAAAGTAAGCGTAGTGGCGAATGCGAGTATCTTGACGCCGCGAGACATTATTATTAAAAAATTTGCTCATGCTGAGTCATACGAGACATTGTCAAAACGGAAAAATGCAGGAATATCCCAACTTTAACCCAACATGGTACCAATGCTATGCAACATATGTTAAGATCAGTGTGTTACCACCATAGAACCAGCATGGGATGGGAACACATTAGTTTTATAACGGTCCTTTTGAGAAAGTTGATACCATGTTGCTACTATGCTTACAGCATATTAATACCAACATATTATCGTTAATAACGACCTTGATTTTAGCAGGTCATATCTGAGAATTTCGCGAAGAAAATATATCTGTAACGTCTCTTCAAAATAACTTTTTTATCGCAAGAAATGTGGCACCATGTGAATGTTCTCATTGGGTTCTGCCAGAACTCACCGGTGCGGGTGTGTGTACTTGATAATGTTTGAGAAAATTGACATGGCAACCCTTTCGCTGAATTTTGGGGGTCATTAAAGCAGACCCGCAGAACTGACACGACCGTAACAAGGGCGTTGCGCCCATTGTGCCACTATCTATTTTGCGCCGCACAATAAGTTAAGTATATGCAGGATGTTACGCTTATGGATAATGGCGCGCGGCGAGAGGAGAGTGGCGTGAAATGCACGAAGTGGGTGCTACTTCTTAAGACTTTGATGCCGTCTTCAGGAAGAACACCGTATAAGCCTTCGAACGTTGCCAAATTTCCTTTGATAAATTATGAATCCTCGGTAAAATTTAAGTATTTTCCCCTTTTTGCAAAGAGATTCCTCACTTAATAATCAAGTGTTTCTGGGATTTAAAAAAAGTATTCATAACTTTTCTCGAGGCTTAATAAGGCATATAAGATCAAAAGAACACAAAGGCACCTCCTGACGAAACTGAAATATCTGCGGTGGTAAATATGTTGTTTCTAGGTCGTATATAAAGAAATAAAATTAAATTGGCAAAAACGAAATTTGGGTCTCTGAAAAAGGGAGAAATTTACTCCTTAAAATTTTGATATTTATTTCTAAAAAAAATTTAAAACATTTTTAATGACTTATTTCTCCATTCTTTCCCATAGGAAATCCGTGTGGTGATATCGACCTTGATTCTTGAAATGTTCAAGTCCAATCATACTAGTCTTACGCTTAATTTCAGATGCTTGATTTTAGAAAAAATTACTATGCCCCAAGTAAAGTAAAAAATAAAAAAAAATTAAATTATATATTACAGGTTTTTTGCAGTTTTCCAGAAGTGGGAAAAAGTGGCCTTGTGCCCTTTCACGCCTCAAAAATTTTGTGCGAGGAAATCTGACAGTGTTCGATTGCTCATACGGTGTTTTTTTTCAGCGAAGCACAACGACCGCGCGAGAGAAGCCTCATATCGCGTTAAAAGTCTGGTCATCAGCTACAATGAGGTGTCGATAATATAATCTTGGCATCTCCACACGACTCTGGTAGGATGGAAACATGTCTATTACGGCAAACATGGCAGCCCATTTTATAGATGTACCCGGGTGGTCCTTCGAAAATTGTTTCAAGCCGACGAAATTTGATTACTGGGGCGCTGGCGGCACGAAACGCCCTCGGCCGGGCACCGGTCTCCGCTATTGTCAGACAAAACGATCGTGATAGTCTCTCCAGAGCGTGAAAAGTTGTCGCAATGTTGCCCCAAAAAGTGCCGTGTATCTGTTTATTCCCTCGTAATGGGTTCAAGGCACGTGTTACAAATTGCGTTTTCATGACTGAAGTTCTTAGATGAGCAAAAAATACTCGGCTTCAGTGTTCCCGAACGCAAAGTTTCTGTGGACTTACGAACGAAAACAAAATATCGTTCTTCTTATGCTGGTGAGGGATTCCAGGTCTCACCGGTGCTCCCAATCTATGACCGTCAAAAGTTCCGAAATTCGGAACTTTTTTGTTTCAATTTCCCCCATTTCATGACCGTCAAAAGTTCCGGGATTCCTTTCAGACTTTTTCAAAAGTTCCGGGATTCCTTTTAGATTTTTTTAAAAGTTCCGAGGAAGGTCCAAAAAATGCAAAAGATCTGGAACCTTTCGGTTATTTCAAAATTTTCAGGAAAGATTCAGGAATATCTTAAAAGTTCCGAAATTTGGAGCTAGTTCCAGGAAATGGCCGAGCACTGGGTCCCGCACCTACTTTTCTGGTCATAATTTTAAAGTTGCTTAGGTTACTAATGCAACACTTTTTTCGAGGCGAAGAGTATCATATACCATGTGCCTTTAAAAGCCGATAAAGTGACAGGTTCCTTTATGGTTAGAAATACTATGCAAATCTTAGAAACACCGATCATCTTGACAATGTTGACATTTGCCATGTTTTGAATGGCGAATTTGCAAGAAAATGAACTATTCCTTCATATGAGAGCGCTTGTGGAGCCGAACACACACATTATTTTTCCTGATTTTTTTCAGGTATGGAAAGTTGTAAAAAAGTAGATTCAGCAGTGAAAGCGTCAAGGCGGTACGCCTTGTGAAGTCACCGGGCGAAATTGCTCATTTAATCGCATTAATTTCAGCAGACTATGGGTCATTTTGTCATGTCTCCTCCAATAATTTGTTAATTTACAAACTAAATATATTCTAGTTTACTCAGTAGTTTCCACTTCTAAACTTGAAATTCATCATAAGTCAGAGAAATTCTCAAATTGCATTCTTTCCGTGATATTCCTTTAAAAAATAAAATTAAGCGGAAATTTTGAAACTCTGCAATCAAGCAGGTACATGTTTCCCTAATCTTACATTAGAACTGTTTTGAGCATCTTCTCTCAAAAACTGTCGAAGAAAATAAAAATAATCCCGAGAGACCTGATGCTATGTATGCCCCCGAGTGACTTGGTAGGATTACCTGAACTCTTCATCATGATTTTATCACCTCTCGGTAAAGGATGTTTCGTATCCATATTCCTGCATTAATTCACTGAGATAACACGGGGTTTCGAATGCAACCGAAAATTGCCACAGCTCGAGCTATAGCGATTACAGGAGAATCACCTTTTGTATATTGCCGTGCTAAGGGGAAAACGCCGTATGAGCCTTCAGACATTGCCACATTTCCTTCGATAAAAATCGAATTTACCGAGAAAATTGCGAATATTTTTTTTCAAAAATTTCAGATAATTTTGTTCGCAATGTAATCTAAAATACCAGCAAATTGTAAGGAAAAATACACATAACTTTCCTCAGAAATACATGCTTTATCCGGGTAAATTTGGCAACTCTCTAATGTTCATACGGCGTTCTTCCTTAGCACAACAGTATGCTCGTGCCTGTGCATGGGTGGGATGTAATGTCCCCCTGGGCTTTCGAGGCAGCCGCTGTTAGCTTATTGATGTTCACGATTCCGGAATGCCTAGATGAGATCCCTAATCTGTAGTGTTCTTTGTGATATGTGTGGAGTTTATGCATAAATTCTAGGTTAGAATTCAAGGGTATAAACGGGACGCGGTGGATTTTAATGACAGAACGTAGTTCTTATCGGGATTTATGCGATATGATATAATAATCTACAACGACTACGATAGCGAAATAACGAGTATGTAGATGTGGAGTGTGTAAAATTTATAGCTTAAGTTCGATAGTTTTCTCGGAAATTGATTAAAAGCTTAATGATACAGTCTCATCTTTCACGTATTTAATGGTGAAAAGCCAGTTTTTCACTATGCGGAGGGGCATGCTAGTTGTGTCGAATGATTTGCCTCCTGGGAGTTTTCCATCACACAAAATACATTGTGGTCACATATATTTGTTTTATTTACTTATATTTTTTGAACTGTGAGTATATTGCTTAATAATTTTGATTTTAAGTTCGTTGGTCGCTGGTTTATCCTGCCCGAAACGCATAGGAAATAAAAGATATTTTCCCCCCAAAATTAGCGTGTTGTGAGGGCACAAACTACCTTATTCATAAAAAGAGGTAAACCTGGAGATTTTAAATTTGAGGGATGAGCATTCGAGAGTAGCCAAATTTCTTCCGGTAAAATGTTAAATTTTGAGGAGATTTATGATTATTTTCTCTTGAAATTGTCAGATAATTTAGATCTAACTGTGAATAATATTCTCTGAAAAATTGGAGGAAAATATTCACAGATTTCCCTGAAAATTCATATTTTATCCAAGAAAGTTTGACAACGTCTAAAGGCTCATACGGCGTTCTTCCTTAGCAGGGCAGCTTCGAGGGTTAACAGTTAAAATGCACCGCGCGATGATTTCACCAAAAGGTTGAGAATGCAGCTGGATCCTTTCCCTCTTTCTTAGACAAAACAATAGGGTTAGGTTATGACTTTCGTGGCATGTTTTACGTGAGGACTATGTATGCTGTCCCATAATAGTTATTCTCCAAGCTTCATCCGCTGAGACTCCAGTTTCCGCCCTTCCAGACCAACCACGCATAGGTCACCAACCTCCGGAGAGCCAACTCCCCAGGGGGTTCTCAGAGCGGTGCAGTTGTCATGAAAAATGACCTGTTATGAGATCGGGAGTATATTTAAATGCAGTTGACTCCGTTCATTGAAAATCGAAACATTTGTGAGATAATTATTTCATAATCACGTTGAAAATACCTATGAAAATTAATTTAAGACGAGGTTCATTTTATTTCGTTCCTTGATGAAAATTCTGATTCGTAATACAATCGAACAAAATGAGTCTTTTTTTTTTTTTTTTTTTTTTTTTTTTTTTTTTTTTTTTTGAGTTTTGTGGCTTCTATTCCTTTGTATTGTTTAGATAGGAATCTACAGCCATCTATAGACAACAAGGAAATATTAGCTCGTTTGAATATTAGTTGTTCAGTGTCTCTTTTGTTTTATAATAATTTAAAAAAAAATAACCTAATCAAAAATACTGAAACAGAGGTACGTATTTTTTAACCCGAGGCTTCAATATACAGTTTAAATATGTTCGATTTGAGCTGGTCAGGGTCAAATCTGGCCTTCCTACCAACGTCGATATTTTAATTTTAAGTCAAGGGATGAAAAGTACAGAGAAACAACTTTGAGTGGCTCAATGCAAAGAAAATTGCAGGCATAGAATTAGTGAGAAAGAGATGAGGAAACTTGTTTTTTTTTATAAATAAAAAAAATCACGGAGGCCAGAGGCTGGAGAGGAAGCACTCTAGAAAGAAACTTATAAAAAATAAAGTTTCATACCTCCCCGAAAAATTCTCTTTTGCAGTTTTGCTGATTAAATGTAGGTATGATTTAACTCATCAATGTGTTATTTTATACGTTACTGACATATCTGCACCTGAGGAGCGCCTAAATAACTTCCTAAGTTGCGCTCAAAGATAGAGACTTTCAGACAATTTTACTTATTTATTTGTTTACTTCATTGAAAATAAAATCAGAATGTAAAACTTGTCAGTGGCCAGGTCTTGGGAAGACTGTGTCCTTGCGAGGCGCACATCCTTCTGAACACTTATGCAATTAATCTGAATGGAATAAATTCCTCAGGCTGGTGTTTTTAATTAAGAATTGCTCGGTGCAGAGCCAAAAGTCTCACGAGCTAATTGTCAGTCGAAGCTGTGTGCCAACATCGTATTATTTAAGATACCAAACGAGCCATTCTACAGATAAATACTTCTTTTTCGAGGAATACTCTTCTAGGTAGATAAATGATTTCCATTGCGGTGGCTTTTCAGTTATACTTAATCCCTTAATAGGCAATTTTGGAGAGACACAAACAGATAATAAACTGCCCACAGAAAAGTTAGTCCACAGTCTCAAAAAACTTGAAGATGAGTTCCTGACGTTACCTAGAGAAGTGTTTTACGAACATTTTGAGATAAAAAGCACCCAAAACTGTCGAGCTAAACCGAGGCTATAAGGTTTTGAAGTTTGCAATTCAAGAAACATCCCGTCGAGAAAAAGGAACACATGAAAATTCTTATCTGCCAAGTTCAGGGTACAAAATTGCCATGCAACTTTCCGCCTTTAATTGGTACAAAAATGAGCTGAGTCGCTTGCAACGCATGCATTAGAATTTAAGAGTATGTTTTTTGCCAAAATCTCAGAATTCGATTTTTTGACCCAACTTGATAAAAAAAACTGTCTACTAAATATTTTGTTTCTGTGGAGAAAAGTCTCTAATCTGGCTTCACAAATATTGAAGCCCCTTTCTTCATGTGAAGAATGGTAGCACATAAAATTAGGCTTGCGTAAAGTTAGGTTGTTGGGAACTTCAGGAATACCTAAAATGTGCAAAAGTCAAAGCGCGAAACGAAAAAGTGGCTGGTTTAGAGATACTTCTTCCAAAATTCCTTAAGTGAGACTTGTCAGATCTTTTATTGGCTGGAAAAATGGAAAATTTTGGGAAATTTTTCCCAGCTTCCGACATCAAAAAATTTAATATGACCTTCAGCACCCTTGATCATCATGGAATCTTGTTGGGGGAGGGGGTCAATAAATGTCATATTACAGATACCACCACTAAAAAAAAACGTTTATGCAACCTATTGCAACAAAAATTGCATGAGCGAAAAAGCGCAAAAAAATTCAGCAAGGATAAAAAAATTTAACGATACGGTTGGTGAGAGATCCTTCCACTTAGACGTGGCAGCAATCCAATAATTAATCGATAGGTAATAGCTCCAAAATTGCGATGTATCACTTCAATGAAATTTTAACCACAAGAGCGACGACATGAATTTCAGCTTGGTATACACCACAAATGCCGAGTCGGCGGTAACAAAAACACTTGGGGCCAAAAACAAGAAAAAATTATTTTGGCAAATAGACATAGGTGGGGTGCACGAGACACTTACTTGATAAAACACAATAAAAATAAGTATTTTCAGAAACCACTCATCACTAGCACTAATCATTGGTCATGGAGTAAGGCGAGAGGGGGCGACTTATCCCTGAGGGGGGTAAAATGTTGGGAATCCGAGGCTGGACTTCGTAACACGCGTGTCAGGGAGCAGACCGGCCGCGGGACGTTCGTCGTCTTGGAAAAGTCGCGAGGAACTGCCGGGGCCGCAACGACCGCGCAGACATGAGCGCCAAGCACACGGGAGGCGGGAGGCGCAGGAACGAGGCACTGATCCGAGAGATGGGCCCCGACGCCCGGCGGCGGGGGCGGGGGACAGGGGGCCCCGGCCCGGTGGGCAACCAGGCGAGAGCTCTTAGTTCAAGTTCGATACCAACGGGCCCCGGGCCCCAGCCCCCGACTCTGCAACAGGGCCCATCGCAGAAGTCAGCGACGACGTTGCCAAATTTTATCGCTCTCTTCCCACGGTCTTCTTCCGTGTGATTAAGTTTGGATAATCATCCTAGTGACAATGTTAAATTTTGATGCACGGTACACTGAAAAAAAATTCTCGGCGTTTTTACCACGGTCCGTTGGTACTTTTACCATCTCACTTTTTTTTACCAATTATTGGTAATTTTACCAAGACAGACTGGTAAGCTTACCTAAAAACCGGTATTTTTAATGTTTTTTTCAGGTAAGAATACCACTTTTATTGGTGATCAATTCCCGGTAACTTTGCCATTTTATCTCGGTAATTCTACCACAGTCGATAAAAAATATTGGCGTTTTTACCAAGATCCAGTAAAATTACCGAGAAAGTTCAATAATTTTACCGAGATTTCTCGGTAAAATTACCAATTCCATAAATGATAGTTTTACCAAGAAAAAACTGGGATCAAATAGAACCCTGAATTCTTGGTAATTTTACCCTTTTCTTAGTAAATACACCGATTTTTTTTTCAGTGTAGAGTCCACGCCAAATAACTTCATGTATAATTTTACACAAACTGATTGCGGTAGACGCACGGGTCGTAAGACAGTATGTTGGAATTTTTTAGCCAACGTGCGTTAAAAATCAGCATGAAGCTAAAAATATCAATACAGAGGGAAAAAGCTCGTATGAGCACAATTTTCCCTCAAAGAGATACGCTGTTTGGTGCAACACTAATGACATCCGCGATGCACTCAGGATTGGCCCAAAAAGGCCGAAACGCGTCTGCAGTTGCCTTCCTGAATGGTCGTTACTAGTGTTGCACCAACCAGCGTATCCCTTCAAGGAAAAATTGTGCTCATGTGAGCTTTTTTCCTCTGTATTAAGACTTTCAGCCTGCTGGATTTTTAAAGCACGTTTTCTAAAAAATTCCAACATTCATGTACTGCGACAGAAGATCCACCATCTTGATCCTTCCACTTACTTTACATGATATTTACATGCAGGCCCGCCACAAGGGGGGGGGGGATACTGGGTCCTTGGTACCGGGGCCCGGGCCCTGGAGGGGCCCGTGACGCAGGTGACAAACCACTACGAATTCATGTGTAACCCTTGTCTCGTAAGGAAAAGTGAAAAAATTACCATAAAAATTCCGCAAAAGGTGAATAAAGTTTCAAAAACACGCTAGGGCACTATACAATTGGACTGCATTTTGCAATTTGGACCTATAAATTTTGGCTAATCTGAAAAAACACTTATGTGCATAGGGAAACTAATGGCACCTACGTTGTTTTTTAATCGGGCCGGAATTTATAGTTCCGAATTGCAAAATGCAGTCCAATTGTTTTTAC
The DNA here is from genome assembly GCF_918797505.1 of Bemisia tabaci. NCBI lineage: Eukaryota > Metazoa > Arthropoda > Insecta > Hemiptera > Aleyrodidae > Bemisia > Bemisia tabaci. Next base: position 42,131,251 of record NC_092797.1, on the reverse strand, counting down.
TTTTTTAGAGATATCTATCTATTTTCAAGATTTTGAGTATATGTAGAATGATATTTCTAGTAACTGCGTTTCATTTTCTTCCGTTGTCGGATGCTAAGAGGCTGCTGTCTGGGCATCCTCGACTTCAATGGCTCAACTCCCTTGCCATAGACGTACGAAAGGGGAGTCCAGGGGGGCCCGGCTCCCCCTAGAATTGAAAAGTATCATCTGCCCCCTCAAAAAATTTATAGATGTTTTGAATGCAACAATTAAAGTATTAGGTGCTGAAAGTAAAAAAAGGCGTAATTATTCTGCAGAAATTGATGTAAAATCTCCATCATAAGAGCTTCAAAATGCGTCGAAATAGATTCAAAATTTCAAAAATTTCCCGGGGGAGGCCGAGGCCCCCCGAACCCCCCCTCCCCCTGTGTTAGGGGCCCGGGCCAGAAAACTGGTACCAGGGCCCGAGATGGGATGTGGCGGGCCTGTTTACATGTTACATGGTATTTACATGTTGCATGGTAATTTACAATTGACGCCAGACGATCTTTTGTTTCAGTTTAGAACAGCGTAAACTTCATTTGGCGTGGACTCTACACTGCTGAAAACCTCAGAGTGTATTCTTTCCGGAGCCTATTTTTTCTCCAGAAAATTCGTGCGATATGAGAGCGGAGAGGAATCTACTCTTTCTGCAGATAGCATTTCGCTCTTATGGAGCAAAATTAATTCCTTTTCAAATTCCCAAGTTTTTTTATTTGTGGGGAAGAAGCGGAGGGGAGGGAGTATATCGATGGCCAACGTGCGAAACCACTTCCTCCGTTTACGACGTTGCAAATTTCCTGTCATTCTTTATTTTTTCTTCGGAAAATTTGTTAACGCACTGAAAGACTGAAACCCTAGTATTACCATGCTATTTCAACTGTGGTGGCTTAATATAATCTTATCAGATGGTACCAACTTGCTAACATGTTAGCACCACGTTGGCGTCAACGCGATACCATATTTCACTCACCAACTTGGTCTGTTTTAGGGATGTAAATGTTAGCAAAACTCAAGAATTGTTACAGACTTCGACCATTTTCCGAAATCGGAATCCGGTGTTTTTTCTACACGTGCGTTAAAGTCTCCATGCATGCAACCACATTCAATTCCCAGTCTTTTTTGTTCTCATTTATAAATGCACGGTACCATGTTGATATCATGTTGACTTCAATACAGTGCCATTTTTTGCTTACCAACATAGTCTTTTTAACACGAATGTGTACCGATACAAGTATTATAGGATCAATTAGTAGACCAGCTACGTCTTATCCCTGCTTTGTCGTGCCTATGTCGGGTAGAATTAACGACAAGCTGAAGGCACCTCTTGAATTTCCCATAGCATGTCGTCAATTCTGCCAGACGTAGGCACGACAAAGCTTCCCTCCGAAGCAGATTTTCTTTTTGTATTTGGCAACTGCGCTCTGATTAGAGTTACCAGAAATTACAAGCGTTTTAAAGCGTCTCCCACATAGGCCTACGAAGAGAACGCACACTACAGCATGCAACCGCGCGGACTTTTGTCGAAGATCGACGTTGCCATTAAACTCCGCATTTCCGTCGACGCAATCGTCCGAAATACAATGCTCTGCGCTGGAGGTAATTGAGAACATTGTATACAAGCGGCAGACAATGCCCGATATGCGCCCGAGGACATTGTCCAGAGCGAATTGAGACGAGGATGCTGCAGTGAGAATGCCTTCGGCGCGCTTTTCCAAGCTCCGTCTCCATTCTTGCGAGAGGAGGCGCTTGTTTGTAGTGAGCGAGGATAACGAAAGTACTCAGGGTGGAATTCGCTCTCTCGTTATCCGTTGGCGGATCCAGCAAATTGGCAACATTGTCTTTTCTCAATTTAAACCTTTGAAATGTATCGATTCTTGGAGAGGCCTGATGCTCTGGCAAGGATCGATTACTTAGCATAGGTTTAAATGGAGGGGATCCGGTTTTGCCAAATTGCCAGATAGGCCTCTGTTGTTATCCGTTGGGCTCTTCACTGTTTATGCTGCTGCGGGCTGAATTTTGATCCGGACGGACTCATTAGAGGGAAATATGCGAGGCCGAGGAGAACGAGCTTGCACCTGAAATAATCGAAAAGTACGATAGACGTGTATGTACCAGAATTTAGTCGAGCTGCCTGTGATAAAACATTGAAAGAGAAAATAGAACCTTAAAAACAGAGATAATGAGTGGAACAGCAACACATGGACTACCGTGCCACCTAAGGAAGAACGCCGTGTAAATCTTAAGGCGTTGCCAAATTGCTTCTGATAAAATACGAAATTTCAGGGAAATCGAAGAATATTTCTCCTCAAATTTTGCAGAACATTTAATTCGCAGTCAGATCTAGATTGTATGAAAATTTCAAGAAAATATTCGTAATTCTCGTAAAAAATAAACGTTTTATTGGAAGAAATGTGGTTACTCTCGAATGTTCATACGGCGTTTTTCCTTAGCCCGGCAGTAGAGTTGCACTTAGGAGTATGCACGCACATGTTCTCTCAGGAATTCAGTTCAGTAGGTCAGAGGCACATTCATCCCTTTTGTAACGAAGGATAAATAACACACAAAAAATGGGTATCCAAGCCTCCAAATAATTACGATGTTACACTTTGTTACCAATTTTTGTGTGTTCCTCATCGAAAGTCTTATTTCGGGCTTTTGTTTTAATTGTTCTCTCCGATGCAGTTGATTATCTAGACATATTTAAATCAAAAGGAGCTATATCAATTTTGACGTGCGCCCAAAGATCCATGCGATTACATGAATGGCAAGGCTCCTGTTATAATGGATACAGTTCCTTTTAATTTCAATGAGTCAATCTATAGTCACGCCATTTCACTCTTCAACTAAAACTGAAAGTGCTTCATATTCTCTTTCTTTGTTTCGAACTATAAGGACAAAATAAAAATTCTGCCTTCGAGACTAGAATAAGCATTTTCAGCATAATTGTATTTTGCTTGTAAAAAAATAACGTGTTACAAAACGCCTGAGGAAGCTAAATCACGACTTATACCCATATGCAGATTGATCGATGGAACTCTTTCCACACCACCTTAGAGAAACCCTCCTCAAAATAATCAATTAACCATCACCAAAACACAGTTGACTTCATTTCATTTATCTTTTTTTGGTGACTGTTAACTCATCATTTTGAACAGGGAAAGACCAACGCGAAAACTTGATTTCTCAGGAGGTAAGTTCAGTGGCGCGTTGTTCCTTTCTTTATAGTGGTTGAACATCCCCATTAGGCCTACCGATCCACTTTTTACCGCGAATTAAGAGAAAAGAAACAGAGAGGAATGAAGGAGTTTTACGTATCCCATCGCCAATAGAAATAGACCATCTTTTATTTAATTATTTGCCGAAGGGGTTTCCTTTACCGCCCTCTGGCTTGCACTATACCGGGTCCTGGTCATAGATTCAGCCGTCAACGGAAAGCGATGGCCGCCGGCCGGCTGACGGAGGTGCAAGCACCACTGCGACCTTCGAACCAAAGCTACGGTATCGTAAAGCCCCCCGTTCTAAATATACGGGGCGCTAGAATATTTAAAATTCCTAGACCCACTCTCTGTTTGGGAGGGGAGGGGGCTGAAAGTAAGTATGAAAATTAAAAAAAAAAAAAAAAACCCTGAAAAAATAAAAGAACTATTGAAGTGATATTACTTCAAGCAAAGGAGGGCATGGGGACTTTAACGAAAACGCGAACTAAATGTAACTTACGTCGTTCTTTCCTCCTTGTTGTTTTGCAAGCAAAAACAAAACAAAAAAACCAACACGAAATTAAATGCGTTAGGCGGCAAAAAGACAAGGAGGAAAGAAAGACCAAAAAGAAAAGTGAACCTGCGAAAAAAAAGAAAAATTAACTGCAAATTTTACCTGAAAAAAAAAAAAAATCAGAATTAATATGCAAAGATTCATGCAACATGCTGAAAAATTAGGGAAGAAAAATTAATAAAAAACGAAACAGGACAAGGAGAAATTATACGAGTAGCGCCAAACACACAAAGTAAAATGCAATAAATAAAATAAAACGAACATTCAAAGCAGCATGCGACACGCTAATACATTGAAACAAAACGAGAAAAAATAATAAAAAAGCAGAAGACAATAAACAAAACCAGCACCACACAACCGACAACACAACAACCATGACGTAAAGTGCAACGAATTAAATAATTAAAACATTCAAAGCAACATGCAACACACTAATAAAGTGAAAAGAAAAATGAAGAAGCAGAAGACATAAAGCGAAACGAGCAGCGCGCAACCGACAACACAACAACACACATACACACCCTCGCACACCACATATGGTCAACATGCAACACGCACAACATAACATACATAAACAATACGATGTGTACATAAACAAGAAGATTTATAAAAAATAATATAGAAATAAATCACATACCCAACACCTGAATATGACACCCGCCCGAGTAAGCATCAGCCGGAACTACCCACTTTTACAGTCGCACAGCCTGTATTTATATGCTCGTATCCAATGTGGTAGTTAGTCCGGGGGTAAATTGTGACGTCATGACGACGTTAATCAAAAGTAATTTGAGGCTCAATAAAATGTTTAAAGAGTGAATTGACCAATCAAACCTCTCTACCTCAATCGACCAATCATACGATTTCTTTCAGAATCGATCATTCTACTGCTTGCGAGTAGAATCGACCAATCGGGCGCTTTTTATATGAATTAACCACTAAGATAACATCATTGTTGTTCATTCGGTGACGTCATAATGAATTCCTGTATTTGTGGTCATGCCATCAGTATCTTCGTCATTATGTCTGCGTTATTATTATCTTCGTCATTAAAATAAGGTCATGAAAATAATGTAGAAGAAATTTAGTCGACTACTAAATGATGACGGAAATGTTGTAATGTTACGTCATTGCCGGTTTGTATTAACCGCGTGACCTTGAGAAATCGAACAAAATATTGATAGTGTGACCACGGTTTGTGCTGGTCAAAATAGTTGAGGGAATTTGGAAATGAACCGCGCAAGCAGCAACAAGCAATCCGCCCTCGGTAGTTTCGCATGCAAGGAACAAAGAAAGATTTTCACTTTAACTGCAGGATGCAACTATTCGGGCTCCACGGATGTCCGCGTTGCATGCGCACGGATTTGAAGGCGTTTTGACTTTCCAGGCAGTCATCACCCATTCATAACCACAACTGCAGCTCACAGCGCGGCGCGGCAGTGTGAAGTGCCGCAAGGAACCAAAAAGACAGAGCGCCTTCAATTCTTCGTTTATATTACAAAGACTACTCTTGGACATGAATAGTTGCACACGAGTGTAGGATATGAGTATCTTGTGTGGTTCAGTTTTCATACCGCGATATGTAAATCATGCCAGCACATCTCGGAATAAAAAGTGTATAATAAACAAGCTCTCATCTGTTTGCATGATCCAAAAGGACAGAGTGCTTTCAATTCCTCATATATACTATAAAGACACAAAAGTCTTTGTAGTATAAATGAAGATTTGAAGGCGCTCTATCCTTTTGGATCCTCGCATTGCTTTACACTGCTTCGCAGCGCCGCGGGCCGTAAGCGATGACTGCCTGGCGTTAAAACGCCTTCACTTTCGTACATATGCAACACGAACATCCATGGAACCCGAATTGTTGCATCCAGGCTTTACGGTGGAAATTATATAGCATTCGCTGCATGCTTTGCAATGTAATTTTGGTTTTTATAGGAGGGAACTTGGTAACGTCTGAAGGCTCATACGGCGTTCTTCCTTAAAACGGCAGTATTGTTGCCGTATTTAGACTTTGTCCGGAGGTGGCAACCGCCACCCATGAAAATTCACGATTTGAAAAAGGAAATTGGGCAACGTCTGAAAGTCCATATGGCGTTTTTCCGCAAGACGGCCGAGTAAGCCTGGACCGAGCAATCTTGGAGTTCCTCGCCCGGGCACTTATCGTTCTCAGAACAGCGCTAATGGCTACTCGGAAAAGTGAGAAGATTTACGATAAAATATAGTTATTAGCCCCCCTCCCGGTGCATTGACCAACTGTCATAGCGCAAGATGGATGACTCGGAGGATGCAGCGGCAGCGTTTAATGCGGGCGCATAATTTATATTCAAATTTCACACCGTGTTCCAGCTCGCCGACATGCTTTTCACTATTATTAAATAACCGGTCAAAGGTTATCCACGGATCTCAAGGACAGCGATGGAACTGTTATCGAATATCTATCACTGTGCGCTTCAACTACCACTTGAGTTACGTGGACGCTCTCGTGGCGCTATGGGTGGTTCGCGCCGAATTTTCATGCCTCGTGTCAGTGTGACGTTTAGGATTCGTCGTCTCCCGTACGAAGGGACGTAACTCCATTCCAAGGTTGCGAAATTGACTCGAACAATCCGTTTTTTATTTCAATAACATACCAGGGAAATTTTTGTCCGGAATTTTGTTGATTTTTTGCATGGGATCAGAGGAAAATTCAGTGAAATTCAGTAAGAAACTCCGCTCAAGATTTTCGATTGTAAAAATGTAATGTGTGGGGGTAAATCTGGCAACATTGATATGTAGTTAAGTTCCTTTGTGAGAAGAACGACAAATTGATACCTGAAGCTCATTAGTTCCTAAATATCATAATTTTATTTAACCGGAGCTGGTTTTTCCTCCAAGGTAGCATCTTTAGATTGTCACTGAATAGTGCGACGCGACGTATCAATTTTGTGCAATGCAGGATGCAGGTTTTAAAAATGCGATTAGATCGATCCAGTTCAAGTGAATCGTTTATGCTAGAGGGAGTTGTATTTTTATATTTCTTCGCATTATTATTGAAAAGAATGACAGATTGTAATGTTTTCTGTGTTCTTTTTCCTATCCTAGCGTTTAGGTCTCTAAATAATTTTACGGCAAGCGCATCCAGGCATTCTCCGCTTTACTTTTAGGTGACGGAATGTTCTAACTAATAATCTGAGTAGTTTTAAAGGAAGTTTTCATCACAGGACGATATTCGTTTTTCTATAATTTATTTTTTTAGACGTAGTGTAGTTTCCTCAAAATCGATAGTTGACATTTCGGTGAGCGAATCTTTCATCTCAACGGTGCTCATCTTCTTAAGGGAACTTAAAAATACGCCTACAAAAAAAATAGCGGAGCACTTTCCCCACACTACAAACGCATTCCAAGTAGCATGTTTCAGCGGAAAAATGGTGATTTTTTTTAAAGGTAGGTTGCAAATTTGTTACGATTTTTTGGCGATAAAATTGCTGTAGGATAATCAACATATGTGCCATTATCCTCGATGATCTTGTCGCAATTTATTCACTGTGTAATCGCGTTCGATAAAATTAAAACTTCATGTCAATTTTTCACAATTTTTTCTCCATAATGTTGCAAAAAATCGCCGTCGATTAAATTGTGATTTTATTGTAAAGTCGTGTGATGAAATCGCAATTTATTGACACTTTTTTCCCAATAATACCAACTGCAATAGATCAATCCCGATAAAACTGCGATACATTCCTTTCAAATCGCAACTTATCGCGATCACCGCTGCATGGGATCAGAGAAGAGCCTTCTCGCTGTTTAATTTATCACGATTTTTTTTCAATAATATTGCAAAATATTTGTATCGATAAAATCACGATTTTATTGTAAATTCATGTGATGAAATCGCAATTAATCGCACATTTGTATCCTATAATACCAATTGCAATAGATCAACATCGATAAAACAACGATACATTCTCCTATCAAATCGCGACTTATCGCAATCACCGCTGCATGGGATCAGAGAAGAGCCTTTCCGCTGTTTAATTCATCACGGTGTTTTTTCGATAATATTGCAAAATATTGTCATCGATAAAATCACGATTTTATTGCAAATTCCTGTGATGAAATCGCAAATTTGTATCCAACAATACCAATTGCAATAGACCAACATCGATAAAACTGCGATACATTCTCCTATCAAATCGCAACTTATCGCGATCACCGCTGCATGGGATCAGAGAAGAGCCTTCCCGCTGTTTAATTTATCACGATTTTTGTTCGATAATATTGCAAAATATTTTTATCGATAAAATCACGATTTTATTGCAAATTCATGTGATGAAATCGCAATTTATCGCAAATTTTTATCCAATAATACCAATTGCAATAGATCAACGTCTATAAAACTGCGATACACTCTCCCATCAAATCGCAACTTATTGCGATCACTGCTACATGGGATCAGAGAAGAGCCTTCCCGCTGTTTAATTTATCACGATTTTTGTTCGATAATATTGCAAAATATTTTTATCGATAAAATCACGATTTTATTGCAAATTCATGTGATGAAATCGCAATTTATCGCACATTTATATCCAATAATACCAATTGCAATAGATCAACATCGATAAAATTGCGATACATTCTCCGATCAAATCGCAACTTATCGCGATCACTGCTACATGGGATCAGAGAAGAGCCTCCCCGCTTTTTAATTTATCACGATTTTTTTCGATAATATTGCAAAATATTGTATCGATAAAATCACGATTTTATTGCAAATTCATGTGATGAAATCGCAAATTTGTATCCAATAATACCAATTGCAGTAGATCAACATCGATCAAATTGCGATACATTCTCCTATCAAATCGCAATTTGTTGACACTTTCCCCCCCAATAATACCAATTGCAATAGATCAATGCCGATAAAACTGCGATACATTCTCCGATCAAATCGCAACTTATCGCGATCACTGCTGCATGGGATCAGAGAAGAGCTTTCCCGCTTGTTTAATATCTGACACCGTTGAGAAACAGCTCGACCATCGGTTATCGAAGCAGAGCATCGAGAAGGAGCGCTCATCCTGGGGCAACGTAATTTGGCTAATGAAAACTCATTGTCCGCTACCGTATTCAGGATCATCTCGGGGAGTTCAGTTACTCCCTCGCGGGGGAAGGATACCGAAAGCTCACAGCTTCCTCTAATTTAGACTGGGGCCAGGAGCGGGACGCTAATAAAAGGTCAGATCCCTATCAGGTCCGTAACGGGTCTCCTTTGTTTTTCCAGCTTATCCGGCAGAAATATTTACTCCTCACGTAATTGAGTGTGACTGTGAGTGCAGCCAGTTACCTTGATGAGAAAAACACACGACCACGAGCTTGGAGTGCAATATGCGGTTGCCACGTTGTATTGCGCGCTAGGGAAACTTGAAATTTACAGAGACGGAGAAAGATTTAACCGTATTCATTGATACTTTGGCGCCATCCAAGAAATTTGGTTATTTAAACCATACCACGGGTGAAATATGTGAATTTTTAAGTTAACTCTGGTTGGCTGAAGGTGTTAGACACGGAGCCATAAAACCAAGAGAAAAAAAAGAAGAAAAAAAGTTAACTCTGTTGGAAAATGGCAAATTTTATCTCCATTTCTAGGTCGGCGTCAGAATGAGCTGTAAATGTAATTGAACTTCATTTCGCAGTAAGGAACTACAATTTCTGGCTCAAACATAAAAAACGCTTATCCAAAAACACAATAAGTTTCTGTTTAACTCAGTGAATTCCTCATGACGCCTGAAAAATCATACGTGGCGCCTAAAAACTAGACTCCCTCGAAAAATGACTCCTAGAATTAGTCGCATTCTGAGTGAAAAAACGTAACTCTATTTCAACAGTGCCAAATTTCCGCCTAAAATATGTGTAGTTTTTAACGGAAACTATTACTGGGAACTTTTTAATATAAATTTCACAGATTTTTCCAAGAATTACTGTCAATTATCAACAAAATTTCGGGCAGCAATTGCTCGATCATTTACGTACGAAAAAAATGTGCCTAAATAGATTTTTCAACCTCAGGATGGAGATATACGTTTCTTCGCTGAAGAAATGACGAATTTTGGGGTGGAGCTCGAACACTGCTCGTTACTCGGAGCTTCCACTAGAGTGCCAGTCCTTCTTATGTATTCACTCATACCTTGCATAAAAAACGAGATTGAATATGAATGTGCCTGTAATCTCCACCACAATCGTGAATACCTATACGTCACGGCTTCAACTTTCAGAGCTTTTCATGCGATTAAGGGTCAATTACGGACACACTCAGCGGTTCCATTAAGCGTTTGAAGATGGAAAATTTTGTTTCCTTAAAGTTAATTCAATCCCTAATCCTCTGCTCTTGTGAGAACTCCATTAAAGAAGCCGGGAAATGGTGGGAATTCGTTGAATTTGTAACGGCAACGGTGTGGAAAGTGCACTCTTGGCGAATTAATCCCGCGCGCCCGCTTCGTCTCGAATAATCCTCGATTCATGATTAAGTTCGCTTTCTTTGGGGAGAAGGCAGGAGCATAATCCCAGGTGTCAGCCTGAGAAAATTTTCGCCGCTAAGCGTGGCTCCTAACGAGGGGGTGGAGCTCATCCAAACTGTACTTTGTGCACCGTTTCGTCCCGTCTTTCGTGCCGATACCGTTGAGCTCAGTTTTCATCAAGGAGGTAACAAAATTTTTAGTCAGCGGTCTTCAAAATATTACATCCCTATTCGAGGGTTAAATTGGATTACCGATGATTTTACGACTCACCAGGAGACTTTGATTTCATTTTATTCAAAGGGAAATCAAAAGCAGTTTGAATGGAGATGTTGCATGTGTGAACAATTTGCAATTTGACTACTGATTCGCATGTAAAAGTTCGCGAGAAACACGATGGTGCCACTGGTTTTCTCTGAAATTAACTCCCAAGCTCAAAAAAAGCCTTCAGATTTGAGGCTGCCATGGAGGGGATATCCATCAAGGCGAACTCTCCATGCAAAGATAGGGAGCAAATAGGCAAATAGATAGGAGTAATCCATTGACAGGGCTGCCATTTTATTTGGGGACTCTGAAACTGAAAACACGGCACCCTAGCTAATGTGTTTGCTCCCTATCTTTGCATGAAGAGTTCGCCTTGATGGATATCCCCTCCATTATAGCCTCAACTTTCAGAGCTTTTTTTTGAGCTCGGGAGTTGATTTCAGAGGAAACCAGTGGCACCTTCGTGTTTCTCGCGAACTTTTACAAAAGAATCAGTTGTCAAATTGCAAATTCCTCACACATCGACGGTGAAACTACCAAACCACGTATCTCGGTTTGCGACGTCGCAGACTTCCTGTCATACTTTATTTTTTAAATGAAAAACTACTTAACGTCCAGTCTAGAAAATTTCTGCGATTTTTCCTCTTCGTGCGAAGAAAATTCTGTGAAAATTTCGAGGAATGATATTGATTTGGTCTACTTCAAAAAAATAAAATGTGAGCGTAGGTTTTTAAACACCGCGAACGAGATACGTGGTTTGGTAGTTTCACCGTCGACATGCAACATCTCCATTGCGGACCGAGTGGCAACCTCTACTTTTACGAGTCGTCTCTGATTGGCTGATCCGCCCGGTGCTCACTTTCTGAGGCTCTTATGTAAAATAACACAGGGTTTATTTTTCATCGAAAATATTGCGAAAAGGAGGAGCAATTTACATAAGGACACGAGGCAACGTCTGAAGGTGCCTATACAGTGTTCTACCTCAGCACGGCAGCAGTGGCTTGGCGTACTTGCGATATATCGATTGGTCTGTCATTTAAATCTATGGGAAGCGATCGATAAATAGGATGTTTGTATTGAACATTTTTATAATCGATTCTTAGCCATGGCTTCAAATGGGGAAATATCGATAATCGATCATTCACGCCTCGCCACTACACGGTAGACAAGATCTCGGCAACAACGCCACCGAGGATGCGTTTGCCCTACACGCAAGGAGCACTTAGTCGTCCGTTGTAAATTTATTTCAACTATATGACACACCTTCAACTTAAACCAACCGCACATTCTAGACAGAGCACAGAGCCCTGTTTCGCGGTTTAACAAGTGTTCGATGTACAGCAATTTATAATCTCGACAAGCCGCTTCGATAAATTGCTCGCACCCACATAGTCGAATCGATAAAATATGCTTGTAAATTCTATATAAATCGCTTCGAGGACAGCACCGAGAGGTTCTGTCCTCTGGCGTGGCGTGCTTTGCGATTTATCGATTCATCTGCCGTTTAAACCTATAGAAAAGGATTGATAAACAGCTAGGGTGTTCACAACTAACACCTTTACAATCGATCCTTTACCACAGCTTCAAATGTGGAACTATCGAATCGATCATTCACGCCGCGTGACTGAGGCTTACTGCGATTGCATCACCATGACTTGACACTTATTCGGGATTCAACACAGGAGTTATCCTACCGCCCTGAGGAAAAACGACTTATGAAAGTTCGAACGTTGTCAACTTTCTCCTAAAAAACCCCAAATTTAAAGATGGTTTATGTATATTTTTCTGTTGATTTTTCACAGAATCTTGTCCCCGATTTAATCTCTAAAGCTCTAAAGTTGTCTAAAAAATAAGAATCGTAACTTTTTCGAAAATACATCATTTGGAAGAGGAAATTTGGCAACACCAAATGTTCGCATGACGTTTTTCCGTAGCGAGACATCATTCGCCCAGGCTCTAGCATCTCTATCAGAACGGCGCAGCGGTCAGTGATTTCGTATGGGAATGAAATAAATTTCGATTAAAATCACGCTTACAAGTCGGTGACTTGGATTCATCCTCTTTATTACACGGCAAGTTTAGCGCATCCTTTTCGATTGTATTTACGGTGGCTTCGTGTGATATTGAAATCTTGACGACTTAGTGTACAATGTCATGACGGAGGGGTATTTAATATGATACTCCTGGGTATACTTAAGCTATGCTCAAGGAGAAATCTGCGGACTCCTCTTTTTCATTTTGTCTGATAGAAAATGAAAGTGTTCTACGAAAAATTGCAAGATTATTTTCTGTGGAAGATGCGTTTGCAAATTTTTAATTTGGACTGCAGAGTTTAAGTTAAATATAATTCCTTAGAAGGTGATGGGATAAAATCCTAGATCACTATACTAACAAGTCCTGGATCACTATACTAACAAGTCCTGGCTCACTATATCCATGATTAAAATTTTGTTCAAAACAATGCGCAGTGGAGGTTTTGCTTGGTCGGTAAATTAAGGTTCTAACTTTCCTAACGAAGCAAGAGGAAAACCCGCAAGACATTTAAAAAAACATATTTAAAATACTGCAAGATCAGAGTTGGCGCTTTTCAGCGATATTGAATTTTCGTCTTTTTGAGAATAAAAAGTTCAGTTTTCCTGGACCAGAATAACTGCGATTTGAAATTAAAGCGATCGATGAAAGACCTCAAAAGCTGGAGGAGTTGTGTAAAAAAATGCTTTAAAATGTAGCCCCTTAAACTTTAATCCAAGTAATTTTCCTGATGAAATTTTCACAGTTATTATACTTTTCCCGAGAAATCGTACGAGATTTTTTTTTTTTCTACTACAAGTAGCCCACAAGGGCTAATCCTGCGCTTCAGTCCCCTCCTTCCTCCGTCCCTAACAACCAGTTCCAGGTAATCGTTGTTTGAGACCATCAAACTCAGGTCGCCTGGCCGGGAATCGAACCCGGGACCTCCCGAACATAGAGCTGGCGCTACAACCACTACACCATAGGATTGAGTTATTCTCCGAAAAAAATCTTTTACCTCACCAATTTTCCCTCAGATATTAAATGTCATTCAAACCCTGTTAGAAGTTATCTGAAAAAAAAAAAAAGATACCTTGTCCCAGAATGTTGAAAAGGTACCAGGCAGCTCTGAAAACCGATTCCATCCTTGGGGGAATGATCCTAGAAATTCTCGCAATTATTATCGCACCAGTCAACAGTAATCAAATCTTTAAAGATGTCTCGGCCGAGACAGACTCCCAAATTTTCCACTGTTGCTGGAATGAAGGGCAAAACATTTCCAAGTATGATGCGAGTAGTTGTTTGATGTTTTACCTCCGATCTGCCTGACAACGTCATCATTAAGGAGCGATAAGAAGACGGTATACATCTCACCTCACGGTCACGTCCGTGACGGACCCCGCAGTTTGGTCATGAGCTTTTCATTCGTGCGAATAGCATAACTTGACCTCCTCCACGGTCATTTCATCAGCGATTTCATAAGCTCATCACCCCAAGTCAGATTTTGATCCGGTGAGCTGGTGATCAAGCATGGTCCGAGGAAGGAAGACCGTTGTATGGAGTGAGAGAATAAATCGTGTGACATGAGGTGCTTCTTTTACATGAACATAGCAGTGGATAGCGTTAAGGTGAATTTACAGGTTAATCCAATAGTTCCGCACCACCCCTGTTCTCCTGAGGTTCTTTGCCCCTTTTCAGGGTGTTTTTTTAATAAAAATTTTGGGATTTTCCAACAGTCGTTTCCTCTGACCCAGGAGCACTTACAAAATTTAAGTCTCCATCTCAAGTGGTTCAAAAATTACACGAATGACAATGATGCCTGCAGCCCAACCACAGACTTTCACATATTGATATTGCTGAAATTGAACTTCATTCCATAGTGGAGGACCCTATGGAACGGAGTTCCATTCCATCAACATCAATGGGGGTGAAAAGTTCGTGCTCGGATAAAGTTATAGCCATTACGATTGGAAGCAAATTTCAGCTGTTCATTGCCGGAAAATCTCTTTTGTAAAACCTGAATTAATGCTAGAAGTATATCATAACACAAAACTTGACCGTTTGATTTGAATGAGCGAATACTGTATTTCCTATTTGGATATACTTTCAGCTTATTCCAGAGTTCACAAAGTTTAATTTTCCGGGACAAACAGCTAAAAAATCATACCGAAACGGCTCAATGAACGAAAAAGTTAGGATTTGTTTCCACCATATCAAATATTCAGCTAGCGAAACAGAACTTCTCCCTTCAGTGTCGAAATCTGTCACGAGCCAAAAGTCCAAGCGACGAAACTGAATATTCGTCAGTGGAGATGATTACACAATTTATAACAATAGGCACAAGTGTACAGTATCAATGTTCTTCATTTCCTAGGACGAGCGTTAAATCATTCGCTGCTCAATACCCAGAAAAGGAGTTACACTTCACTTCTTTTTACTTACCATTAATATTTGCACTCCTATAATTTTGGACGTCCAAGATACATAATGCAGCCCAGCCAATCATTTCGCACACTTTCGCTGTAAAACTAAGAGCAGTGATTGCATGTCGTCGGAGCTCGGTCACGGAGCAGCAAGAAGAACCGCGGACGAAAATACGGAGGGAGAAAAAATCTAGCTAGTCTGACTGCCAAACCCTGTGAACAAGTACACAATTCGTAATTCCTAAGGCAAAGGAACGTAACTTCATTCCTAGGTTGCAAAATCTACCTACATAATTCAATTTCTTACATGAATACGACTGTGCAGTTTCTAACCAAAATTTGGCTGATTTTTACACATATTCAGAGAGAAAAATCAATTAAAGTTTTAGCCAAAGTCACCCAAGATTTCCTTGGTATAAATGAAATTTTCGATTTCAAATTTTATAGCGTTGAAGCGTAGTTACATTCTTTTGTGTGGAAAAAAGCGATTCGCGTAGGAAGTATGCGCTTGTTCCGCCGTACTGAGGAAGAACGTTGTATGAGCCTTCAGGCGTTGCCAAATTTCCTTCGATGAAATAAGAATTTTCAAAGAAAATTTTGGATAATTTTCTTCCAATATACTACAGAGTTTTTTTGGAATTTGATCTGAAGTATATGTAGAAATTTCAAGGAAGAATACCCTTGACACTCCTAAAAAATTGATGTTCAATCAGTGGAAATTTGGCAACTCCTCAAGGCTCATACGCTGTTTTTCCTTAGCACAGGAGTGTTGAGGATGGAACCGGGCGGAATGCGCGGTGTGCGCGTAGGAGCCTTACCGTAATTGGACGTTAGACAAATAAATTGTTGGAAACGGTTTGAAATGAGAGGTTCGGGAGCGATTGTTCGGCGGGCAGGGGGCTGCAAAAACAAAGCGCGCCATACTTAAAAACAATGGACTTCCGTAATAGTGCAGCAAAATTCGAGCTAATAACGTTCGCATAGTCTTCGCCTTCGCCTTCGGCTGTGAAATGACCGTCGCGACGCCTCGTGGCGATTACGACTTCGTCATCTTGGCGCCGTTGCCATGCCGCTTGCATCCATCTTCAGGGGGCTCCAGTTGAACCCGGTCTGACAGAATCGGGTATTACGAGTACGACTCCTGTCAATGAAGACGCCTTGGCCCTTGGGCATCGAAGAGAAACAGGGGAAAAAGAGGAAAGAGAAGAAGAAGAAAGGGGGTAAGAACAGAGGAAAGAGGAGAAGAAGTACCAGCGGGCTGATTGTTGAAATTGATAGACAAAGCGATAGACATTGAAGACATAAGGAGTATGGAGCGATCCTATCGGTTGAAATGTGTGGTTCTTACAGACTAAGGGAGAATTTGATGGACTAACTATAGGGTCTCTCATGGGTTGCCATTAGTTCGTCTATTACTAACCGCCTATGTCCATTAGCTTCCACCAGCTTCTACTTCAGGATTCAGGAACTAACCTAACTTGAGACCTCACGACCCCTCCAAATCCTTTTTGTCTTCTTTTTCTATCGCTTTGTCTACCAATATCAACAATTAGCCCACAGGAGGAATAAGTGGAGTTGGGGGAATAACGGAAGGAAGATGAGTAAGAAGAAGAAAGAGACGACAGTAAAAAGAATAGGAGGAAGGAAAGGAGGCGGAGACAGAAGGTAAGAATACGAGGGTAAGAGGAGTTAGGAGAGGGAAAAAAGAAGAATAGGAGAAGAATAGAATAAAAAGGAGGAGAGGAGGCATAATGGCAAGGCGAAAATAGGGAGAAGGAGGGAAGAAGAGGAAAAATTAAGATAGCAGTAGAATAATAAGATGCGTGGAGAAAAGAGGCAGAGCAGAGCAAAATAATGCGCAATGTGAAGGAGAGGTGGAGGAGGGAAAAGAGAAAAACATTTCTTTTTCTTCCTCTTTTTCTCTTTTTTGTCCTTCTTCTATCTCTTTTTCTTCCTCCTCCTGTTTTTTCTGCTTATTTACAGGGCCGGATGAAGGGGGTGGCCACATGGGCCGCGGCCCATGGCGGCAAATTTAGGGGGCGGCAAATTTTGCAATTTTTTTAGATGTAAGTAGGTATAAAAAATCTGATTCAGAAAAAAAAATTATGAATGAGAAAAAAGGACAAAATCTCTCTTTCCTGAGAGTATAGTAATTTCTAATTTTGTCGTTTTTCGGTAATACAAGAGACAGCATCTCTAATTAGTCGAGTTAAAAGAGAAACTAAACACGCAATTTGGCCTGGAGCTCAGCGCAGAGAGGAATGATGATAAGGACTTAAGATGAAAAGGACGTAAGCCCTCAGCACGGCGCGGCGGTCGACATGTAACACATATTAGCGCCTACAAGACCGCATGAATACTTCACCCATTGCGTCAAACACAGTGCGGTCAGGAGCGGTTGATGTGAAACGCATAGCGCCTACAAGACTGCAGGAATACTTCACGCATTGCGCCAAAGACAGTGCGATCAGCCCGGAGGCAAGTAGGTAAATTCGGCCCTGCTTATTTATATGTCTCTTCTCGTTTCTCTGAGAACCGCATATTTTTTTTCTTTTTTCTTCCTCTTTTTTTCATGATACCAGCTATTTGCTTTTTAGTTTGTTCGCAGAATTTTCCGTGAAAAGTTTATTTCATATACAATTTATTCATTTAAGAGAATTAAATCTCTCTCTGTAATAGGTGAAGTAAAAAGTCTCTCGATAAAATGAATGATTTCATCCAGGATTTTTTTTCTGGACACCTAGAAAGAACCAAATGAAACTTGGCAATAGAGACTTCAACGGGGAGACGCGCAGGAGGGAGGATTTTTCTAGGACTTGACACTGATTACATATTTGCCAAATATCACGGAAAATAAAAAAATATCGGAAGAAATTGAAGAAAGGCGAAGGTTGTTATCACTGAATTGTCGGATGCATCGATTTGACATCCGCACCCAAGCATGGTTGGATAACTCGGAAAATCATTTCTTCGTTTGCGTCTTTCCCTTTTTCCTCTTTTTCCCAAGGCACCAAATCAGCATCGTCAGTAATTGCGCCTTGGATTCGATCATTGATGACCAAAAGAATTCCTCGATGTAAGTACGCTGCATCACTGCGGTCAGGAAGCCATAGTTGACGTTCGACGGAAAGTTTCTTGATAATGAAAGTTCGGTCGAATCGCAATGCGTCTTTCCTGGTAAAAATGAAAGGAGGTTCTTGCCCTTCAAATAATTCTAACACCGAAGGCAATGTCAAATAATACTTGTATCAATGTGAAAAATAAAGGATAGCCCAAATTACCTATTTTGATGCTGAAGGCGAATTCATTTCAGAACGAGTGCAAAAAATCATGTATAATTGAAGTGATATTTACCAGCTGATTTTATGCTGGACACGAGTGAAGGTTGTGGGCACACTCGCCCAATTGACGACCTTAAATCAAAAACGGGCTAAGTGCCAAAGAAATGAAAATCGAGTTAGACCTCGAATAGTGTTCTATGTACCAAGGACAGCAACCCATGAAGCGGGCTGAGTGCCATGACCATGAAAGCAGTGTGCAGTGTGCCCCGATAGGCTACGTGGTATGTGCCGGGCAACCTGTGGGAAATAAATGTTGAATAACTGAAACTTGACTTTTTGGCACTTAGCCCGTCGTTGATTTAAGGTCTTCAATTATGCCAGCAACTCTTCTAGCTCCAAAGTCGCTAAAATTGCCTACTCGGGTTATTGAAGGTGAAATGGGTAGAACAGCGCATAATCTTACTTTGTGAATAGTCTGATATTATATCGCTGAATCCACACGCTTAGAGTGTTCAACACGATTTTCGAGCATTTTATACTCGTCTGAAATTTACTCAATGGACCTCTAGAAAAGGTTGAGAAGACAGCGAATGCATTTATAGGAAGAGTATTGACACTGGGTAATATGAAGCTCTATGATCCAATAAATAGCGACGACTCTGGGTGGGTGAGGAGAAGTTAGGATGGGGTGAGAAGGGGCTGTTGCCAACCTTTGACGTTCATCATCTGCTCAACCCATTACAAAGTACAAACCTTGCCATGATAGCAATTCAAATTTATTAGGCGTTTTCAAGTTTAATGTACAAAATTGGATTTGAAACTGAGAGTGATTACTTCCACTTTCGGGATTTGAGTAAATTTCGTGGTCAAACAATTATTTTTTTGTGTATTAAGAGCTCCGTAAGAGGCCTGAGATGGCTGAACCAATCACGAGTGGAACCCTCAGTGACCATACCCACTACCCAGGTTCGGGAGTCAATATCCGAACTTTTCATCGCGTCAATCGTTCTCTACGCAACGTTTTGAAGAGAGGAAATGTGACTTTTTTTTAGCTCAGATCTCGTCTTGTGGCCCCCTGTCTGTAGTTCTTGTGTGCACTAGAGTCCCTTTATACTGAGAGTCAAGACAACACCCCCTCATGGAGTCACAAACGGGAATAAAAATTACAGAAATTGAACGTTTTTTGTAATCTTTGATCGGCCCATTCTCAGATTCCTTTCTCCGTTCCTTCTCTCATTCCGTTTGTTCCTTGCCGAACCCGTAATTCCCTGGTCCATTCCAGATTATAATCTTTGCAATCGGTGAAAATGTAATCTTTATTCCCGTTTGTGACACTGTGAAGGCCTAAAACACGGGAACCAATCAGAAATGGATTCACGTTGTCGTGACTCTCGGTATAAAGGGACTCCAGTCTTGTGGCCCCCTGTCTGTAGTTCTTGTGTGCACTAGACCCATTTCTATTTTCTCTGCCGCTCGCGGAGGGTGCGCGATGAGAACCCCTGCTCCATAATCTAGGATAAGCAAATAGACGGTTCGCCGGTAACATTGCGCCATTATTTACCGATATACCCTGCCCGCCCCGCGTGGGGCTATCAACCGCGCGGCTTGCGGAAGGGCGGACTGCAACCTGAGCCCCCCTCCGCCCCTCGGAGGGGTCATCGCTCGGGAGGTTGGCATGGCAACCGGTTTGACGATCCACGATAACCATCATACTCATAAGCATTGCACATCCAATATCTTAATTGTTGTGCTCCATCAGCGGAATCGCGGCGCCAACGCATCCAGCCGAAGCGGAGGGTTTTCAGCGAGGCTAAATTCGAGGATCGCGCGGGATTCCAGGAGATTCCTCAGCCTCCGACCTTGAGCAATTTCTCTGAAACAGCGACCGTGGTCCACGGAGGGCCCGGCGGGAGGGGAGGTGGGAGTTACTGCTTACGGTACGGACGGTACGGACTCCGCATCGACTCAACGGGAACACAAAGTATGCGTCGGTGGAAATTGCGCGAGTCGAGAGTTGAAAACCCAAGGAAATCATTACGTACTCAGTCATGCTATCAGGGGGAGATTTAACTGTAGGCTATGATTTTTTCAACTCGCCAGTATGCTCAAACTTTTTTGAAACTTTTGTAAAATTTACACTGAGGAAAAGAGAATCGCAAATTTTACCAGTTTTATGGTGCATGGGCATTCACTGGTAAAAAAAACCTCTTGGTTCAAGAGTGCAGTTTCTTGTCACCGGATTTAAGAGTCTGGGCTCTTGTTTCAATCGGATTTTGAATTGAATCAATGCAAAATCCGCTTGAAACAAGAGTTCAAGACTCTTAAATCCGGCGACAAGAAACTGCACTCTTAAGTCAATGCACTGCGGCATTGGTCCAAGAGGTTTTTTTTTTACCAGTGTTCGTCTACTCGATTTTTGACACAGTGACAATGTAGGTAAAGATAACCAGACATGACCTGGTAGAATTTACTATACTTCTGGTGAACGTATGATCAAATTGGACGTATTTCTATCAAACAGAACTATGTGCTTTAAGAGATGAGCCCTGAGACCCATAAGAATATATGCATTACAGGGCTCACGTCATAATGCACATAGTTCCGTTTGACAGAAATACGTCCAATTTATGGTCTTTGCGACCACGAGTCTGTTCGAAAATTATCATATTCATATCACTGTCGTTCGTATACCATACTTTTTTTCTCGATGTATATACAAAATACGAATCGATCATTTTAGCATCATTTCATGCAGCTCGCGCGTACATTAAAATGCAGAAAATCATATTTTCCCACTTACTTCCGAATTTGTATTTCTTTTCCTAGTATATGAAACCTAAGACCTGATAATGTATCAACTGATGGTTCGAAATAACATTATCGGTATTTTGATTATTATTAGGCGTTCAGCTGATAATTGACAGATCGGAACATTTATTTCAAATATTTCCAAAATTTTCATTCATACTTCACGATTTTAACTTTCAAGGAATTCTGCCGTCTTCATGTTCCGGCTGCAAAAAGAGTGGTGTAGTATTCGGGAATTCCTCGTCAAAGGATTTAGTTTGTGGCTCCTCATAAAATCTTATCGGGAGTTACCGAATTGGTTCCCATCTCCGAAGATCGTATTGGTTTCTGCAGTATCATTATCGGTACCTTCTTCCGAAGTTCGTTCCCGTTTTCGAATTAGTTCCCATCTGTAAAATCGTGGGGGACGGCCAGAGGAACCACTGCGGGTTCACCCGTCTTATACCAATCGGATCAGTGATTCGATCGAAGGGTTTCTCACTGTACGGCCAGTGTGATCCTAGACAAATTGTCTCAATAGGTATGCCATAATTCTTGTAATCAAAGAGGACGACGGTGGTAATGGACTAATAATCGAGTACGAGATAAAACAGGTGTCCGATCAGGAATTCGTAAATTGAGGGATCTGCCTACAATCAATTAGAGGAGAGCCACGGTAAAAATGGGCCTGTTCCAGCCTATGTCTGGCTTCTGTGTCAGTTTTGCCCTGAGCTATCGAATCAATTAAATCTAATCCTAGCGTGTAATTTGAATTTTAATTGACCCCACACCCGGGCCGGCCCCTACCCGCCACCCGCTCCCTCCTTTCCTTCTGTTTGAACTTGGTTATTTTCAAGTTCATATTTGACATTTATCTCTCTGCCTGCACTGCCGTGCTTAAGAAAAACGCCGTATGAGCCCTCAGGCGTTGCCAAATTTCGTTTGACAAATCACGATTTTTTGGGAGTATTTATAAATATTTTTCTTCCGATTTTTCGGAGAATTTCGTTTGTAATTTGATCTGACGAGTCCGGGAATTTCAAGGAAAACTATTCATTATCTTCTTCAAAAATAAATATTTTCTGAGAGGAAATTTGACAACACTCGAATGCTCTTACGGCGTTTTTCCCTACCTCGGCGGCGCTCCTCTAGGATCCGAATAACGCCCTCCGCGATCTTGGGCTCACAATCAGATTAAAGTTATTTCGCTGAATTACACGTTTTCAGCTCTTGTATTAGTGCTCTTTACTATTCTTCCGTGCTAAGACAGAACTACTTTTGAGCCTACGAACGTTGCTAAATTTCTTTGAAGAAAATACACAATTT
Source organism: Bemisia tabaci (assembly GCF_918797505.1). NCBI lineage: Eukaryota > Metazoa > Arthropoda > Insecta > Hemiptera > Aleyrodidae > Bemisia > Bemisia tabaci. Next base: position 42,108,871 of record NC_092797.1, on the reverse strand, counting down.
TCTAAGAGACTTGTAAAAACTCGTCGTCTAATTTTTCGGAGAAATTTATTCGCAGTGCAACCTAAAATGTCTGAAAATTTCATGGAAAAATATTTATAATTACCCCTCTAAATAAATATTTCACTTCGGGAAATTTTGCACTGAGAAAAAACTATGGTTTATAAACCTATTAGAGGTAAATATGGAACACCTATAATAGTCGTAAATAAACTAATGATTCTCGGTCTGTGAACCATACTAAGGTCTCTGTACCTAATTAAGGTACCCCGTACCATAACTAAGGTATATGTGCTATTATTATATGTAGAGGTACTACTATTAGTGGTGTTCCATATTTACCTCTAATAGGTTTATAAGCCATAGTTTTTTCTCAGTGTGTACCGTCGCGTCGCGAGCTAATTCCGCGTCATTCCTGGGCACGGCACCATTCCTAAAAGGAGGATGGAATAAGGTGTTTCGCTCTATCTCTTCTTCTCCGGAGATGCACACACGAACACGGCCGAGAGGCTAAGTTTTTTCACCTCTTGAACTCTCGTCAGATTATGTAGAGGTTCGGTCATTGAAGAGCTAAATTGTTCTACGTTCCAACTTTTTGCTCATTAGGGAGTTTAAGGATTATGTAAAATACTGTAGAAGGAAGGTAGGTCTTAATCTGTTTATTCATAGACGTTGCAAAATTATGTAAACTTTGAAAGAAAGAAAAAAAGGAATTTTAGAGAAAAAGAAAACAAATATATTAGGTCAAAATGTCAAATAACAGGAAATCATTGCGTAAATGAAATAAAATGGGGGAAGTTGCCTCAACTTGCTATCTATTCATCAAGTTCTAACCTTTTTCTCTCCGCGATTTTTCGCGGAGAGAAAAACTCCCTTCTAAGTGCTAAGTTCTCCCTACTTCCTTCTAAGTGCTTGTATATACATCCATTTCAATCCTTTCTTTTTCCTTCCTTCCTCCGTCTAGACCCATCTACGTGATTTCGAAAAGCGATGGCAAAATCAACAGACACCGCGCCGTTGGAATGTATCAGAGCTCCACGTGATCTTTCAGGCAATCGGTCAAGCATAGTAATATCTTAGTGGTGGCTGTATCCACCTAAATGTGCATGCGCCAAGATTTCAAGGGGCAACCTTTGACTGAAAAAATAAATCTACTCAAAACTAAATTTTCAACACGAGGAAGTTCTTGGAATTATCGAAGCATGTGGTCCTAACAGGACTAACATAGCTCAGTATTACTTAGTCATTTTTCGATATTCATAAATTATTAAAAAACAGGATCCAAATCCGATATTCCATTGTGAAGCACCGTGCATTATATACCTTTATTTACAAACAAACCAGTACTTCACCATGCACTTCATCCAATTGCTGCCCAGCAGGAATATCCGCCAAGACAGAAAGAGCCTATTACAGCATCATCAGCGAAGATTGCCGAAAATCTTCGCCACCGTTCTCCAGTAAATGGTTTAACAAACGGCTGCAATAAGTTTGTAGACACAGTTCCGTCAACGGAATGCGGTAATTATTCGAGCCAGTTGTCATCGGGCGAATTTCAAACTGAGCATCCGCCGCCGCCAGCTGTGCAGGGCTTCGCCATGGAAATGCCGGAAAAGGGGGGAAAACTCAGAGAGGAACGGCACACGGTGGATCGAGTCAATCAGAGTGGTTGGACATGACATATTTGACTAAAACTGCTAATGTGGATATTAAATTCGTCACATTTTAAACTTCAAGGGGTGCTTTTGGAGGAAAATTTCACCAGGAAAACAATGGAACCATTTTTAAAATCTCAAAGTTTTGATTTAACGGAACACTGGAAAAAAAACACATTGGATCTAGAGTCCAGACTCTTAGAAACATCGACAAGAAAAAGTACTCTTGATTCAATCAGAATCTATCACTGAGAAAAAACTATGGCTTATAAACCTATTAGAGGTAAATATGGAACACCACTAATAGTAGTACCTCTACATATAATAATAGCACATATACCTTAGTTATGGTACGGGGTACCTTAATTAGGTACAGAGACCTTAGTATGGTTCACAGACCGAGAATCATTAGTTTATTTACGACTATTATAGGTGTTCCATATTTACCTCTAATAGGTTTATAAACCATAGTTTTTTCTCAGTGATAGCTCAAATCAAGAACCGAACCTCTTAATTTAAGCGGATTTCGTTTTAATTCAAGCAAAAATCCGATCGAATCAAGAGTATTTTTTCTTGTCAATATTTTCAAGAGTCTGGACTCAACACTGGAAAAAAAACACATTGGATCTAGAGTCCAGACTCTTAAAAACATCGACGAGGAAAAATACTCTTGATTCAATCAGATTTAAGCTTAAATCAAGAACCAAGGCTCTTAATATGAGCGGATTTCCTTTCGATTTAAGCTTAAATTCGATTGAATCAAGAGTATTTTTTCTTGTCAATGTTTTCAAGAGTCCGGACTCTAGATCCAATGTGTTTCTTTTCTCTCCAGTGTAGATCCAATGTGTTTTTTTTTTTTCCAGTGAGCTATAAACTTTTAAATTAAAAATTTTTAAAATTTTGTCCGACCTCCCCCAATGACTCGATCCATTGTGCGGCAGACGGAACCGCGACATAAGGTGGCACGAAACGCGGCAGAGCCGCGATCGTAGTCTCGTAAAACCTGGACAGGAGGAGCTGAAAAATCACACGAGACCGCGGTCGAATAAAAGGAACGGTTCTGGCAATTTGTCATTGTGCTGGATCATTATTCAGTTAGTTGTGAGTTGTGGGCACCGAGTGTGAGTACGATCCTGGGTCCTCGGCCGGCCGTTGATGGCAACTGACCACTGTCGACGTTGCCAAATCTGCCATGCTAAGGAAGAACGCCGTATGAACCTTCAAGCGTTGCCAAATTTCCTTTGATAAAAAGCGAATTTCCTGATAAATTTATGAACATTTTCCTTCCAATTTTTCGGATAATTTACTTCGCAATTTTACCTAGAGATTCTGAAAATTTAAAAGAAAAATATTCATAACTTTTCTAAAAGATAAACATTTTATTGAAGGAAATTTGGCAACTCTTTAATGTTCATACGGCGTTCTTCCTTAGCACGGCAGAAATGGAAGCGAAATTGCTCATGCGTGCTGCCGTGCAACGCAAAAACGCCGTAAACGCCATTTTAAATTCTGTGGGAACAATTTATTGTAGCAGAGAAACTTTTGTACCTTGGGGAAATGTTTTTATAGAATTCTTTCGCAAATACTATCAAGAACTTAACCTGAAAATTCGAGGTGCAAGGGTAAAACAGTTTTTATTTTATGAAGTGATAAGTTCCAGAAGACGCGGGAAAATCTTGATGGATTTACGGTGTTCTTGCTTAGCACGGCAGCATGAGTGAACGGAGCGGTTAAGTGGAAATAACTTAAGAATAGAGTCCTTCAACCTGGCAGTGAATAAGAGCAGGGCCGTGCGGAATTAAATCCTGTATGGGCGAAATAGGGATTTTATGTGGAAAGGAGTGGGGATTATAAATTATATCATAAAATGCACTCTTTAATGAATGAATTATGTTTGTCAAACAGCCAATGATGCATTTGACTGCTCGTTATACGGACCATTGAGGATGTGAATTTTTGGTGTCATTGAAACATTAATTCGTTCCCATCGAAAAAAACTCCTATTTTCCTAACCTTGCGTTTGAGTCTCCGGAGAATTTTAAGGCAAGCGCTAATTCTGGCACCGTCCTAAAGAGACGGGATGTTTTAATTGATAATTTGGGCAATTTTGGTTTGTAAAAATGACCTCTTGTCTGAGGAATGACTCATATTTTTTCCTACCTCAGCGTTTAAGTCGCCAAATGTTTTTCTGGGACACTGAGAGGCAATTTATCAATAAGATTCTGATGGCCCAGGAAGGAACACGTGTGGAAAAGCTCGGGGGTAGGGTGCGATAGATTTCTGAATTTCGAGAATAAGGGCTCTCCAAGGGCCTCTTTCGACAAAATTGGGGGAGGGGGGGCATCGGGTGCCTTTCAAAGATCTCACACAGCCCCTTAATTCCTCAAATAGGGGTTCCAAATCATCTTTTTGGCGGGGTATGTCCCTCGTAAAATTGAAGGCCAGTCCTTCTCTAGGAATAATCCGTATAATGGGAGATCTGAGGGTACTTTTCCAGCTCGGAGGAGGTCCGGAGAAGCTTTTCTAGAAAAATTTCAGAAACTGAAATGTCTCAGGTGTAGTTTTGTGCTGCTCTTAAGAAATAACCGATTAAATTATAATTTATTTGTAATAGAAATATCACGATGTTATTTCACGAAACTTCTTAGATAATTTGCACCTGAGGAGGACCAAGTAGAATTTTGTAAGCAGAGCTGCCCCTCTGCTCTCCGCCACACTGCTCTCTCTAGTTCCGACCCGACCGACCCGAAGGGCCAAAACTCCTATTTAAGTAGGCCCATCCTCCTTCAAGGAGCGAAAATATTACATTGAAACAGCTGTAAACTCTGTTCACTAATTTAAAAATATACACGGCACATTTCAAGGGGACTTAGGTCAGTTTCCCCACAAAACTTAAAAAAAAACACTCGGAAAACTTGAATCGGTGCGAAAAAAATACGCACACTGGTAAAAAAAACACACTGGATCTAGAGTTCAGACTCTTGAAAACATTGACAAGAAAAAGGACTTCTGATTCAATCAGATTTAAGCTTAAATCAAAAGGAAATCCGCTCAAATTAAGAGGCTTGGTTCTTCATTTAAGCTTAAATCTGATTGCATCAAGAGTATTTTTTCTTGTCGATGTTTTTTAGAGTCTGGAATCTAGATCCAATGTGTTTTTTTTTCCAGTGCATTTTCAAACATTTGTCATCGAAATGTTGATCATTAGGTCACACTCAAGATGTCTCAATGAGTCGGCAACATGGTCCTAAGTGTTGAGTTGCGAAGCCCACTAGCTCACTTCTCGTTGAGTGAGCAAACGTTGACGCGGCACGTAGTACCCATCACTGTCTGATGTTTTCGTCCTTTTTATTAGGATTGACGGATGGCCGTGCAATTCTCATCGAAATAATAACAATAATTAATTGAAGCGCTGCGGTGGCCGTAATCCGTTACACGATTTTTCACGTTCACATTCGGCTTTGCGTCTTTCGGGAACAACCGTAAATGAATTAACTAAGTAGGATGTGCTGCGTCTTCCGCACTCAAGCGCGTAGGACTTCGCCTTGGTCCGTCCCGTAACTCCGTAAGCAGGTACCCTTGCGAGGAAAAAAATTCCGCAGCGAGGCGCACACGTTCACACGAAAAAAAATCTCGCTCATACTATTATTAGACAGCATTCTTTTACGTAACCTATTTTTTTCTATTTTACTGTCTTCTCAGTACACCCACAACTCAACCTCAGAGCATATTTTTTAATGACACGTTGAATTCTGAGTGATCTGATGGAGGCAGAGAGGTTTAAGGAACCCTCTGAAAAAGATACTGAAAAGTAACCATTAAAACACTTTGAATATGGATTGCAGTCATTTTTCAGAGAATGACGGTTTATTTATTTTCATTTTTTTGTTTTTGTTTTCTTTTTGTTTAGAGGAAGGATGGGTAGGTGCAAAAAAATGCCCCTTTGGGGTCACCACCTCCGGCTCCCAGCCCACGCGAATGTTGGTTAATATTTTCGATTTATTTTTAAAGGAACAACACCTGGTAACTAAAATTTTATCAGCGTACCATTTTCCTCTAGATTGTTTCATATTTCCACGTGAGATTATTGAAATTAGGTACTTATTAGGTACTTATTAGGTATTATTGAGATTAGTGAAATATTGAATAGGTACACTGGTAGAACAAAGTTCAACTTTCAGATTTTTTCCCCGGTAAGTCCCTCAGACCCTTCTCTCTGATTACCTCTACCGGAGTCCTGAGTGTTTTGTAGAAGAAATTCAATACTGGAGTTAGTCATTTCAATAATAGTGTGAAAATCAATGTGTACCACAAATTGTCATGTAATATTCTGACGTAAACACGATTCTTTCGAGATTACAGAAATCGTCGCTTCTCTCATGAAAAAAAACGTAACTCTACTTCAATGTAGCCAGATTATTCTGCGCAAATTGCATTAAAACCAGGATAATTTTGAAAATTTCTGACCGAAAAGTTCTCTAATTTTTCTTCTTGGACCCTGTTCCAGTGTCCAAACTCACAACAGGGCTGTACTCAACCCACCAATTAGCATAATTATTCTTAATCTTTATATTAATCTGTAAATCTCTGAATATTGTAAAATAGGTGAAATACTGAATAAAATCTAAACAAAAAAAATCTTCTGATCTCATACAGAAATCAGACAGATTTTCGACGAAAATTATAAAGGTTTACTCTCGTAAAAAGTTTAATTGTTTGAGTCAATTTTGCAATCTTAAAATGGAGTTACGTTCCTTCGTGCGAGAGACGATGAAATATCGCTTCAGTGCCCTATCTCCGTTCTTCTTTTCAACTGTATCCCTATAACTCACTGACTTGAATAAGTTTGAAATACTAACATTCTCATGAAAAACTGGCAGCTTTAACGGAAAGCTAAGGGGGGAGGAGAGGTTTAGAGGCGGAAGATGAGCGTGGCTTGCTTCAAATTACCCGCCCGAGAGCGTACTAGCAGCAACACGGTACTTATGAATGACAAGTGCCAATCTCTGGCTAATTTAAATAATACGCGACCCAGTCGGCACTCTCAGCAGTCCAGTTATCTCGCTATCCAAACGCCAAACGCCAAACGTTCAACGGTCTTCTCCCCTACCTCTGGCATCTTGAAGAAAAACGACGTATGGACCGTGGAAGGTTGCCAAATTTTTCCTGGTAAAACTCCCAATTTTCAGGAAAACTTGTGAATTTGCTCTTTCGAATATTTTCGAAAATTTTCTTCGCAATTTGGACCACGTTTAGCAGAAAGGAACAACGCCACATCCGTAATTGCCAAATTTAATTAAGCGATTTAATTTTTTAAATGCATTTTTTGGGGATTTTCGTGGGAATTTCAGTGAATTTTTAGCATAGTGTAAAGCGAATGCCTTAAAATTTTGAAAGAAATCCGCAAAAACGTTCTGTTGTAAAAAAGTAAATTGCCCAATTAAATTGAGCAATAGCTAATGTAGCTTGGTTCCTCTGTACTAAACGCGGTCCATTTATTCTTGACCATTGAAATTGCATAAACATAACCTCCGTAAATCCATAAAATAAATCGTCATCTTCCGGCAAAAGTATCACAAGCGCCATGCGACAATTCAAAATGTCCTCCGCCATTTCATTTTTTTACGGAGGAATTGCTCAACGAAGCTGTCCGAAACTTTCACTGAAATTTCTTTGTGCTTCCGATAAAAATCAGCGAACTTTTCAAACCATTCAACCAACAATTCCTCTGTAAAAAAATAAAATGGCGGGGAAAATTTTAATGGCGCATGGTGCTTGTGATACTTTGGCCAGTAGGTGACGAATTATCACTGTTTTCGAGGAAACTTGGCAATATTTTAATTTCGATACGGCTTTCTGCCTTTAGTACAGCAGTCTTGTGGCTCTGCTCTTGGCGCAGCGCCTCGGCACGGAGCGCGGGCAGTCCGTCCCGAACCGAAACTTTAGACTTGACTTTGAAAGGTCATTGTGTCCACCTCTCCTCACCGGCTGGTCATCTCGAGGCCTCACCCCGCCGACAGGAACACGAGCCGTAAATTTTTTTTATTATTGCGAAAACGGGTGAGGTGCCTCATCCTTCATTGTTTTACGTGTCTTCCGTCGATAAAATTTTAACAGGCACGTTTACATTTACCTACATTTTAACGCTGCTCGCCATTTTACCCGTCTGCAAAAGTGTATGTTTGCACTGTTGCTCGTCAAGTTTTCATCGCTTATCATCCTGAAGCTCTAACCGAGGCGTTTTTATGCTCGCTCTGACAGACCGCACATGCAAATACTGCCATGATGAGAAAAAACGCCTTATGTATACTGCCGTGTTAAGGAAGAACGCCGTATGATCCGTCAGGCGTTGCCAAATTTCCCTTGATAAAACACGAATTTCTTGGCCAACTTATGAATATTTTTCTTCTAATTTTTCTTATAATTTTGCTCTCAATTCCACCGAAAAGTCCTGAAAATTTCAAGTGAAAATATCCATAACTTTCCCAAAAAATGAACACTTTATTGAGGGAAATGTGGCAACTCCCGAATGTCCATACGGCGTTCTTCCTTGGCACGGCAGTATAGTGGTCGTTGCCAAATTTCATCTGATCAAAAATGGATTTTTTGGCAACTTTCGGAAATTTTTCTCCCAATCCTCGCAATTTTTCAAAAAAATTTTTCGCAGTTATCTTCATGGAGGATTAGTCTTGAATTTTCTCAAAAGTAAATATTTCATCCGGGAAAATTTGGCGACATTTGAATGCTTTAACGGCATTTTTCTTTGGAACGACAGCATAAAAAAGAATTAAATGTGAGGAATCCCAAAATATGACGCAATTTTAATGGGATTGACGGCACGTCGACCTCACTGAAACTCGCTGACCCCATCCATCTTCATCGCATTTCGTCGTAGTTATAAAAACTCAGTTATGTCAAAAAGTAGAACAATCATCAAAAATTAATGAGGATGCGATAAATTAAGCTTTAGGACCCGTTTATTTTGGTTCCTTTTCAACATGAGACTTTTCCTTATTTTTATGGATATCAACAAACTCATATTTAATACTCCAAAAGCATGTCAGAGAGTGAATTTAATCGAGAGGTTGCCTAAAAACACACGAATGATAGAACTGCAGAACAAGTATATTGTAATCTGCACTAATTTTAAATAGTCATCAAGAAAGAGGGAGGTCTAAATGGCCACTGAAGGAAAATATTACATATGCTGTAGAGGCATTCAGACATTTGACCTGAGAAGACCAACAATTGAGATACAATCAATCCACAATGGAGATGTTGCATGTGTGAGGAATTTGCGATTTGACTATTGATTCTTTTGTAAAAGTTCGCGAGAAACACGATGGTGCCACTGGTTTTCTCTGAAATCGACTCCCAAGCTCAAAAAAAGCTCTCAAGTTGAGGCCAAAATGGAGGGGATATCCCACCCTACCCTGAGAGTCCATGTCTACATCAAGACAAACTCTCCATGCAAAGATAGGGAGCAAATACATTAGCACGGTTGCCGTGTTTTCAGTTTTGGAGTCCCCAAATAAAGTGGCAGCCCTGTCAATGTATTTGCTCCCTATCTTTGCATGGAGAGTTTGTCTCGATGTAGACATGGACTCTCAGGGTAGGGTGGGATATCCCCTCCATTTTGGCCTCAACTTGAGAGCTTTTTTTGAGCTTGGGAGTCGATTTCAGAGAAAACCAGTGGCACCATCGTGTTTCTCGCGAACTTTTTCATAGAAATCAACAGTCAAATCGCAAATTCCTCACTTATGCAACATCTCCATTCTGAAACAATTCAAAATTAGAAATAATGATAAGATTGAAAAAGAATGTAGTGCATTAACATGAAAAGAATAGTATGATAAATGCTAAATGTAGTTAAGTATGAAAAAGAGAGAGAAATTAAACATATCCTGAGGAATAAGAGTACTTGAAAGGATGGTAAGATAAAGATAGAGGAGGCTCATCCAATCATCGTCATGAGGATGAGTTTTTTTTATTATCATTTTTTCTCAGCGAAAAAACAGAGGGCATGAGCGAGTGAACAGCAATAAAAACCACGTTTCCATTTTTTAGCCGATGCAGTCATGTTGTATGTGATGAAGAAGACGGCGCAATGTTTTGATGTAATCTGTTACCGTTGGGTCGTTGGCCGCGCAGTCTTCGACCGATGTCGAGCAAAACCGCGCAACCGCGAGGGACTTTCCGTTGCAGATACGTGATTTTTCCTTAGCAGTCGTCTCCTCACTTGGCGTCGTCGGTACACACTGCACTGGCATCTTCGGCGCGTAAGACAAGTAGGAATTCTGAAGAGCAGTGTTGACTTATCACTGAACCGATCTTTCTTTTTTTTTTTTTATCAAAATAAATTAATAAATGAATATCTCGCTTTGAAAACTGATCAGCTCGAAAAAAAGAAGCCCGTTTTGTCGCAGGAACGCTCTTTGTAAAGTCATACGTTTTTTTTTTTTTTTTTTTTTATATTTATGCTTATTTTCTCTTTATACATTGGAGAGGTAGGCACGTATTCTTATTTCTTTTGAAATTTGCTCCTAAGAAAGGTTTAAAAACGGTTATGAAAATGGCTACCAAAAAAGCTACTTGAGCTGTTCTTCCTGGGGAGAGACGAAGGGGATGCGATGCCTATAAAAGAGTATCAGCAGGAATATATAGGTGGAGACGTATTGTGGAGCGCCAGAGAGCACTGTGGAATTGGCTCTTACGTATATACAATATATGTTTTTTAAGCCCTACGCTATTCTACTATGCCAAGGAAGAACGCCGCGTACGCCGTTAGGCGTTGCCATATTTCCTTTATTAAAAAACGAATTCAGAGGGAGAATCTTGAACAGTCTTCCTCAAATTTTTAAGTCAATTTTGTTCAAAAATAATCTAAATTATCTGAGAATTTCAAGGCAAAGAATGCATAAATATCTTCAAAAATACATGTTTTATCGAGGGAGATTTGATAACTCTTGAATATACATACGGCGTTTTTCCGTTTAGCATGGCAATTTTGCATTTATGTCTTTCTTTTCGAACTCTTCAGGTAGATATTACTGGTTTGTCGCTATCTTATTTCAGAACAGTCCATAAAAAAAAGAAGAAAAAAAAACATTCCTCCAGATCCAGGCGTGGTCCTCTCAATAATGGTCCACTATCAATGACTCCATTTCCGCGGGCCCGCCGTGAGGCTCCAGGACACGTAAGCATGACACGTGAAAATTATGAATCGGCCGTGGTCTCAGCTTCTGCACTCCGCATCACCAGTGGCGTGGCGTGCTTTGCGATATATCGATTGATCCACCCTTTAAACCTATTAAAGTGAATCGATAAATGGGGTGTTCGCAGCGAACACCCTGATAGTCGATTCTTTACCATAGCTTCAAATGGGAAAATATCGATAATCGATCATTCACGCCGCGCCACTGCGCATCACGGCCATGGCCAACGCACAGTGAGGCAAGTCGATGGGAAAAATCCAGCATAATTCGACAACTCTTAAAGCTCATAACTTCGTAAATACAAAACGTAGACGCTTGAAATCAATTCCATCGGTTTCCCCGTAAAATGTCCCTTTAGACGCACCCCTTAAAATTTATATTATGACAAAATAAACAATGAAATGTGCAATTTTCGTTCTCAATTTCATGTCCGACTTCTTTAAGGATGGTTGTACCGTGCGATCGTATTGCCACGGCGCGCGGCGTCCCGCGGTGCTTCGGAAGGCGCCGGAAACGCATTGCTACGGTTTTCGACGCCGCTCGCCGATCGGTCCAAAATAGCTTCCTGGTCGAGCGCCAATCAGCTAGGCCGCGTACGCAGGTCGCCTTGGTCAAGGTTACTGCCCCCGATTTTGGCCACAGCGGGCTGGCTGATTGTTGAGGCTTATGTCAGCACTACAACACTGAAAAAAAAAAAACACATAAGATCTAGAGTCCAGACTCTTAAAAACATCGACAAGAAAAAGTACTCTTGATTCAATCAGAATTTAGCCTAAATCAAGAACCAAGCCTCTTAATCTAAGCGGATTTCGTTTTGATTCAAGCAAAAATCCGATTGAATCAAGAGTATTTTTCCTTATCAATGTTTTCAAGAGTCTGGACTTTAGATCCAATGTGTTTTTTTCCAGTGAATGACTTGGAAATCGATATCGATGGCTTTTGAAAAAGTGCGTGTAGCATTTGAAACTTTTAGTTATCTCCGATTATGGTTAATTTTTCTCGAGGGAAGCTAACTATTTCCCGTGCAATTCGTTTTTTCTCAGATGAAAGGATGTAACTGCAATTCAACGTTGTCACGTCTACTCATTGATAGTACTTTTAGGAAAGTGCGGAGGATTTCTAACCGAAAATTTTGCTGATTTTTCTTCTGATCGCACGCAAAAATCAGCAAAATTTTAGACCAAAATTACAGAGCACTGTTATTATTACTGCATTTGCAATCATTACATACAATTATTATTTCTGTGAGGGGAAATTTTCAGCCGGAGCTGCAGTATTGAACTCAATGTATAATTTTTCGTGTTAAATTCTAAAGGAGGCATCTGAAAAAATGCATTTCTTTTCATTCTGTATCATACTTCATGATTTAAAATCATGAAAGTAACGCGTAACGCATAACTCATAACGCCTGAAGCGCGAGGCACTTTGGGGGATTGGCCTGTGAAGCGGTCAGGGGGATGCCTCCTAGTATCCTCACGATGGGAACGTATAATTTGCGATTTTAAAGTGTGAAAGAACGCCGATTTACCGAATAGCCACCTAATATTGCTGGCGACTTAAACGCACGGTAAAGAAAAAGCAACTCAGCAAATAGATCCTCAAATCATTAAAATATTCCCCTCGCATACAGGAGATCCCTACAAAAGGGCTAAAGAGAGTCTTAAATGTTATAAAATGCACTCATGTTAATGGGAATAATACCAACACGGCGAGACCGTTCTTAATAGTGTCACGGGTTAGCAAAATTTGCAAAAATAGAAAAAAACGCTACGGCAGGTAATGGACCACTAGACAAGGTACGAATTTAAACAATCTGATACATGTTTCTTAACAAGAATTTCACGTAGAACATGATTCGTGCAACGAAAATTAATGAAACCAACTCCTAAAGAAGATATTAACGTTTTTATTTCACATTGGTTACGAGAAATTTGAACTGCCCGCTCACAAGAAACTCAAAGCTCTACGTGAGTCAAATCGAGCACTACAACGGTTTCAGCAAGCCTCTCAGTCAAGCAATATACATTTCCCACCACGTGTTGTTTAAATTACAAGCAATTTGCTATAGCTGAGCCAGAGTGTCAAGATTGAGGTTGCCAGATTTTTATATAGCAGAGACTGCCATGATAACGTTCAGCGCTCGATGTGAATCACGTAGAGCATTGAGTTTTCATGAGCGGGTGGTTTGAATTCACGCATCAAGAATCACTAAATAGCTTCGTAAGGAGTTAATTTTTGTAATTTTCGTTGTGCGCATCGTGTTTTACGTGAAATTTTGGTTGATTGACATGTATCAGAATGCTGAAATTCGTACCTTGTCTAGTGGTCCATTGATTTTAAAATTTTATGGTGAAAGTTTTTTTTGCAGGAAAATTCTACAACCTTCTGTCTGGAAAAAAAACTTGACCTTTTCCTGCTCAACTCGATCCATGTGTGACATCCACTGATGTTAAGCGTTATTTAAAAGCAAGACCCATTTTTCTCTTAAAAGCTGTATTTATGCTCCCCGAGTTGTTGTTAAAAGGCCAAATGGAAAAGAGTAGCACGTGCACTGGACACGGGGCCGCGTTTTTTTTTTTTTTTTTTTTTGGTGGTCAAAAAAAGACTTACCTATGCACAAAGGAGATGAATTTTTAACACTGATGTGGTCCACTTTTTTGCAAATTAAAATCCCGCCTTCGAGATAGATCAGAATCAAGTTTCTGAGGGTTATAACTGTAAAGGCTATTCTTGGCTAGAGTAGTTTCCAAACTGTTATTAATCAAGTAATCCATTCGCGGAAAATAATTAAAACTTCCAATTCTAATTACTGAAAAAGTGTAGGAGGGCTCTCTCGCAATATATCAACAATTCCCAGACCCCCATCACATGGCACGCACATATCCGGCCAATTTTTCAAACGGACAAATTGCGCACGGGTCAGAATTTGCCGGAGTCTATCGGCGGAAGACTGCCCATATCCGAAGCGGGTCTACCGTTGCGTCGTGGCTATAAAGCGTAAGGATGTGCGGCCGGCGGTGATGAATGAGAGATGAGCAGGCACCGTGATACTATGGATCCGCGCACAGATGAATGGATGACTTGTTGACTGATTGACTCACTTGTTTGACTGACTGATTGACTCCGGAATGACAAATCGAGAGTAAGCTAGATTGTTTGGTCCAGTCGTCTCTCTGTTGTCAGACCGATACAGTCAAGAACACACAAATGCATGCGTAGAGGATTTCTCGAGGCTATTTGGCTCGCAAAAATCCTACAATTTTTTTCTATTTATGTTGAAAGCGCTGCAGGCTCTTCCACCTATCTCTTCCATCGGTGGTTTTTACCTCTAACTTTGGCCATATTTTTAAAAACGCAAACGGAGGACTTTTTAAAAATTACTTTCAAGAGAATAACTGGATCAGTACTCTCTTACTCATTAATAAAAAGATAACCCTCAAAACGGGGCTTGAAATCAATGGAAAAGCATAAAAACTCGGGTTAACGCTCATGAAATGTTTGCTTTTAATCAAGGGGAAAAAGGTTACCCTATCCGAGAAGCATTTGCTTCAAAAATGGACCGATTTATAATCTTACTTTGCGTGGGTGTATCGTGGCTCAATTTGGCCACCTCCTGCGCACACCTATGAAAATACATTTGCGTGCCCCACAATTGTCCTGAATTTTATTACGAAAGACCAGTAAAAATAGTATGAAATCATGTATTTCCTCGGCATATCCTTCGTCTTCTCTTCTTGAAGCTTCTAAGGAAATATCGCAAAAAGAAATGTACATTTTCTCATGGAAATTTTCAGCAGCGATCATAGTGTTGAGCTAAAAATACAGAACTTCACGTAAAATTTTGAAGGCAGTGCGTAAAAAAATACATTATAATTATGTTCCTTACTTCCTTGTGAGTTAAACGTATAATATTTGAGTCTAATGTGTGAAATAACACCGATCCACCGATTAGCCGCCCAACATTGCCGGAGACTTAAACGCAAGGATAAGAAAAAGCACTTTAGTGAGTATTCGCTTAAATCATTACAAATTCACGTAACATAGTCTCCTCGCATAGATTATACCCCCAAATGCCCCTTAAGAAAGGATCTTCCGTTTAATAAATTGCACTTATTATAATGAGAATAATACCGACACGGCGGCGAGGCGAGACTATACTCAATTACACGGACTAGCATGAGCAAAAGTGTTCACATTAAAAAGTAACTCATCGTCGGATCAATATCCAAATATCTTTCCGATCTTTTTTGTTTTGGCGAGCCACCGCTAATAACACCGTCTTCAAGGAAGATTAAATAACTTGTCTTCGATGTGGAGACAGCTTCTGAAAACGTTTTAAGACGTTGTCTTACACGAGAAGTCAATTTTTTCTCCACGCCTCAAACCTGTTTCCGATAATGGACTCGCCGGCTCTCGGTCGACTGCATTCTGTGAGCACACGAACAAGATGTCTTTAGCTTTATTTCATTTCCATAAATTAATCCTTTTTTGTCGCATTATTCATTCAATTAGTCACAATTAGTCGTGCATTTCAATCGATTTATGAACAGGCCCACACGAGCCTCGAGGCTTAATTATTATTCGATAATAATCTATAGGTTAGTTCTGATCATTATATCAATCACCTAATTTTGGAACCACGTATCTCAATTTACGACGCTGCATTCTTCCCGTTAAGTACACTAAATATTTTAGTCGGAAGTATTTGAGCAAAAAGGAACCGTGCAAGAATGAAGAAAGTCAAAACGAACTATAAAGCATGCAAATCCAAAGTAAGCGATTTTTTTATTCAATTCATTTGTACCAATAAAGAATTATTATTTACAATTCATAAAATATTACACGAATCGAAAGCACTTTGTTTACACTGATAAAAATGCGTACAAGTGTTCTTGTGCTACGTTTGGTTAATATAGGAGGTAAAACACAAACCACCTTTATGTGCTGATTTTGGTACACTTTTCGGTGAATTTAGCGCAGAAAACAATGGAGAGACCGGGAAACCCCAGAGTCAACCGAAGGCTTGGGTTGTTTTGTGTTGTATCTCCCGTAACAACCAAACTTTAGTGTTGAATTTTCTCTCTGTGTTGGCCCTCGGGCAATTTGTAATTTCTAAAAGGTAGGTTCTAGCAGAATGCGGTAGAATCTAAATTCTTACATGCAGGTACTCGTTTCCATTATGAACAGAGCGAGAAAGTGATTGTGTTGCAACGAAGATGACTTGTATGTGTGCCGCAACAAGTCTTATTGCGCGATGTATCGTTTTGTTCGCGTTTGAAGTCACCATACATCTTCATTTGAATAATGATTAATGTTCGACTTCTAATTTCTATTCTAGTGAGTGTCGTGTGATTTTTCTGATATTAATCAAGATATCACTAGCCGCACCTTGTAGTCTATTCAGTTATACTCTCCACGCTCCCTACTGTAATTCTCCATCGATGTCTCGATCACCTCTGTTCAGCCCTGATTTTGTGCCCGAGCCCGTTAAGTGTACTCCTTGAGACTTTCGTTGGTGACTATTCTATGGTGTTACTGCAAAAATGCATATCTAAGTTTCCAATACTATAGACTTCCTGTCATAATTCATTTTTAAATGGAAAAATATTGAACAACACGGTTGAAAACTTGCCCAATTTATCATCTGTATCTGAAGAATATTCTGAGAAAATGTCAAGCAAAAGTGTTGGTTCGTTTCTCTTTGATAAAAGTAAATGAGAGCAGATACTTTAAAACACCGCGAATGAGACGCACTTTTTTGCGATTTCGCCGTCATGGTGTGGTTTGCACGTGAAATTTTCTTTAAATTTGGACTCTGAGGTTTTTCATTTATCCAACAATCAATTACCAACTTCTTGGCAGGAACTAGTTGAAAATGATCACATTCAAGAAATGAAAATTTTTATTTTTTTCTATGATTTTTAGTATTTTTTTGTCAATATTTTTAATGATGTATAGTTGTAATAATCTGTAATTTATTTATAATTCCTTCACTCCTGAGTAAACAGAGTTGACGTCATTTTATGGAATTTTCCCAATTACATCAATCCTTGTCGAATTTCCTTTCATACCTCGTTTTTTAGCGTAAAATGCTGACTAAAAAGTTAGAGTCATTTTTCTGCTCTGGAGGAAAATCAAAAGAGATTTCAAGGCGTTATGAAATTTTTTTTCAGAAAAAAAGTTTAAAAAAAGGAGGAAGTTAGGCCATAAGAAATGCAGTTAGGCCGATTTTGAATAAATCGTCGTTTTTCGGGTATTTCCAATTCATGGTTGTAAAATTGACTAAAAAAATTCGATTTTTTACAAAAATGTCCCTGTGCAATTTCCGTCCTAAATGTTTGTGATTTTTGCACAAGACTAGATGAAAAATCAGTGAAATTTTCTGTCAGGAATGCCAAATATTCTGCAGCTAAAATTGCGATTTTCGGAAGGAAATTTGGTAACATAGCAATGTAGTTCCGTTCTCTAGTAAGGCGAGGGAGACGACGAAATCTGTACATATACTTCATTTGAGACATATTTTTCATACACTCACTCGAGAGGTCACAAACTTGGCGGTCGAGTTCATTTCGAGATGTTCATCCACCTTGTCCTAATTTAAAATAATTGTCTGGAGCTCCAACGCGAACGGCTCGAGTTTTCAACGGTTCAGGAGTTCTTACACGCGCCGGGAGCGTGGATTACTAGATTAAAATTTTCTGGAAGAAAGAAACAGTTCCGGCAATCTCGCATGCAATTCTCAAAGCAAGATCTGACCTGCGAAAGAAAGGATAACTGTAACACTTCCATATGTACTAGCGGACAATTGTATTCCAGAGCGTAATAGAGGCGTCGAAATGTTCTTATTCGCATCAAATTAATATTCATTATTTTTTGTACCCGTTATATGCCTCTCTTGCCAAAGTTGAAGTCAGAGATGGGAATTACTGTTTCCTGACAGGGGAGTGTAGGAGGTTTCTCTGTAAATCCGCTCGTTCGTCGGTATTCTCTCACTATTGCGTGCTGTGTTCTCTTTGAAACGTATGATTTTGACTGAGAGTCGTTGTTTTACGTTTCCTCCATTCAAATAAAGGGTGAATGATGAGAAAAGTCTCTTGGGATGTTGCAGATGAGCCTGTCATCTTTATCCCACGTCTTATCCACGTAATCCCAAAACCCTCTCAGTGTAATGGCAATAAAAATATTTTTCAGATGCAATACAAGCGCTGTTCAAATACATTTCAAAATCGTCTTTTACCATTATTTTACGAAATAACTCTGCATTTCGTCCAATTATTCCACCCAGTCACTTGTAAATGTATGTAAATGTGTTTAATGACCAGATGATACTCTATTTTGTAAATTGGTAATGCGAAGAGGAAATTAAATCTACAGGAAATGAAGCAAATTCCGAGTCCTATTTTCGCAGATGAGCCCTGATCAAGTTCGATAATTATAGCGAATGTGATAATAATATATGGTTATGAGTGATGATACTCTCTCAAAGCTATCAGCCAGAAAATCATCTGAAAGCACAATAAAAAGGCGCATAAAAATGTCGAAGCTTCCGAACTTTAAGAATCGTATTTGTGTGGTTCTCATAGGCTGGATTCATAATACTGGAGACTTTCCATAGGCCTTTTTGCGTGAAATCACGCGGATGTTACCACCGTGGTATAGAATGTGCATCAGATATAACACTAAGAGGGCCTCTTCCGCTTCAAAAACATACTATTTTCTCGAAATGCTCAAAAGTGAAATTAACGTAACCTGGCGGCTAAGACAATAAGTTATATAGCCAAGAAATGATTGCGGAGTTCATAAAATACCAGCAAAGAATGCGCTGAACGAGAGGGAAAATTTACTTGGTCAGAAGGGCTGGAAAGTGAGTAGGATGGCCAGGTCAGCGATTCTATTGTTTTGGTCGACCGGAAGACAATGATTACGCCCAATCCACCTGTTTACTTTTGCGTAAGCGTCAAGAATCATCGCCGGAAGTCTGAATTAACTGATTACAATCGAGGTTCTGTCTAAAACAAAATGCATCGCTCTTTCTGCTCGACGGACCGAGGTTTGCTTTGCGTGATCTCACCTAAAACTTAATCTCATTGTGCATTCCGTAACAATTTTCGTATTTGCTCATTGTCTCTCGCAAAGGTCATCACCCAGGATGTCAATCATGGATCTCATTGATCTCTCGGTGTATTCTCATTTTCAGAGACATATCGATGGGGAAAGGGCGAAACCATGTATTTCCATTGCGGCGTTTCAGGATGTCCGTTTCTATTTTTTCGACGATAAACAGGCCATTTTTATAGCTGAAAATCAATAAAATTTTAAGAAATTACATTGACTATTTATTTTTAAAAAAAAAATTAATAATATAAAGAATAACACAAGGTCTGCAACGTCGCAAACGGAGATGTGTGGTTTCGCGCTTTGGCCATTGATGTAAAACAAAATTGACGTACAAAACCTTAGTGAGAAACTCAAAATATCGATTGAATCGACTTTGATTCAATACTTGCATCGGTACATAATTGCTGATTATTGAAATTCATGGATGAAGGTATAGACAAAAAGGACGAAGGGAAATGGAGCAATCCTATTGCTTGAAATGGGTCGTAGTCAGGGAAAAATGGAGAAAATGATCGACTAACCGTAGGGTCTCTCGAAGAGTTGTCATTCCAACCATCCGCTTCCACCAATAGGGTCGCTCCATTTTCTATTTGTTTTCTTTGCTCATCGCTTCGTCTATCAAAGTCAATAATCAGCCCGTTGGTAAAAAAAAAATAAAAAAATAAAAGAAAACTATTTTGATGAGCGAAACAAAGCACCGCGTTGACGCCAATATGGTATCAACAGTGCACCGTGCGTTCGTGAATTAAACCAAAAAAGTCTGGAGATTGAACGTGGTAGCATGGAGACTTCACGCGGGAGTAGAAAAAACGCCGGGTCCCAGATAATGGCCGTAGTCCATCTCAACACATAAGTTTTCACAAATGGTAGACGCACAAGTCGTAAAGACAATAAATTTTGCTAACATCCCTGTTAAAAACGACCATATAAGGGAATAAAACATGGCGATACGTTGATGCTAATATGGTGCCAACATATTACTCCACTCGTATTATTTCTTACACGTTCCAACAAATTCGCCTTCGATATCTCGATAGGATATGTGAGGGCCTTAGAAGCAATAATAGTTGCACGCCGCATTTCAGCCACGATTCCTTCGTCTGTTCATAGCTGTAGCGGGTTAATATACTTCACTCTCGATGTGTCTTCCTCGTTCCGATCAGTTCGCCTTCAATATCTCGATAGGCAATGTGAGCGGCTTGGGAGCAGTAATAGTTGCTCGCTACATTTTTTCCATGTTCACTCGGTTGCTCAGTACTCGGTATGTGAAACAATGTTACTTTCCGTTATTACCTATCGTCTACTTGCTCTATTGCATGAACTAACATGGAAATATATTCGCTCCTCTGCCGTAAGGGCGTATCTCTAATTCCACATGAGCCCCGGAAAGCATAAGATTATACGAAGAACAGGGCTTACATGGAAATTTAGATACGCCCTTACGTCAGAGGGGCGATGATACATTGGTTTCATAGTTGTTTCTTAATGGCCAAGTTCATACCATATTGCAGGTAACGATGCCAAATGTCACCAAGATGTTTATCTTTAGTTCTTAGTTGAGTTAGTATCTTTAGTTGAGTACGCTTGGTGATCAAATTGGAGGAGGTAAAAGTAAGAAGCGAAATATTTTGTCTTCGCTTAACGTTCAACAAAATTTTAATTTATGCATAGAGATGAATTTTACAATCGAACATAAATTGGATTAGGTATATTAGGGCCTTTTAAAAATTGCGGCCGAGATGGTCGTAGATACAGCACCGATACTGCCGTGATGAAAAAAAAAATCGTATGAGCATTCGAATGTTGCCAAATTTCCTCTCAAATAAAACTTATATTTGAAGAAATTTATGAATATTTTTACTTGAAATTTTCAGACTATTTAGATCAGATTACGAATAAAATTCTCTGAAAAATTAGATGAAAAATATTTACAAATTTTCCCAAAAATTCTTGATTTGTCGAATAAAATTTGGCAACGTCAGAAGGCACATACGGCGTTCTTCCTTAGCACGGCATCATTGATGTAAGAAGAAAATCGGCGAGAGAATTCTGGGTGACCGAGATTTATGAGTTTTTCCTCTTATTTAATTAGACCAGACCTAAAAGAAGGACCAGGCTCAGACTTTATACCAGTTTCAGACAGGCTATGCTGAGGCCCAAAGAAGGCGGTCCATCGGCCAGTCACTTTGGCCGATTGACCAGAATTTTTAATGACTATTTTTAAATAATTGTCTTCGCTGGCCATCGCTTCTATCATTTGCCGTACGCTCGCAGTCCGTTTGAACTCTCAAAGATACTCTTGGAATAGCTATACTCTGAAAATATTGCGATTTTTATCTGTATCTCTTCTCAGAGACGCGAGAAATGAAGACACTTTAGTGAATATATGTTCATCTTTGAGATGAAGTAGCATAGAGGGTTTTAAGAGTTAATGGATGGAATTCGTCGATTAAGTTCCATTAAATTATTCTCAGTCTCAAACAATCTATTTTGATTGAATTAGTGTACAAGGAAAAAACAACCTGGCGCTTAGCCCTAACACTTCAGGTAAATTAGCGCCAACCATGCACAGGTTATGGTGTTGAGCTCCACAGCTTTAGGGTCCAGCCTTATTACAGCCTGTAAGTGTAAAGTCTAGGGCTCAGTGCTAAGTTTTTTCCCCGTACAATTCTTTAGATAAGTAAATATTGGAAAAGCTAGGCGTGGAAATGAACGGATGCCTGAGACAACTTGTCAGTTTTTGACAGAAGGACGTATCTGAATACCCACTTGAGCTCTGTTCTCCGCATAACCCCATACTATCCGAGGCTCATGTTGAAATACTGATACGCCCTTACGTTAGAGGAGCGACGAAAATAGTGCAACTTTGTAAAACCTTTCTAGCTCAAATACAATATGCAATCCTTTCGACTCGAGAATTCCTGAAGAGTACTCCACACCAAGTCACCAACTACCGATCTTCCTAAAATCTGCAGACCCTTTTGCCTTTTTCTCTACATCTCTTGATATCGAGGCGAAGGTAATTTGAGGGGCTTGGAGGACAAGACGCATAAGTGCAGTTTTTGCTACTTCGAGAAATACATGTTTGAAGTTTCACAATTACATAGATCCTTATGGCAGGAAGAAAGTTCAAACTGACTTAAGATGCTTAAAAATTGGAATATGGGAGCGAATTGTCCATGGAATATGCCTTAAGACTAGTTTTACTTGAAATCATTAATATCTAAATGTTTTCAAAAACTGCACCATTGCGCCTTGTCCTCCAAGCTCCTCATTTCTACCATCCATGGTTCTCAGATCTGAAATTATGCGCTGGATATCCAGCACTGGAATACCAATGAATTCCTTAATAACGATGACTCATTCGGGAGACTTGGCGATTATTCATGCGGGCATCCTGCCTCAGGAAGGCGACGACGTACCCAGGGAGCGGGAGCTTGGAGCCGCCAAAAATGGCATGTTTCATTAACAGCAGAATCACGCGTAAACCGAGACTAAGACCAGAAGCACGACCCGGCTTCTTAATCATGCATTCCTCCGTTTAGCCGTAGTCAAACCGCCACAATAGAATCGATTGAGAAGATGGGTAACCGCTGTATCAGCTTTTTTGAAGGCTCATTAATTCGTTTTTTGCAATTTTACTGTCGAATTACCACCGCTGACCAACTTACAGAATTTTTCGGCGCATGGTACACCATTTTGACCGCACTGCAAAAAAAAACCACATTGGATCTAGAGTCCAGACTCTTGAAAACATTGGCAAGAAAAATGACTCTTGATTCAATCAGATTTAAGCTTAAATCAAAAGGAAATCCGCTCAAATTAAGAGGCTGGCGCTAGGTTCTTGATTTGGACGTATTTCTATCAAACGGAACTATGTGCATTAAGACATGAGCCTTGAGACCCATAAGAATACATGCATAACAGGGCTCACGTCATAATGCACATAGTTCCGTTTGATAGAAATACGTCCATTTAAGCTTAAATCTGATTGAATCAAGAGTATTTTTTCTTGTCGATGTTTTTAAGAGTCTCGACTCTATATCCAATGTGTTTTTTTTTTTTTCCAGTGCGCGTTAAGCAGAAAGAAACCAAGCCAAATCAGCTATTGCCGAATTTAACTGGGCAATTTAATATTTTTTATATAAAAACTGTTGTGCATATTCTTGTTTATATTTTAGTGAATTTTCTGCATAGTACGAAGCAAATTCCGTAAAATTTTCTAAGGAGTCCGCACAAATGTTCTCTTGTAAAAAATCAAATTACCCAGTTTAATTTGGCAAAATCTGACGTGACTTGGTTCCTTTTCTACCAAACGCGGTCCATTTGAGTATTTTTCGACTTCATTATTATATTTCTGAAGCCGCACAAGCCGTTTTGAGTTCTTATGATAAAATTATGAAATAGGTGGTGAAAAATTTCGCTGAAATAAACACTGATAATCTGCTTTAAAAACGACCATCTACATACAAAATTGTCGTAAAAACATACAAGGAACGGAAAGTTTGAATTGTATACTTCTAATTTTAAATGCAAATACTCTAATTTTACATTGATGAGGTAATTTTGAACGTATTTTCGTGAACTTTTATTTGATAAGGATAAGGCATATCTTGTGTTTTATTTTTCACTCTGTCTGTTTAGTGGTCCATTCAGCAGTTTATGTTTTATGTTCCAAGGTCAAGAATAGAATAGAATTTTGTCTGTGCACGTCGCGAGTCGCGACAGCTGCTATTTTGTATCTGCCTGCATACTCGCGCACTGAATTTCCCTCCATGTGACAAAGGAAAAGCAAACAATGCAAGTAAATTATCTACAGCATCACATTCAAGTTGGTAGACCTAAAATCAAGTTGCATGCATGCAAGGTGCTGCAATTACCTTGAGACACCAAGTTTTATATTGTAGTTGTAATTGTTTTCTCTGGCACCTCACGGTGCTCAAAAAGGAGTTTGGAAGTTCCATGTACTTCGGCACTATTCAAATGCGGTAATTAATGTGGTCATTCGCTGTATCTGACAACTTAATTTTCTTTGAAAAAGAATACAAAAATTATTTGTGATATCGTTCGTAAAATTCCTTACACCCCTCCCCTTGGAATGTGTGAACACAAAATTGGTGAAATTCCGCAGTGCCCGCCCGAGTTCAAATTCTCAAGCTGAATCATTCGCTTTGCCTTGGGGATAGTTCATTTTCAAATCCATGGGGATAGTTCATTTTCAAATCCATGGGGATAGTTCATTTTCAAATCCATGGAGATAGTTCATTTTCAAATCCCTACAAATGTAGGAGGGATAAATAAAATAGAAGTTTTGAAAGATTTCACACGAATGGTCACTCATAGAATAAAAATTATTCGTACTGTTCAGTGTTCATATTGTGATAATCACAAACTTATTTCTATGGCAAACCGCTTAAAAAGGCATGAATCAGTTTTAGAATGAAGCAAAATATGTGTTACTCCTCATAAAAAAGTGTTAAATCCTGTAAAAACTTAGGTTTCGCCTGTTTATCTACAATGCAAACAATTAAATTGTTAGGTAGCAGAAAAGAAGATATACAGAGAATTCTTAAAAAAAATTCTCGCGACTTAAATACCTAATGACTTGGAAAATTTTGTGTAAAAATATCGGATAGTAATTCCTTGAAAAATTAGAAAAATAAGCGAAAATTTGGAAACTCTGCGATCGAGCTACGCGTTTTTCTGGCCTCGCCACAAATATTAGCTCAGGCTGTAATACTTCAGCCTACGGGATAAGGAAAATTCCAAGTTACATTTGTAATGAATCTAAGATACTCCCTGACTTTTCACATTATCTGCCAATAATTAGAAGCTGGGAATTCTAAAAGTGAGTCTGATATTAAGCGCCAGTCCGCACTTCCGCTACCCTGAGGAAAAACGCCGTGTGAACACTCAAGTTGCCAGATTGCCTGTGATAAAACAGGAATCTTTTAATGAATTGTATTCGTAGATTGATATCGAATGGAAAAGTGTCCATTTATAATCTCGATAAAAAGTCCAAGATTTTCCACAAAAATACATATTTTATACGGAGTAATTATTGCATTTAATAAATTTTCAATAAATTTTTCTGTGTCCATTTTTTTTAATCTGATCTCGAAGATGTAAAACATCAATGCATCTGAATATATAACCGCCTTTCAAAAACAGCCAATAAAAGCATGACTAATTCTGTTTCTCTTAAACATGCCTCTAAAAACCTTTTTAGAGAAAATATAAAGCTTACTATAACGCTAGTAATTTTTTTTAAAAATGCATCTCCTTATATATTTATCCAACCAATTGTTATCACTATTGTTTTTTCTCTTCTGTTTTTTCTGAACAATGTGTTTAGCAGCTATGTTCCTGACATTGTCACAATTTAAACTTTTTATTTATTTTATTTCTTCAAGTAAGAATATTATCTCATCAAAATTCGGCAACGTCCAAATGTTCAAACGGTGTTCTCCCTTAGCACATGAGAACTGATGAATTCACCTCAGCCCGCGGGCTGTTACTCCATAGGCAGCCATTAGCAATCTTAATCAATGACACTTGAGCGCTGAACGGAGTGAGGGATCTGCCCGCGCGGCGCGCTCGGGTCGTAAATTGCAGGACGTCTCGTCTGTTCTTGACTGCGCTTTCCTTATCTGGTCCCTCGTGACCCCGACTCAGCGAATCGCGAATCCCCTTGCTCAACATCCCCCGCCGCACAATAGATCGAGTCAACAGGAGAGGTCGGACAAAATTTGGAAACTTTGAACGCTGATAACTCCATTTCTACAAAACTTTGAGGTTTTAAAAGTGGTTCCATTGCGGTTTCCTCCTGAAATTTTCCTCTAGGAGCACCTAGAGTACCTATATAGCGAGAGTACGGACAGATCGCTTCATGGAGGGCTTAGGGCCCAAAAGTGCAGCCACCCTTCTAACCAATTTCTAACGCACAAAATTTCACTGCCAGTCTGCGGACTCCAATTCCAACCAAGATGGCTAAGAATGTATGTAAATGAGCGTTCTTACGCTAAAATGAGTAAATTTATGCAGAAAACTAAGTCAAATACGTGCTTTATAAACGATGGTTCGTAACAATTGTATTAATAAATCGCTCTGGATAATTGAAATTCATAGGTTGGCTGCATTTCTGGGCCCTAACTTTATTCGCGGAGGCATCGGTGAAGGCCTGGTGGATTTTAGGAGTTTCACATGTGGCTATACTCTCGCTATACAAGTACTCTAGGAGCACTCCTTGAAATTTAAATTGTGACGAAATAAACATCAATATCTGCAGTTTTAGTCAAAAATTTCATGTCCGACCTCTCTAATTGACTCGATCCACTGTGCGCCGTCATTTGCTGTCCGCGTCCTGGCTAAATTAACTTATGCACTAACGAGCGCACAGCATCAACCTCCTGCATGGTCCATGCTTTATTCACTCGGTTTCCGTTCGTCTGGAAAAGGAAGTTGACCGTTTGATTGCCCTCAGTACCTCAAGACTTGAGTCTTAGGGTCTTTAAACATACATAGGTTATGTAATTCACGCACGGAAGGATTGATACCCCCAGGATACCCTGAGGGTGGTATTTTGTTTCATTACAGCAGAGGTAATATCTCTTCTCTTCGCCAAAGTTCAGGGTTAAGGCTATAGGCCATTCCGCGGGTCTGATATTAAGTCTCTTCAACGAAAGAAAATGACCAGAAGTTTTACTTGGAGGAGCACAAAATGCACATTATAAATAAATGATTCAAAAATCAAAAGTTTTCTAGGGAGGGCTTCCGCACCCCCTTCTGACAACTTTCCGTCCCCCTTCTGACAACTTTCCGTCCACCTTCCACCCCCTTCTACCCCCTTTCACCCCCTTCAGCCCCCTTCCCCACTTCCTTCCGCACCCCCTTCTGACAACTTTCCGTCCACCTTCCACCCCCTTCTACCCCCTTTCACCCCCTTCCGCCCCCTTCCCCACTTCCTTCCCCTTCCACCCCCTCCCGACCCATTTGAGGTGTCTGGATCCGCCTTAATTTTGAATTTTCGTGAGTCATTTAGGCTGGATACAGATGTAACATTACTGATAAATAGGGTAGAATATTCTCTATGAGAGCTTTCTGATAGCACTTGAAAGTTCACTTCAGAGAAAACAAGTAGCACCATCGTGCAGTTCGTAAAAATCGCAAATTCCCTCGGCATGCGAGAGCACCATCGAGAAGCGCAAGTTGGCCGTGAATATCCCTCCGTGAAAATACTACCTATCGTGTGGTAAAGTCGAAGCTTTTTCCAGGAGCAATTAGCAACTTCCCGTACCGACGAGAAATATGAACTTAGATCGGCCGGTATGCGGCTGACCAGAGCCCGGAGATGTGACTGCTGACGGCACGCCACCGCTTAACTTTTCCCGGCCGTGCTGTATGTAATTACATCCTCCGTGCGCACATAAATACGTCGCGCACATCAGTTAGCGCTCATTACGGGCGTCTTCTCACTACTTTGTGACGTTAAACACGACATAGGAATCCGGCCCCAGTGAGTTGATTGATTGAACGGTCCGGTACTCGCGCGTGAATTCAATGCGCGAGCTTACACGATCGCGCGCCGGATAATAAGCTTGTGATACCGAATGTTCCACCGATGTATGGAAGTCGTAGAAAGCGGGTTGCAGACTCGTTAATTAGTGGGGGTGGTTGCGATCAGAGACAATATATTTGAGAGACTTTGCACTGCTATCTTCTCTATGGTGCACTGAAAAAAAAGCTCCGGCCGTGGAGGCCGTACTTACAGGCTTTAGAGACATACCGTCCGTCCGGGTTCAGAGGCCGAAAGGTCCGGGCTTAGCACCCGGAGCAGTCGAAGCTACGGCTCCGGCAGCCGGGACTCTCGGCCTCTCAACCCGGACGGATGGTATGTATATATATATACCTTGTACCGTAACTTTTTTTTTGTGTGTAAAAGTTATTTTCGGATGTCACCGCTCAGATTCACCTGATGATGACTGATGATCGAAAGCGTTTGAGCATTAAGCAATTGGTGTGACAAACCGAACATAGTTTTCAAAAATTCGCCTAACGATGATTAAAGTGCGACACCACGTATCCATATTGCGGTTTTTCGAAATCTCCGCTCCTAGTTTACTTTTTTGAGGGGGAATAAGTCATCTTCATATGGCTTTAAAATAGAATATTCTACTAACAGAGAAGAAAAATCAACGAAGTTTTCAAGAGATTATTATGTTAAATAGTTTTCTAAGGAAAAATAAAATATGACCGGGGGTCTACAAAGTCGCAAACGGAGATACGTGGTCTCACACTTCAATCATCGCTATTTACTTCAGAAGCATAATATAATACTGGAGACTTTAACGCAACGATAGAAAAGTAAGCGATATCGTTAAATTGCCAATCCGATACATAATTTAGGCTCACTTCAGGATCGGAAACTCAAGGATGATAATATCAGCAAGACAAGAGAAATTTTGGTAGTTAGGTACTCCTTATGTACTTTTGTTATAGACCAAGGGGGAAAATGGTGGACTTACAATAGGGTCTCTCTTGTGTTACTAGTAATTAGTCTGCTTCTTACCTCATGTGTCTATTGCAACCAACCGCTCCCACCAATAGGATTGCTCCATCTTCTCTTTCTCTTCTTAGTCTATCAATGTAAATGTCCATAATCAGCCTGTAAATGCACTCTTTGAAGGTAAGTGCATTGAATTTCAAACCATTCCGCAAAAGAAATTTCGGAATTTTCGGATGCGGAGAAGTGTGATGAAACTGCTTTCATATAAAATATCTATCTCTAACAGCTCATCTCGTAGCCCATTTTTAGAACCCATTTTCCTCTCACAGTCTCATTAGGAAGCTGTAGATCCTGATAGGCGAGCGAAAACTGTCGTACTGGCGTGTGCCGCCTATCACGGCGCGCACCGACAGCCACCGGACTGAGCGAGCATCTGATTCAGTGGCGAGACGTTATCGATATTTCTCCATTTGAAGCTATGGTAAAGAATCGATTATTAAGGCGTTTGTTGCAAACACCCTGTTTATCGATACTTTTCCATAGGTTTAGATGGCAGATCAATCGATATATCGCAAAGCACGCCACGCCGCTGATCTGATTAAGGAGCTCATTCCCGGCTACTTTTAAGCCCATGTCGGCGACAAAAATACACGAAAGCTGTCGCGTCGGGATCAGGGAACGGTTTCGCACACGCGAAAATATCTCGATCTAACGGAAGGGCAGCGTGGCGGGTGGTAGACGCAGCGCCTCGCGCCGGCCTGGCTTCGGTCAGGGAACGGTTTCATATACCTCACGCTACATGCTCGCATCGCTTAATTTGAATAACGCGTTTTTATGTAAACAAGGAGCCTTGGCACCGCACGGGGCACCATGCTCTCCGATGCTGAGCCACCGTGAAGGTAAAAAAAGGCTTTAGCGGAAGGATACGGTCAAACTCGTTGTGAGGGTCAAAAAAGTAGGTATAAACGCATTTGCATTAGGCGCCAAAATAGGGGTGCCAAATTATTTTAATTTCAGAGGGATTCTTACGTGTGCTTTTATCCTTCCTCTCCTCAATTTTTTCAATTTTGTTTCCTACTGTCCTTCATCATCTTGATATTGATCTTCTTCTTCCTCTCCTTCTATTTTCCCTCCTCCTCCTCCTTTTACCACTACTACCTCTACTTATACCAGCTCTTCGTCCTCTTATCCTTTTTCATTTTCTACTTTTACTCATTCCCTCTCTTCTTCCGCTCCTTTTTCTCTTTCTTGTTTTCCTCGTCCTTCTTCTTTTTTACCACATCCAGATTTTGTTTTGTGGTCTATTTTTAAAACTGATTGACAAACCCATAGACAGAGCGATGGACAAAGAAGACAAAAGGAAAATGGAGCCATCCTATTGGTTGAAACGGGTGGTTGTTCTAGACTGAGAGGGAAAATGCTAAACTGACTATAGAGTCTCTCGTGGGTTACCGTTAGTTAGTCTCACACTATAACACTTACCTCCTGCTTTGTCCATCGCAACCTTCTACCTTTTGCTCCCACCTATAGGATCGTCCATTTTCTCTTTGCCTACTTTGTCTATCGCTTGTCTATCAGATTCAATAATCAACCCGCGGATCCATGCACGTTATTTTTGAACTTTAGATTCCAAACCTCAATTTTAAACATTAACATTGTAACAAAAAATAAAAATAGTGTATAGAGGAAATCGGTCGGGTAGTATCGGATAACCAAGACGTATAAAAATACTTACGATCATAGGTATTCATGTGAATTAATTGCACTGATAAAAAAAGTGAAGTTGATTTAACATTCTGAATGTAAAAAAAGTGTGCAAGAACTTATAAAATGCTGAATTACCTGCCACAGCAGTTAGTTTTACATCTTGTATCGTAAGTAACTGCTGCGGCGGTAATTGCATTAGAGTTCCACATCTAATGTGATTATTGATTTAACATTGGTGTAAGAGTGCAGAACTTAAAAGCGAATACTGCACAGCAGTTATTTACATCTGGTGTGCAAAGTAACTGCTGAGCGGTATCGCATTTTAAGTTCTCGCACACTTCTTTTACATCCAGAATGTTAAATCAACTAAATTTTTTTCGGTGTGATCGGAGGAATGAAATAAAACAAACAACCGAACAAACCCCCATGATGAAACACCATATCGACGGTGAAACTACCAAACCACGTATCTCGGTTTGCGACGTCGCAGACTTCCTGTCATACTTTATTTTTTAAATGAAAAACTACTTAACGTCCAGTCTTGAAAATTTCTGTGATTTTTCCTCTTTGTGCGGAGAAAATTCCGTGAAAATTTCAAGGAACGATATTGATTTGGTCTACTTCAAAAAAATAAAATGTGAGCGTAGATTTTTAAACACCGCAAACGAGATACGTGGTTTGGTGGTTTCACCGTCGATATTCCATAACAGCACAAAATATAATCGAACGCTAGGCGACCGAGCGTGCCGATTCAAATCCTCACCGAAATAAATATTGTACCGTTTGACTGGCGGAAAAAAATGAATTCAAGAATCGCTCGCAGTGGTGACAAAATACGAGTTCGGCCTGGCGTGGCGTTTGCGGTCGGCTACCTCTTGGCTTATGTCATTGGCATTGTCACTTGGCAATGACTTTGACCTAATTTGAGTCCATGGCTCCATTCATCGGTGCATGTTGTGAACCGCATGTATGTGCCATAAACATATACAAATTCGTGCTCCAATCGTTGGGGCGCGAGCCTGCATTTCTGGCCCAACCGTTGGAACGGTATCTCGTTCCTCTTTTTTTTGATGAGGAGTGATGGACAGCTATTCGGCGTCTTTTTTGGCCGACTGGAAAACGTACTCCGAGTTGCCGGTTTTAGATCGGTCATTCATAAAAATGTGTGAGGATGAAGCTCATTAAGTGTTGAGCAATAAAAAAAGAAATCAATGATCGCAGAAATGCTGATTTTTGATTCCTGATTTTTATTTATTGGTCTGATACAAATTTTGCTCTCGAATTGCCAAGTGGTGCCAGCTCACAAATTGGAGACCATGCGATTTTCACCGTTTATCTAAAAGATCGACGGGAACCTTCGACCTCACGAGCCTATCTCTTATTCTGCCGTGTTAAGGAAAAACGTCGTATGAAAATTCGAGAGTCGCAAAATTTCCGCGTATAGAACATGTTTGTTTTTGAAGAAAGTTATGATATTTCCCCTCGGGAATTACAGAATATTTAAATGAAATTAAAATTCTCCGAAAAAATTGAAGAAAAATACCCACAAATTTACCCGAAAATCCGTGATTCGTCAAGGGAAATTTGACAACACTTGAATTCTAATACGGCGTATTCCCTCAGCACGGTAGCACTGATGACCTTTTAGACGGTTTTGCACCGAACCAAACCGTCGTTTGTCCGTAAATTATAGGGGTCAAGAAAAAAAGGGATATTTTAAGAGACCAAAAAGACCCATGCAACATGTTTCTTTCTAATTTTGGACACCTCTTTTCCGCCAGAGCGACTTTTTGCAGACGTAACAATATTTACCTTCGTCACGTGCCTGAAAAACTATTTGCGTCGAGGAGTATAATTCAACGAGGCTCGAGTTTACTTTCGAAAAAGTTATCTAAACGCTTGCTTTAAATAGAATACTGTACATGGCCGTTAAAATCTGCGGGTTCTAACGGCCTGTCGAGCCCTTCCTGAGATGATTTTTTCCCTTTTCCTCGCTGGCTTTTTGTGCAAAATTTTCGTCTCTTAAATCGTCTGATAAAGTCTGACAACTTAGTGTGTTTTGTTATCGTTCCTGTTGAAAACACGTTCGCCGGCGCGCGGCACGACACGACCCATCACGAACTGTCCTCGTACTCCTCGACAAAGAATTCCGCTGCGGCCTTATTAAGATTTTACTGTCGCTTCAGTCTCTTTTTATTCAAATATTCGCGCATCCTTTATTATTTCTACTCTCGCCGAATCCTCCCCTGAATATTTGAGTCGTAGCAATCAAATTAAGTTTTTATAGGGAATACTTCAAGAGGAAACGAGGCCGTAAAAAAACTGCTGAGAAATAGCCATTTAAGTGGTATCCTAATTTTTAATATCATCTCTGTTTCCGCCTTTAAGAGGGCTACTAAAACACTGGACTTGTTTTTTCCTCGCCCACCTGTGAGAAGTGAGACCCTGCAAATTTACTCACTCTTGTTTTGGTTTATACGTAGCCCGATGTGTCAAAGTAAATTGGATTCGGAGCTCTCTGTAATGGCCACTGTCCTCTCTCTTACACTGTCGTTCTGAGGAAAACATGTATATCAGAAGCTCGAGAGGTCCTACGTCACATAGAAGTACATCTTCATTAAGTCTTCCTCTAAAAGTTGGAAATTGGCCTTTTGAATCTTAACATTATTAGGTAATAACACTTTATCTTTTATTCTACTAAGGTAAACAAAATAAATATGCAAAAGAAAAATTCGCAATCACTGGAATAATTTGAGACGAGCCGCTGGTTCTTGAGTGGTTTGTGCTTGTTTGAACTAATTTTAGTGTTTATGTGAAAAGAAATCCTTAATATTGCTGACTCATTCGCCTATACATCATTTTTTTTCAGCCGGCATTTAAAATTCGACCAAAACTGAAATAATTATACAACTGATAATGCACCCTGCCTTTCACTGTTTACTTGAAAGTCGGTCTCTTCAAATTTAATATACAAGTCACATCAGCTACTCTCAAAACTAGGAATTCGTTTGTACTTCCCCAGTATTTGCGGCTCATCATCCTACTAGATGGTAGTATCATGGGCGAAAAAAACTTACACAGAAAATTGCGGACCAACTTGCAAAATATGTGATTCTTCGTGCATTGTGATGAGTTTTGTTGCCAATCCTCCTTCAATTTGAAGGCGTATCTCTGGACAATCTTACCCATCGCAAAATATTTAGTATGGATTTAACACTAGGATAGACACTCCTGAGACTCTCGCCGAATCCTCCCCTGAATATTTGAGTCGTAGCAATCAAATTAAGTTTTTATAGGGAATACTTCAAGAGGAAACGAGGCCGTAAAAAAACTGCTGAGAAATAGCCATTTAAGTGGTATCCTAATTTTTAATATCATCTCTGTTTCCGTCTTTAAGAGGGCTACTAAAACACTGGACTTGTTTTTTCCTCGCCCACCTGTGAGAAGTGAGACCCTGCAAATTTACTCACTCTTGTTTTGGTTTATACGGAGCCCGATGTGTCAAAGTAAATTGGAGCCGGAGCTCTCTGTAATGGCCACTGTCCTCTCTCGTATACTGTCATTCTGAGGAAAACATGAATAATCAGAAGCTCGAGACAGGTCCTACGTCACATATAAGCACATCTTCATTAAGTCTCCCTCTAAAAGTTAGAAATTGGCTTTTTGAATCTTTACATTATTAGGTAATAAACACGTTATCTTTCATTCTACTACACTGAAAAAACGAGATTAGGGCTGGGCCCTAGAATTGCTTCACCTCCACCGCCACAGGGGCAGGCCCTGCGGGGGTAAGGCCCAGCCCTACCTGGACAGGGTGCAGCTCTTACCAGGTAGGGCTGAACCCTGAAGTAGGTAGATTTGGGCTCTACGCGCGCCGGGCCTGCCCCCATGGCGGTGGAGGTGAAGTAATTTTACCTACCCGGTTAGGGCTGGGACCTTCGGTGCAGGTACCAGCCCTAA
This sequence comes from Bemisia tabaci, assembly GCF_918797505.1. Taxonomy (NCBI): domain Eukaryota; kingdom Metazoa; phylum Arthropoda; class Insecta; order Hemiptera; family Aleyrodidae; genus Bemisia; species Bemisia tabaci. The sequence continues at coordinate 42,074,714 of NC_092797.1, read as the reverse complement.
ACTCGTTTTTTCCGTGTAAGGTAAAAAAATAAATTTGCAAAAGAAAAATTCACAATCACTGGAATAATTTGAGAGGAGCCGCTACTTCTTGAGTGGTTGGTCCTTGTTTGAACTAATTTTAGTGTTTATGTGAAAAGAAATCCTTAATGTTGCTGACATATTCGCCTATTAATCATTTTTCTTCAGCCGGCATTTGAAATTCGACGAAAACTGAAATAATTATACAACTGATAATACACCCTGCCTTTCACTGTTTACTTGAAAGTCGGTCTCTTCAAATTTAATATACAAGTCACATCAGCTACTCTCAAAACTAGGCATTCGTTTGTACTTCCTCAATTTTTGCGGCTCACCATCGTTCTAGATTGTGGTATCATGGGCGAAAAAAACTTACACAGAAAATTGCGGACCAACTTGCAAAATATGTGATTCTTCGTGCATTGTGATGAGTTTTGTTGCCAATCCTACAATTTGAAGGCGTATCTCTGGACAATCTTACCCATCGCAAAATATTTAGTATGGATTTAACACTAGGATAGACACGCCTGAGTCCTAATATTATTTAAAATTTACGCATTTAACAATTTTTTAAAAAAAAAAAATAATTAAATTTACCATTGATATTTTTGCATCCTCATTTTAATTGAGAAATGACACTTTAGAATCATAAAACCTCGTATCTCAGATCGCAAAGTTTCAGCTTTTCAATAGGGACGGCTGATCATTTTCAATGCTCAAAATTTCGCAGGTTTTGTTTGTCCTTTTAAGAATATTTTCTTGGAAATATTATTGAAAATTTTCCCGTAATATTTTGTAAAAGGTGCAGATTTGAAGGAACATTTGAAATACCGCGATAGAGTTATGAATTTCTCAGTTTTACGAAATGGATGTCTCCCTCCTTAGAACTTGGAAGTAATATCCACCTATCCTTTGGAGTGGCTCGTGCACTGCTTGCCTCCATACACGAGCCAACCTCTGATTTTCTGATGTTTTTCTTGGAAGAAAGTCAAGTGGTTAAGCTTACGTAGGTATTATATGCAAAATATTGTACCTTCACATAATAGTCACGTTCAAGCCACTCAAAACTCGCGTAAGTTACTGGCGAATTTCAAAAAGATTTTGTCACCAGGTGCGCATAAAATTGGCTTGAAACTTGATTTAATCCTCTTTTCTGTCCGATTTATGAGACGTTTTACGGCCTCTCTCCGTTTAAGCAGCAGGGAGGGAGCGTCCTTGGTGAAATATTAACAATGCCCCATCAAAACCTCACAATGCTATTGTAGGCAAGGATATTTTCATATGGCCTATGTATAATCTTTGTCGAACAATGCTTTTTTGTAGCCCTCAAATCAGAGTGTCATTAACTTTTCCTGCCTCTTGCCTCTTATGATACACGTTCCTTCCTTCCGCTGTCTGAACGTGGATATTAGTCTAGGCCTTTCTGGCCGTGATAAAGTCAGTTCTTTGACACCTCGCGAGTTGGTCTTTGATGGCATTAGAGTGTTTTTACATGTTTAATTAGCGCTAGATGGCTCCATTCCCGTGGAAAATCTGAGCATCCTGCCACTCACCCAGCGTGTTATCACCCTTCGTGTCCACATAAATAATTTCGCGATAATGTGTTTCTTATTCCGCCCAAAAGCGACGACCCTCCTAGTTGTTGCCTAGTTTTGATAATTTAACAAAATTCTCGTCTCCAACTCAGCAAAAAATAGACTAATTTTTGTCAAAATTGTCACTAGTCATTCCTGGACACTCAAAGCGATCCATCCCCTATCATTAGCTTAATTATTCGTTTCCTCCTGTATACCAAAATGGAGCAATAATCCTCATAATATGTCGTTTGAGTTAATTACCCGTAACCTATTTTTCTGTCGGTATACTTGAAGGTCACCCACCATCCAAATCTTCCCTCCCCCCTCCACTCCTTCTGCATGCATCTCTATAGGTTTCCTTGGCCTAAAAAATCAGACACTTTAGACAAAGTTTTCCGATCAGGAATTTTTCCCAATTCTGCTTAGGGAAGTCCTACGGGTTCCGCTTCCTTGTCGCTGCTTGGTTCAATTCCCACGGGATGCTTCGCGCTCTCAAACTTAGAATACTTTATATACTTAGAATACGTAGCTTTAAAAACTTGGGTCGAAAAATTTAAGGTTACTTGTATCACTTGCCGATATCCGCAAAAATCATGGTATTCGGTACCGTAGATTTCAAGGACGGACTGTGACATAAAATTCAAATGGGGACAGTCAGAAGCTTACGTATCGATGGCTTAAGTGCTAAACCACGTAACTCCGTTGAGACGTTTTAGAAAATTCGCTTCTACTTTATTTTTACCGAGAGGAATAATTAAACTTTTTAGCTCGAAATTTAGACAGAGTATTCTACCAACAGAAAAGAATAATCAAAGAGGTTTTCAAGAAAATGCATTGACTAGTTTTTCAAAGAAAAATAAAGTATGATTGGTAGTCTCCACTTCTCCAGCGTCGTAAACGGAGGAGATACGTTTTTTTTTTATTTTTTATTTTTGGGCCATCTGTGTATGATGCATCCGATCTATGGTATTTTCAATGATCGGGAATCTGCCCAGTTTCAAACTAAGTCCCGATCATTCAGTCTAAACATGCTTTATTAATTTCTACGATTTTTAAAATTCTCTCTCTCAAAAAAAAAAAAAATGCATTATACAGACGCAAGAAAACCCAATAACAATAACGGGAGGATGAAATCCTGCCGTCATCATATTATAGCCCTGAACATGCATGAACAAGCCCTTTGCAGCAGGGCCGGATTAAGGGGGTGGCCACATGGGCCGTGGCCCATGGCGGCAGATTTAGGGGGCAAATGCTGTAATTTTTTCAAATTTAGGTATCAAGAAAAAAATATGATTTAGAAAAAAAAATTACAAACGAGAAAAAGCGAAAAAATCTCTCATTTCCTGAGAGTTAAAGTATAGTAATTTCTAATTTGTTCGTTTTTCGGTGATACAAGAGACAGTGCCTTTCATTACACACACACAAATTCATCAAATCATCACACACATAAAATCATCCTTGCTACATTAAAAGAAATGTTTGTTACTAATAGGTTCATTATTCTGATTCTAGATATTTTTCGTAGATCTTGTCTAGTTGAGAGAGAAACCAAACATGCAATTTGGCCTGGAGCGGCGCGGCGCAGAGAGCAATGATGACGAGGATTTGACATGGAAAGGAGAAGCCCTAAGCATTAAACACGTATTAGCGCCTACAATACTCCATGAATACTTCACGCACTGCGTCAAACGTAGTGCGGTCAGCAGCGGTTGGCGTGAAACGCATAGTGCCTACAGGACTGCATGAATACTTCACGCATTGCGTAAAAAACAGTGCGGTCAGCAGCGGTCGGCGTGAAACGCATAGCGCCGACAAGACTGTATGGATACTTCAAGCATTGTGCCAAACACAGTGCGGTTGGCGCGGTGGCGGAAATTAAAATCATAAAACCACATTCATGTTTATTCTTTCATAATTTTTTCGTTCTTTTCTTATAAATGAAAGGTCTCGTCCACACAGAGATAGGTTTACGGAACTTAATTTTCGCGCAAAGTTCCGTGAACTTTTGCTAGTGTTGACAGGGCTTACACAAAAAATGTGCCCAACACGAGTAAACACGTCTTATGCACCCCTCCTCTTCCGACACGTTCACTTGATGGCTTGTATCGATGTTTCAAAACGAATATGAAGGGGCGGCAAAATACAGGCGGCCCATGGGCGGCAAGTAGGTAAATCCGACCCTGCTTGCAGAGTAAAACATGAATACGTCACGTTTCATTTCTCACATGCAGGGAAATACCGTTGGTCGAAACAGAGTTCGCACGTTAATAAAATGATGGTTTACTAAGTGGAGAAAAACGGAGAAATAAGAGCTTTGCCTCGTAATTTTCGTTATTACTCCTCCACAGTCTCAGGTTCGGTAATACTTTCCAGAATCGAATCGACGACCCTCTTCCGTAATCTGCCTCGCCGCACAAGAAACATCCGTACATCCAAATAGAAGTCCCGTGCAGATACGTCTTTTTGACCGCGCTTTCTCAGAGGTAAAAATCGGAATACCTGAGAGGCCGTAGGATTATTACGCATAGCCTTTCGCTGCATTCAACAGTCACCAGTTCGTCAAATAATCCGCGCTTTTCAGCACCATTTCAAGTTGAAAATTCGTCTGCGGATTGAAAGCTGACAGCGATGAGTCGAGAGTAAGGAAAACCCCTGCGCTCTGCAGTGCGGAAGATTGCAGCGCAAGCTCGCAGATTCTCTCCCACCCCGTTCATCATCATCGTCTCCCCCTTTTTCGAATCCCTAACCAATAATCTCCTAGGAATTTCTTTATTTCAATTTTTATTACTCCATTCTTCCTTTTCCGCATGCTTTCTTTCCAGCGTGGGGTTGAGTCCCGAGGTTGCCACGCCACGTGTTTGTCTTGTGCCGAGAGCGGAGACTGCCTTCGCTCTTCTGCCGTGCTGAAGAAGAACGACATATCTGTCTTCAGACGTTGCCAAATTTCCTTCGACAAATCACGGATTTTCATGGGAATTTGTGAATATTTTTCATCCGTTTTTTCGGAGAATTTTGTTCGTAATTTGAACTGAGGTGTCTAGAAATTTCAAGGTAAAACATTCATAACTTTCTGCGAAAATAAATATTTTTAAGATGAAATTTGGCAACATTTGAATGCTCATGCGGCGTTTTTCCTTAGCACGGCAGTCTTGTAGAAGATGATGGATTTGTCTAGACGGGGAGACACCGGGCAGCACTGGAATTACCTTGCGCGCGTGGGTTTGCGCATCAGAGTCAGAGAGCATGATTGATCTTACAATGTTAGAGTTAGCTATAATTTCGCGAGAGCCGTTCATTCCTTGGATAATGCTTTCATCTTTTTTTAAATTACATTACTTCGTCTCTCAATGTATTATATTTAAGTGCCGCATTAATAAATCAGCTGTGATATCAAACCTGGTGTAATTAATGCATTAATTTCAGGATGCTCAAAAAATCATTACAGATTTCGATGTAACACAGGGTCTCCACCTCCTAGAGATTCAAGGCATATCGTCGCCTCTCTGACGTAAGGGCGTATCTCAATTTCCACGTGAATCCTGTTCTACAAGTAAATCCTTTCCTACTAGGGCTCATGCGGGAATAAGATTCGCCCTTTCATCATAGAAGAGACGATATTATGAAGCATGGGTGTAAGACATGCTGTAGGCTTATTCTTTCTTTTCAGTGCTACAAGTATCATTGTAAAAAGAGGTTTGACAAAAAATATACCATCCTCCACCATTGAAAACTTCTCCAACTGCATACTAGGAGCTTATTTTGTTGTATACTGACAGAGGAAAGTGACTCTGTTTTTACTGAAGCATCGTCGTAAAACATGAAATGATCAAACCGAAGTTCGTCATTACGATGTGTAGTTATGCTTTTTATTCATAAAGATACGATTTCATGTGCCAAAAATAGATGTGTTGAAAAAGGAGGTGGAGGGGAGACATCAAATTCCGTTTCAGCTTTGAAAGTAGCGGAACCCTTTCCTTTATGAAGATTCAGCGCAGAAAAAACAATTGAAATTAAGAGTAAAGAGTTGTTGAGCTAAATTTCCGATTCGAACATGTAAGTGCTTTCAAAATTAATAAAAAGTCAAAGTACAGCAATCTTCCTACGAAGCACTTGTTAGGTCTTCTAAACACACACGCGTTTGAATTCGGACACAAGACTCTCAGTTTACAGGTAGAATCGGATGTCTGCGCGTTTTATACCCCCTCAGAATGTAGTTAGTGATTTCTCGGAAACTTTGAACTGACTCAACCGTCTCATGTGAGGAGGAGAGTTTCATGCAAATTAAGTGTTCGGATTACTTTGCACACGCTGCAAGGAGAACATACAGCTTTTACTTACGCTATCCTTTAATTAACCAACACGTGGGACAAACTTCGATTTTCTGCACGACACGGATAGTTCTATCTAAATGAGTAAGACACAGATTGAGAGTGAAATGTGGGTGTAGTGTATATTTTCATCTATCTTTCATTATGAATGCATTAAAAAGAAAATCTTGGAATATCCCAAAATAATCGTAAATGTTGAAAATGTTTTCATACAGGTATATTCGTATTTCTGTATCAATTTTGATGGCAAAAGGTGTACTTAATTATTCATCATTGAAATACTAACATGGTCTAGGAATTTCATATTATAATAATAAAAGTATGACCCTGGATTAAAAGATCTATCCAAGTTTAATTAACTAAAATATCCAACAGTAAGACTACGGCATGGAAAATAACAGTGTCTTCTCAGAACGATAGAGATGAAAGCTTATGGAATTTGTGAGCTTTTTATAGGCATCTCAGTTTGAAAGAGAAAATGACATAAAAAACGATGGATGATAATGTAGTATGGAATATCTTGGAACAGGAAGTCTTCTATGTAACCTCAACACATAAAAATTGTGAAAAACTTATCTAGGGATACTGCCATAGAGCCGCGAAATACTCACATCACTCAAATGTATACATATCGAAGTTGACATAAATTGTACAGTGAATTGCTTTCAACCACAAGAAATATGGCTGCGTTGCCAAGTATTTAAACAAACTTGAATGTGCAAGCTGCTCCTGCGTGCTTTCTAGAGAGGTGAATTACCTGATAAATTACCATGCGTGCTTGATACAGTACAACGCTCGCTGTTGATACAAGCGAATTTAATTTATGTTTCTATAATAAAAGTCAACTTCGATATTTTCATAGAAAAAACCCTTCACATTCCGTAATATTAGGTATTCCCACCAAAAAAAAAAAAAAAAAAAAAAAAAAAAACTGCGCTGCAATGCCAAGGGAAAACGCCGTGAGAAAATTGGATGTTGCCAAAAATCTTCCAAGAAAATCGCATATTGAGAAAATTTGAAAAGCTTTTTCTTTAAAATTTTTGCAAAAATGTTTACAGAATAACTCAATGAGTCTGAAAATTGCGAGGAAAAATATTTATAATTTTAGCAGAAAAGGGAGTCTTTTATCTTGGTAAATTCGACAACATATTCGAATGTCCATACTGTTGTTCCGTACTGCCGTGCTAAGGAAAAGCTCCGCAAGAACATTTGAAAGTTGCCAAATTTATTCCGGTAAAATGTTAAATGTTGAGGAGAGCCACACTGGAAAAAAAAGTTGCTTGGATCTAGAGTCCAAACTCTTGAAAACATTGACAAGAAAAAATACTCTTGATTCAATCGGAATTTATTGCTCGAATTAAAGGAAATTCGCTCAACGTTAAGAGGCTTGGCTCTCGATTCAAGCAAGAATCCGATTGAATCAAGAGTATTTTTGCTTGCCAATGTTTTCAAGAGTCTGGACTCTAGATCCAAGCGACTTTTTTTCCAGTGCATGAATATTTTCTCTTGAAATTTTCAGATCATTTAGATCTAATTGTGAATAAAATTCCCTGAAAAATTGGAGAATAAATATTCAGATATCAATGAGAATTCATATTCTATCAAAGGAAATTTGGCAACGTCTAAAGACTGGCATACGGCGTTTTTCCTTAGCACGGCAGCGTAGCACAGCCGAGCGGCAGAAGCGCAGCGGGCAGAATTAAAAGTCACACGGGTGAGCAGAGCCCACAGCGGCGGTGTCTTGCAGCGATCCCGATGCTCGATAAAGGGCTTCCAGTGGTTCGATCCACGCGGAACGTTTCAAAATCGGATGAAAGTAACTGTTTTTTTCCACCGCCACGCAATTCGTGCACATCGGTGGACACTAATAGTTCCCGGAGAAAGAAATTTTTGCGTCACCGGCTCGGAGCCGCGCGAAGACTCCGGTTTGATCAAATTTTACTGCTCATGATAAAACCCGCCAAGACGTGACTTACGTCATCGGGTATCGGCAGAGGATAGGGCTCGCCGCGCGAATTAACCGTAGTAAAGCGAGCTCGGAGTGATCAAGGCCATTTGCATGATTGGCTCCAGCCGAATGCACAATGCACGCTATTGGATTCGGTGCACCGTTGCTATGGCAACCCCGATAATTCGGTTCACTTGATTCCCGATCAGCGAGGAAGATCACGCTATCGTCTCTTCATCTCCGCGGCTCCGGCGGAATCTCGAGATTTATGGCGACTCCGAGGGTAGGAATTCGTCAGATTAAAAAATTAGACAACGAGCGATGCAATCGAGCTTTTGCAGCTTCGATTTCGTGACGTAATGATCCGCTCGGCGGCTTCTGCTGGTTTTTGCGAAGCTCAACCGGTTTAAATATTACGAAAGTCGTGTTCTTATCGCTTCTGAGATTGTAAATACAGAATAGTTCCGCAGTTTCCGTGGGTAAATTCCGC